>NC_072853.1:154261443-154563726 GCF_028858705.1 Grus americana
AATATGTTGCCAATACGTATGCATTATTTAATCTTCCTTGGTGTGTGAGCTGTTCTGAAGCTTATGGAAGCATTCTTACATGAACCAGATAGAGCTTTCGTGTTTTAGACTCTATGGATGGTCCTAGTTTACTAAGGAGGAATATTTTTTCTTTACTACTTTTTTATTAATATTGTTACATTGAATGCATATATAAAACTGGAATGATCTAATAAAATAAACATCATGTTATGAAAAGTTATGGTGGAAAGCCTGGTGAAAACATTCTCCCCAGAGTTGCTAAACTTTGGTGAATTTCAGTAGATCTTTAGATTGTATCTAGGGGAAAAGGTAATTAGTGGTAACTAACAAGACAGGAATGTAGAAGGATTTTAGGTGTAAAATGTCTCCTTATGAATCTAATCTGAATTGATACTGGCATAGAGTATGTAACTTTTGTTGGCAGAAATACTAATGTTAACCTATAGAATCTTGAATTATGTACAGCTTGGCTGCCACTATTAGTACTGTTAAGTCGGGTCAGTAGAATACTATTGCAGGAACGTAAGGTAGAAATATGCTTCTCTGTATCATTTGACTGGATTCCTTTGCATATTTTCATGCCTTTATTCTAGGCAAAAAGGATGATTTTTAAAAATAATAAAATTATTTATTCTCCTCAAAAGTTGTGGAATATTCTGTAAAATAGTGCCACAAAAGGAGTTGGGTTTACATTTAATTTGATTTATTGTAGTTAACTTTTAACATGTGGGACTAAATTCAGCAGCCTCAGAGTCAGGCGTGTAGCAGACTTGCTTCCCTATCTCTTCCATCTCTCAGTGTAAGACCTGAGAAGAAACTGCAGTAACTATCAGCCAGTTGAAATAGTTGAACTTTGAGTTCAGACGGGCTTGCCATCCCCTAGTTAACAGTAACTGAACCCGAGGAAGCGAGATTTGCTGCATCTTAAGTCCCACAACTCTATCACGTCTTCCTTTTGCGGCCTCAATTCCTTGTGTAAGAAAGATGTTGGTGGGAGTGTGCCCGTAGGGCATCCTGCCTGCCTCTGCCTGACCCTATACTGTCTCTGTTCTGTTTGTAAACTGACCTGTTGCCATGGCAATGTTTGTGACATCACCTGTTCAATGTTGCACCTTCAGTGCAGGGTTTGGTAGGAGAGAAAGGCAGCCGAAGAGAACCAAGCTCTTGTTTTAAAACACACACCTTCCGTTATGACTAAGTGTGCCAAGAAATATGGAAAAGCAACTGTCAGGTAATTGCATTTTTATATAGCAGATATATTTGGAAGCTTTCTCTATGGACTTTAAACTCAGTTTAAATTGAGGGTCAGGGAGTTGCTTATTCTTACCCGACTTTTAAACCTGCAAATGGAGAAGAATTGTTGTGGGTCTTGAGCCGCAAGTAGGTTACAGACAGTTCAAGCATAGATCCCAGCCAGGGGTCGGTGTCTCAGAAGGTTCAAGAGGGCTGTAGCAGCATATGGCTGTTGGTCAACTTGAGCCTTGTCCGGTGGGAGACAGAGGTACGAGGGACCTGCTGCGGGCAGTGCTGGTGGGCCGCTCCAGAGTGCTGCGCTCCCAGCCCTGCTGTCAACAGTGCATTGGGGCCCTGGGACTCTGTGTGTGTCCCTCCCCTGAGAACCGTTACCAGAACTGCCCCTCCTCGCAGCTTTCCAAAGCACTTGTTTTAGAGCTCCTGGCTGTATGAATGAACATTGTAATATGGGGGAGTGGGAAGAAAGGACTTCAGTTAATCTGATAGTTTTAAGAGAAATCTATTTGTTTTCTCTTAGTTGTTAGTTGTCTGCTCCAAATATAAAATAGCTTGGAATTGCTCTTTTCTCCCTAGGTGCCTGATATACCTCCCTGTACTGCATTATTTAGATGTGTATGTACTTACTTTTAGACAGATGACCATGGAAATGGTTGAATCACAACAGGATGACAATGCAGTGGATTCTGTGCCAGAGAGAGATGCCAGTCACCTTCAGAATCAGCCAGGCCAAAGTCAGATTTCCCCAGGATCTGAGGTAAGCTGAAATGTGGAAAGATGAGAAAAATCAATAAAGTGATACTCAGAACTGCTGTGATTTTTAAATTATCAATTTGTATGGAGGTCTCATGTTCTGTAAGTCTTGTTATTACATAGAAAAAATACAGCAAAGGTATACTAAAAACTATGCCTGCAGTATTTAACAAAGAGCTAGTATAACATCAGGTCTGTTCAAAGGTAGCACTTTTATGAGACCAGGCTTTTCAGAGTGATCAGTAGGCACTTCCCCCCCACACACTTTTCCAAGATCATTATGTTTGTTTTGGAGATGGGAATAGGGTCTTACAGAGTTGAGATGGCTGCAAGATCAAACAGAGCTAAAATGTGTGTATCCTGAAGATGTGTTGTATAACAAAAATTAAAAATGAATAAAAATAACTGTGGTTCTTTCCTAGCTCCAGTTTTTGTACAGAACATGTTTTGTCTTCTTGCAAATTTATTTTTTTATGTGTGCTTGTTTTGTTTCATCCCCTTGCATCCAATGACAGTGTCTGGAGTTCTAAAAATGTACAGGAGTTCTAAAAATGTACTGGAGTTCTAAAAATATACTTTACATGTTTTGTATGGTAGTCATACCTGGATAAAAGATGACATAGTAATAATTCTCAAACATTAAAAATATGCACTGAAACATTCAGCGCTTGAGAGAAATAGTGTTCGTGCCAATACTAAGATTTATAGCTTCAGGAAGCTGTATAGACCCCTTGGAAGGATCTTCAAAAACCCTCTGTGAAATAAAGGAACTGATTTTAAAAAACATTGGAAGTTAGAAGTTACTCGGTAAGATTTGATGCCATGTATTTAGGATGTTAGATACTTGATTTACATTATACGTATATTTATAAACATTTATTGGTTTTGTTACCTATGGCGTTTGTTGTGGTCATTGGGAATACTGTTTGTTTGGGTTTTTTCTTTAAGAATGGAGCATGAAAACAAGATTTTTATTTGGTTTGCTGTGTCGATGGCATCCCCTCATTTCTTCTTTGATAGTTCAGTTTGAATTTTGTATTTTAACTTAATAGGATGATTTATGTGTAAAATCTATTGGCTTGTGTAATATTCTCTGAAGAAAATACCTGTGAATTCTGTCACTTGGGATTTTTAATGTTGCTCTAGAGACAAAGCTGTCACTAATGCTGTAGGAGGGCTTCTACTGGGCCCCCAGGGCAAACACTTTTTATGTTTATCTGCATTTAATACTTGAGTACTGTGTGTGAAGGTTCAGCCATACTGGGCACGGGCCTCAGGTCTTTCAGTTAAAACTAATAACTCTGAAGCATTGATGGATCTCAGTCAATTAGCACTAAAATGAAACGCATGCCCTTCAGTTTGAAGGCGCAGGATAACGGTCCGGAGTTTACATCTGGGAGTCCTGCTTTTTGGTCAGACAGCCTAGAGAGCCGGCCTGGACCCATCAGAGCTGCTCTGCGCTCGTAGCTGGGGTCGATGTCCCTCTCCTGGGCCACCCACAAAAGTGGGGTTGATGCAGTTGTGACACTCTGTGACAAACAGTGAAGCTGAGGGGCATCCAGGGGACAGGCCTGTCACCTCAGCTGCCTGGCAGTGCTGTGGGCCTGGCTGGCCGCTCCCCAGGGCCGCAGGCTGCGCCACCGCCCTCCCTGCCGGGGCAGCTGGGAGCTGGCGCCTTGAGGCTGAACTGCCACAGCATTTCCCTTGGTAAAACAGGCCCTGATGAAAACTTATTGCTGAAAGGCCTTGTTGTGACGTTTCTTTGGTTTAAGATGAGGAGGACATTCTTACCTTATGTTCCTACCTGGCAGGCTCAGAAGGTGAGGCGCTTTGTCATGATGAGGGTTAGAGGCGGACGTTGAGAGGTTAACGCCTGTGTGAGGCAGGGACCTCATGTGGGACATCTCCTGTTGGCTTCTGCTGGTGTGGGGTGGGAAATGTGGGGTGTCTCTGAGGAATTCGTGGCTGTGCTGCTGGTCTGGCGTCTGTGTATTTTGACTGTTACAGAAGGGCACAGATAGCTCCTTCCTCTTTGGCCTCTGCAGAAGTGAAGACAAGACAACCACTTCTAGTCATCTCTCCTACTAATTTTCTTGCAAATGTGCAGAAATAGGAGAAAAGAACGACTTTGTTGTTACCGAGAGGTAACATGCCTGGTCACTGAAGCTCAGGGCTCCTTTTCAGACATCTCTGTGGGTTTTTTTGTTTGTCTGTTTGTTTTCTTCAGACAAATATTTGTTCAGCCTTGGTTTTTTCAGTGAGAAGTAAAGCATTTTAATACCCTGTCTTTCCATACTTAATTTGTAGTTTTATGTGTATTACCAAAGAATTGCAAACTGATTGAGGTTGGCAGGGACCTCTTGAGATCATCTAGTCCAATCCCTTGTGCAAGCAGGGTCAGCCGAGCAGGTTGCCCAGGACTGTACCCAGCTGGATTCTGAATATCTGCAAGGATGGAGTCTCCACAACCTCTCTGGCCACCTGTGCCAGTATTTGACTGCCCTCACAGTAAAAAAGGTTGGGTTTTTATGTTCGGATGGAATTCCATGGTTTTTAATTTGCTCGGGTTTTTTTGTTTAATTTTGACTTTGGCCAGGCAACGACTAGCAAAATACCGAGGTAGACAACTGCATATGAGGTGGGTTTTTTGGTGGGTTTTTCCCTCCTCTGGAGCTCAGGCTTTTTAAAGAAATACCTGCCATTAGTTTTGAAAAGGCGGACAAGGTATTCAATAAGATGATAATCTCTAAAGGGCAGACATTGTTTTCTGCTGAAGCATTCTTAATGTCTCTCCCATTGGGAGCACTGTGGTGTGATGGGATAACCTCCAATGCTAGGGAGGACCTATTATACACTATTAATAGACAAAAGATTGTGTCTTTTTTTTTTCCTAGCTTATGTAGTAGATATTGCTATATGCTCCAACAATTTTTTGGTGATGAAAGTAAAATTACTTTTTCTGCAAAAGCAAAAATTAGCAAATTAGAAACTAACAAAAATGAAATATATCTTTCATTCTTTGAGGCAAAATTGACAATTTCTGTCTTTAAAAGGTTATTTTTAAAATAAAATTAATGAATGTAGAATAATGTAGAATAAGATCACATTTATGGTTGAATTTCTTGCATCCCTCACTTTCAGCTAGTTAATGAATTGACGCAGTATTGTTTTGGTTATCTAGCCACCAAAATAATTGGGTAAGAAAATTTTAATTTGTAAAAATTTTGATGGTTGTCTTTAGAAGCTGTTTGAAGTGTACAGAAGCCTTGTACAGAAGCTTGACGTCTTTTCTTTGGGGAAGAACAAAGGTGCAGGGTGGAAAATTTCTCAACCTGTTTTGAGATGGGCTCCATGGGTTCTGTCTCACATGTACAGATCTATTAATACATATAGAGTTGCTCTTAAAAGACGGTTAATTTCAAATGAAATGTAGTCAAACATGGAACAGTTACATCTGAATTGGTATTCAAAGAGAAATCAGATGTTCCCTTTGCAGGATTTCTAGAGGCTATATTGCATTCTGTGTTGCCCTGTGCTCAGCTACACTAACTGTAACTATGAAAATGTAGAAGGAATATACTTAGACTTTTAAGATTTCACAAAATACTATTAGTTGTGGGGTTGGTTTTTTTTTTTTCTTTACTCCTAGCTCCTTGATGAGTTCTTCTTTGAATCACTTTTTGGAAACTTTGTCACGTTCTGTCTATCAATAGAGCTGTCTGAGCTACCATCTCTTGACCTCTCAGTGCTGACCCTGAACTAGACGTGGGTCAGGATTTACAACGTGAGACTGCTGTCAGAGCAAGCAGACAGAGTTTTCTGGAGCCTGGAGTGCATTGCCATTGCAAGCTGGGACTCCTCAGGTTTAGTACTTAAGGGGTGTTTTCCTTGTGATCTCCTGGCATCAAACTTTGGGTTAAATCTTGCTCCCAACAGATTGAGCCCTGTAGAAGTTTGCCAGGCTGTTGTAAATATGGCTCTAAAATCAGCCTACCAAATGCAAGTCCAGGACATTTAGCAAAGAGAGCATTATAAACCTGCAGCCTTGTCACCATTTTGTGCTTCCTCAAGGGTATGCTGTCACCAAATGGCTGAAATCAACCTAACCTTGTCTTCCTTAAAACTCTGTGCTGCTTTTTCAGCATTAGTTTTGGAATTGACCAAAGCTTCCCTGTCTTCAGCTTTTCCTTATAAAGGCTACTTGATGCCTGAGTGTGGCAAGTCCTTTGCTCTTCTGTTAGGTGAATCCAGGGTGGGTTTGCCTGTCCTTTCCTTTTCCAGAAGTACTTTTCACTTTGCTTCTGGAGTCCTTGTGTTTAGATTCTATAGCAGGGACAGAATGGAACTGTGCACTGTGTGCTTCATATCAGCAGTGTTTGAGGTATGAGGGGTTGAATGTGAATGCAACTTCTGTAGTAGTCTGTAGGGAAAAGCTATCTGACCTTGGGTGATGAGAGCACATACAAGTACAGTATAACTGTTCAGATGGAAATGCATCTTGAAGTCAGATAACTGATGAGTAATCTCTTTCTTTGAAAGAATGTGTGAAGGTAGTTCATGATCTTTTTTTGCTGGCTACTTTTCTCTCCACTCTTGGAAGAAGGAGCGCTTTTATTTCCAAACATATTAAGTATGGGACCGTACTGCTATGACAGAATGCATGGTTGATATTAGTTGAAGCTGTTAGACTTGACTGTTGCATACCTGAGAGGATAGAACTCAAAAGGACATTACATCATCTGAAGTCTCTTTGCCATTGCCAGGGACATAACCCTTACACGATTTAACCAGGTACTTAATGTGTTAAGTTTCCCCTCACCCTCTATGTTACTGAGTTGCTTCTGTGGATTGTTTTCAGTCATTGTGCCAGACAGCCCTTGAAGTAATGATGTTAAAGGTATCATTGCTTATCACTGATGTCAGAAAGTGATTTTTTTGCCAAGTCTGTTTCAGTCAGCATTTATGCATGATAGCGTCAAAAGGTTCTAGTATTTCGGTTAACACGAGAATATTCAATTTGAAAACAATGCAAGAGGAAATGTGAATCCAAATTGTTTTAATAATTTATAATATTTATAAAAGAGATGCAGAATAGGAAATTGGAATTTTTTTTTCAGTCTTAGTTATAGAAAACAAGCCTAATACAAAAGAATCACAGAGATTTTGAAGTTCAGAGGTTACACATTGTGTAACCTTTGGATATTTGTGGAAACTCAGCGAACAGTGGTCAAAGCAAATTGAGCTATTTAGAATAGACATAAATGAACAAACAAATCACTTTTGGTTTGATCCAGTTCTAAAGTACTGTCTCCTCTTCCCTCAACCCTACACTCCCATCTAATCTCTTATCTGATTTAATGGGAACAAAACAATTTCTCCTGTGATATTGTAAACTTTAATCTAAAAGAGTATTAGCTGAATGTGGTTTTCTTTTTTTCTTGTGTGGTTATACCAAATAAGGAGCTTTTAAATGAATGTAGTGTTTCTTAATCTTGAGTACTGGATTACTTCCTGATTATATGTGCCTGACCCATTGTGTACTAAAAACAAACTCATAAACTGTTCACCTTGTACTGTTTTATGTGTCTTGTACTCAGAAAAGTTCTTTCTGATACACAGGGTATTGTATCGGATTTCAGCTCTCGCAAAGATACCACTAAATCTAAAGGTTTGGTGAGATTGCCTTGTAATGTTTTGAAAAGTTAACATGCTTTGTAAACATTTAGACTGCTCCATGTTCTTTCCTTGAAGGTTGGGTTTAGGATGATGTCAGCTTTGACACAAAATAGATCATACTCTTCATATCTTTGAGACTTTCTGGATCTCAATCTCAAATATCTATTTCTGATAAATTTCTGATAATAATATTAATATTTGTTTTAGAAATTGGGAAGAAGGTTTGTATGTCCTATTTACATATTGCCATTTATGCCATTTAAGGAATGATTGTTTCCATTTTGGGGTTAGAAATGCCTTCAATTGTTCTATTTCCTGAAAAGTGGTTCAGTTTCCTATAACAATTGAAGGGTTACATAGTGAATGTTGACAAGATCCTGTCTCTGTTTCCTAGAAACATTGTTTCTTCAAGACAATTTGAGCCAACCTCTGGTCTTTTTGATAGTAGTACATCTTAATAGTAGTTAAAATTTTTCTCTTCCCTCAAGAAAGGAATGTTTCCCAGACAAGCAATGGGTAATGAACAAGGAATGAAAACTGCTTTAATATTTGGAATTCAAAATAACCTTCAGTGTGAATATAGAAACCCCCTGAACTTTCTTTAACTTTTTTAATTTTATTTTCAGCATTCATCATGTTTTTCTTCTGTCATCTGTTTTTACCTTTATTGCTCATACCAGATATCTTTGGGGGCTGAGAACCAAGCTAGGAAGGGAATAATACCAGCATTTTAGATATGAGTCTGGGTTTATTCTTGTACATGCAGAATATAGAAGTAAAGTTTTTCAGTGCAGTTCACTTTGAAAAACACAATATTTCTTCTTATGATATGATTTATGTTTGCCATTCTCTTCCTTTTCTGAGTTTAGAGATATTTCATCACGCAGAACTTGAGATCAATCATAGTGTTTTCCCTTTGCTTCAGTATTTGTTTCTGTTAATAGATTTAACAGTAATAGCATAAATATTGAACTAGGTAGGTGTTCAGCTGTTTATTAACCCGTTCATCCTCAGTACCGATGGTTGAGAACCAAGGGCTGGGGAATGCTGTGTGTGCTGTAAAACGTCATCAGAAAAAGGGGTCAGATTATTCCTAAACAGAACACTTTCTTTAGCTGTGCTAGGCTTAAAGAAGATACAGCTGTTCTTTGTTTTTGTTGTTGTATCAAAGCACTGATAGACTCCAACTGTTTTTCCTGATACATAAATATATATAAAGAGGATTTCTGAAATGAAAACAACTTACAAATCCATGTATTGCTTTTTTGCTATCTGAAAAGTTCTTGCGTTTCTTAAGATACCTATCTGAAAAGCATAAGTTCAAACTAAACTTCTTGCCCAACAAACAAAGCAAAACCAAAGCAGTTCTGGATTTTTAGTATTTTTTTAAAATTTTTTTTTCCTGACTAAGAACATTCTGCCCTGTATGTTGTTGCAGCAACATACCACTTCAGTGAATATTGATATTTTTTGTTACATTTCTTGAGGTTCTTCCTAACCTTCATGCTAGCAACAGCAGATTTAATGTGTGACAGCTTAGGGTTGTTTTTAATTGAAAAGAAAACATGAAGTCTCTGGACCAAAGAAAATAATAAAAAAGTTTAAAAATTTGCAATTTGGTAGGGGACAGTTCTAAGCTTTCCATACCATTTGGAAAGATACACACCAAACTTTTACGAGTACAACTAGTTTATTTCTGTGTGTATTAATTACACACGTCTAAGCTATTTTAGATATGGAATCAAACCCATTTTTTTTCTAGTATCACTTCTAAAAGCATTTGCTGAAATCCTAAGGCATGTTACTTAAACATGATGATTGTAATTTTTGCAGGTTTCTGTAGCTGCATCAAGTGCTGGAAGAGGATCTCCAGCTGTAGCACTAGTGCAGTTGCCTTCTGGTCAAACTGTTCATGTCCAGGGTGTCATTCAAGCCACACAGCCCTCAGTCATTCAGTCACCACACATGCAAGCTGTTCAGGTTAGCTCTTTTATTGTTATGTTTTCATGAATATTTGGTGCCTCATAACTCTTCCCCCAACCCCATCTTCAGTTTCTCTTCATTCCTACCAGTGCTGCAAGATGTACTCATATGGTGTGGGAAATGGGGAGGGGGAGGAAGGTGGCAAACTGCCAACCAGTAGCAGCCCTACAAGCATTGTGTAGTGATTCCTTAATGCTTCCTGTTTATCTTTTAAGAAATTGTGTCTTAGAACACTGAACTTATGCAACAGCAAATTTGTGTAATAACGTGGCCTTACTTTAGTGTGTCTTGCAGTTTTTCTGGTTTGTTAAATTCTGTGAAAATCATGCTTCTGATGAGACTATGAACTCATAAATTCACAAGTATCTCGTACTGTGTTTTCGGAAAGCATCTGGATGTAATGGACATAAACATATTATAGTCAAATGATTCCTTGTTGCTTTTAGCAGGCCCTGTCAGAGCATCTGGTATTGCTTTTTGTGGGAGTGGATATATAAAGACCAAAAAATAAGGGCAGCCTCAAAATAAATATTTATTTGACAAATCTTCACATGTTTAAATTTGCTGATGTTAGAAAACGAAGACCAGTGCAAAATGCTTATGAGTTTTCAGAGCTTTTAAATAGTGAAAAAGACTAGAGAGGATGAACTTGCACTGTTTTGAAAATGACTTGGCCTCCCATTGATGTTTTCCTTGTATGCCTTTGCTCTAGTTTTCCTAAAAACTGCTTGTGAATTGTCAACTGAATTACTTTTTGCAAATAGAATTTATATCTCTAGTAAGAGAGACTTTATACTTGCTGCGTGTGAACAGTTTTACCTGCAGTCATTGCAATGTGTTAAGGAAAAGACATGCATTGTCAGTCTTCTTGAGAAGCCACCTTTTAATGTGTGAGACATCTTAAGAGTTTTCAAGTGTAATAAACAGAAAGGTATATGTAAGTATGATTTATCTTAGAGATTAGAGAAAAAGAATAAACCTTGGCCAGGTACTGAATATTTTATTTGTAAGCAGTAAGTGTAGATGATGGGACCTGGTAAGGTTTTGAAATTCTAGATCACTATTGAAACAGGGACAGTAAATGGTAAGACACTTGGATTTGGTCAAACTTGAAGTCAAATCAGGGTACTCAAAATAACTACTTCTTAAATGGAATTCTCTCTAACTGTAATTTACCAGAGTGAGCGTTATCAGATAAGCATATTACAGTTATTCCCAGTTTCTGTCACTGCTTTTCTTCAATTCGGTATAGTCAGGACATACACACAAAAATAGAGGATTTTCTCTGAAGCTCCAAAGGAAGAATTTCTCTGGAATCTCTTGCCAGCTGCTACTGTGTCGTCTTAGGGCAGTGGAAGTCGACTATTTGTTGTATTGAGTGCACTCTGGCTGTCTTCCCTTTCCC
Organism: Grus americana; assembly: GCF_028858705.1. Classification (NCBI taxonomy): domain Eukaryota; kingdom Metazoa; phylum Chordata; class Aves; order Gruiformes; family Gruidae; genus Grus; species Grus americana. Next base: position 154,272,533 of record NC_072853.1, read on the forward strand.
AAAGGAGTAGAGACAGGAAAGCTGTGTCCTGATTAATACTGACCAGTTAGTTCCAGGGTTTTGCTTTGGTTTCATTTGAGCATGCTAATGGAAAATAAGGTGATTCTACAAGAAGGGCTTGAAGATGTTGTGAAAGACTCCATTACAGAGGTTGTTCAGCCCTTCTGTCATCCTCTTAAGTACTTCATCCTACCACCTGGCATTTCCTCCAGATCATTTGGCTTTAACTTGATATCCTGTCTCTGCCAGACAGTGGGGAACTTGGGAAATGATATCAGTTTAATTAGAAAAAAAAAAAGTATGCTGAAGGTTGATGTTAATGCTTGCATGACCTCTCCCTCAAACACCTGCAGCTTTAAATTGGAAGGTGTTCCAAATTTTTCCTTGTAATGCTGTTGCTTTTTGGATGAAAAAATTTTTGTCTGTATCACGTTCCTTAGTTTTGTTAATGTTGTTTTACTGTGGGAAGGTTTGAAGTTCAGATTGTTATTTGACTTTTCTACTTGCTCCCCCCCCATAATGTATCAGGTATTGGCAGACTAACATGAGCTTGAAGTTCAATTTGTTCAAACACAAGCGCGGTGTGGTGAAGTTGAAGTCTGAATGATGTCCAGGAAAAAATGACAGTGGTTTCCATTGGTTAGCATTGTGAATGTGGTTGCTTGCTGTTAGAACAAGCTGAAACATTAAACATGTTTGTCTTGATGAAAATTAGTACTTTTGAAATTTCTTGCAGAAAATTTCCTCTCCCACATTAAAATGCTTAAATTGTCTTGTGGTTTCCTTACCTTCTTCCCAAAGTGTTCCTAACTTCTTCAGCTATCTTCACAAACTAGGGCTGGCTATTGGTAACCCTTAGCGGAATGGGAAGGTTTAAAGGCACTGAGGTCTTGTTTTTCTGCTTGTTTGTCCTGGGACAAATAGATTTTTTTTATTCCCTTCCCCCCAGCAGAATGAGAGTTCTGTTTTAAGATAGGATGCCCAGGCTCCCAACTGTAATTTTCTGTTGGGGTCAGGCAGGTTTTGTTTCTAGCACCGAGCACTCAGCAGCAGTATTAGTTCTATAGCTGTTCCTTGTCTTCCCCGAGCTGCAGGGAAGCCTCCCCTGCACCCAGGTTGAACACCTGAGCCTTCTAGTCAATGAACTCATGTTTGTTCAGTGTTAGCTTAACACAGCGCTTAGTTTGAAATTGCGGTCTGGTCTGTCCTTTATGTGAAAAGGTCATTTTCCACACTAACTTGACTGCACTGTTTCAGTTTGGAAATCTTATACACCCGTAGTTCTGAGTAGTTAAATGAATCAAGAAAGTAGTGTGTTCAATAATCACTTTCGGTTCTATGCAGTAAGATAGTTGCTGGTAAAGAGTGTGATTCAGCTCCAGGCCTTAATGTCATCTTGGGTAATTTTAAGAGAAAAAGAACTCATGAAAATAATAAAAGTCTGAGAAAATGAGACATTGTGGACTTGTCAGAGGTTTCTAAAATTTGCACAGTATTGCTAAGCAATGTGTTTGTATTTATGAATGTGTTGGTAAGTGTAACAAATGTGTATATTGAAATAAACTTATTTTCTAAATAGGTTTGGTGTGGTTGCGAAGAGGCTTTTGTATTGTATACTGTTATTTAAGATGCATTAGTGCAGTATTCTGTATTTTAAATGTTTAATTTCACTTTAACAGCTAATTAAATTCTACAATAATTTTATATTTAAACAAATCTTTTGTCTTCAGTACTTCTTCTACACATCGTTCACAAAAAATGTAACTTGGATTATTTTGATTTTTTTTTTCTTTTTCAAATGGAAGATACCATCTAAGCGGCTATGTGTTGCTAACCTCATATTTTGTGATTTGCTTTGGAAAAGAAGTCCAAGTTCACATGATTAGTGATAAATAAGTGCACAAACTTCCTGTATGCAAACAGGAAAGGAATTTTTTAAAATAATCTTTTACTCTGTTGCTGTCTTCTTTTTTTTTTATGAAGTTATGAATTGCAGAAACTTTGCTATTACAGGTAGCATCGATTGCAGATGAATCTGCAGAATCAGAAGGGATAATTGACTCTCAAAAACGTAGGGAAATACTTTCAAGAAGGCCTTCATACCGGTAAGGACTTTTGATTTTGGTTTTGCTGGTTTTTAAAGGCAGCTTATATACTACAGCAAAACTGTCTGATAAAAGCCAGTGACTTAGTTCAAATATATAAAATTATTTACATTCTTTTTTAGAAAAATTTTGAATGAACTCTCATCAGATGCTCCTGCAGTACCAAAGATTGAAGAAGAAGAAAAGTCAGAAGATGAAGGAGCGCCTTCTGGAATTTCTGCAATGGCCATGCCAACCAGCCTCTATCATACTAACACAGGGCAATACAGTATGTTTGCAAAGATATTATGTGATGTTGCAGAACATATTTAGGGACAACTTTGTTTCTAAGAGTTCCATAATGAAGTAGACATGTTGGATTTTGGTGAAGAAGAATGGGAGCTTCTGTATTTCTAAATAATTTCAATTTTTATATTTATTTTTTCCTAACATGGGCGTTATAGACTTCTAGTCTGTTTTTTGTAATGTTTGTTGGTTGCTAGGTTTAGTCCTTCTAGAACTCCTGTGCATTAAAAATGTGGAGTTGAGGCGCAGGTGAAATGAAAAATGTTGACGTTTTAATGTGAATGTTCAGTGTTATAAGCCATTGCACTTTCAAATTACTGTGATTTGCTATGTATTAGTACTATTCATTACATGAAATGACAATTAGTGAGTTAAACTTTTTTAAAGTGTAAGGGTGGAGTATGAAGTTATATCTTAACTTTGAATTTTCTTTCTTAAAAGAACTATGTCTCTTCCTCTCCAATTGTCAAGTATGAACACTAACTGCAGAATTAACCTAAATCATGGTCTCCCAACATTTTATACTTCATCCAAATGCAAGTTAAAAGTTAGATTCACAGTTCTGCTCTATAGATTTGTGGGATTTAATTCCTGCATTTCTGTTAAAAAATGTTGCATAACTTGTTCCGCATAGCTGCTTTGGGCTTAATCATATGTCATTTAAGGGATAACTTTCTAATAACTCTTTTTTTCAATTACATATTGGATATATAATTGGAGCTTTGCTCGTACAGTTGGGGTTTTTTCATGTCTTTTCATGTGTAGACACACTGCAATGCAGGTATTTTTCCTTTGATATAATGACAGGAAAATTGCAAAAGAAATGTTGTGGGGTTGTTTTTTCCTGAAACAATAGAACAGAGGAAGCCTATTAAAACATTGCAATGTCACAAAAAGGAGGATATAATGGCTTTCTAGTTGTATTCTAGTCACTCTTAGAATTCTTCAGTTATTTTTAATTTATGCAACTAAAGTAATTATCAACTCTGAGAAAGCAGAATTTGCTTATAGCATTATCTGCCCCTTCAGCATTGAAAGTAATTTTGCTTGGGCTCCTAAACTGCTTTTCTTACCCTTTCTGTGAGGTTTAGACGTGAATAAATGTCTGCTTCATGATGTCCAGCATCTGAAGTGCTCTTTTCTGTGGACCTGTGGTCATGCTAAATTACAGTTATCCAGTACAGAATGTAGCAGGTATTCTTAACTAAATTAAATTATTTTCTTCAATTTTTGAATTATATTTTTGGTTTGGCTTAGGTTTAGTTAAAAATATTTGCAGTTTCAAGACTTAAAAAGAAGTGCTATAGTGTCTGTACTATGTTCTAGTGAGCCTTCAAACCTTCAGGATTTCTAAGAAATTAGGAGTTTAGGTTTCTTAATTGTAAATTCCTCTAGGAAATCAGACTTGTACTTTTACTAGCAATGTCTTGCAGGAGGTGATTCTTAATTGAGGATGTTTTAATTTGAACATAGCTGTAAATCATAGTGACAGGGAAGTGTATAAAAGAATAATGAAATTCACAGGTTTTGCTTTCTTGTTCAATCAAACATTACTTCTGAAAAATCAAGCAGCAGAGAGCATCACCAACAATGTGGTTGAATTAACAGTCCACAAAAATTTAAATAAATCTCATTTATCTTAATGATCATCTTAATCGTACTTTCATGTGAGCCAAGTATAGAAGATTTCTGTTTTATGCTGCTTTTTCTTTGAATAAGTTACAGTCAGAGCCTAAACAGGTGCTGTATATTTAAAGTAATTTAACTTGTTAAATAGGTTCTCAGCCATAATGAGGCATTGCTTCAGGATGCAATGTCACCCTTCATGGACTCTCCTGATTCTGGCTCAAAAACTTTGTTTTGAGAGCTTTGTCTTCCTGCAAATGGTTTTTCTTACTCAATTTATTAGTTCATTAATTTGATTTTTTTTTCAACGTTGTAAGTTAAAATATCATACATCTGCTTCTGTGAAGGCTGTGTGTTCTCTCTAATTCTGGTTAGGAAAAATTGGTACCAAGTGGTAGCGAGGATGTCCATCTCCTTGTAGTACAGGGGGTCTTAATTTGGAATTTACCAAAGAGAGCTTGACTGTTCACTTCTAGTCCTTACATGTATAAGGCACAGATCTGCAGCATTTCTGAGCAACTGTCTGTCTTGTTGGCTGCCTGTGATCCTGAGGAACTGCTGTTAGCTAAAACCAGGAACACTGTGTGGGAATGCAGCGTTTCCTGTGTTGATTTCAGTCTGGATATAATGCAGAAGGTCGCTACATGTATCTATGTTATCTCCTGTCGATAGCTCTTTACTTCTGCCTATCGTTATTGTATGTGAGTACTTCTCTCTTTTTGGATAGACTTGGTTGCACGGGTTCTCTTGTGCAGGCATCCAGTAGTTTGTGTATTAAGCTTGTACAGTGTCCACGGCGATGAAGAACTGGTCTTGCAGTGTCACTGCAGCTATCTGTACTGTGCTGTGGTTTAAAGGAGATACCATATGTTACTACATTTGCTGATTCCTTATTTTCTCTACTGTTCTCTCTGTTCCTGCATAGGAAAGACAGTTTAGTTGAAGAGATAATTCTGACTGTATGTTGGTGTCTGCACGTCTGGGATGACTATTTTTAGAAGAACTTGATATGTAAATTTTTTTGAAAAACAAATATATTTTTTTCTATTAGCAGCAGTGATGGCTGTTCTTTGCTTACTTTTTACCAGCCAAAATGGTATGTTGCCATGGTTTCCAAATATCTTTTTCCTCAGAGCTTCTTGGCTTGGCTTATGGAAGCAGACAGACTGACAAACATGACCAGCTAGATAAAATGTCATTCCCAGTTACCTCCATCACTATATGTGTTACCTTTCTGTAAGGGGAATGGATAGTTTTGCATAAGGTGATGTCTTGCGTATGAGCCTTGTAGCCTGATCTGATGACAAACCCACTTTGTTGGCTGTAGTTCTGTCATCTTGGTTGTTGAATACTGAAAAAGAAATTGTTTTGCCTCACCTGTGGTGGTGCTCTAACTGTGCAAGAGTTGTTCGTTCAATTGGAGTGTGTGAATCAACTGCTCCCCACACCGCCACCCCTGCTTTGCCTACTTGTGCATATCGTGATGTTCTGTTTGAAACCATGCAGGGGAAATGAAAATTACAAGTTCTTTTGCCATCTGTTTGGGTTGCTTGCTGTCTTAGGACAGGTTTTTAACAATTGGAGAATTAAGAAATCTTTTGGGAAAGACCAACTTTATTTGCTTTTACCAATTTTGGAAGGGAGGGAAAGAGGTAATTTTTCTGGATTAGAGCTGTTGGTCATATTCAGAGAATGGTATTAGTATCGTCTTCAGTCCTAGCTAGAAGAGAAGATGCCACTTACATCCATCCACCTGTGTGATGTACAATGCCAGGGACTGTCCAGGAAAGTCCTATGCTCTTCATAGAAGGCCCAATTTCCAGTAGAGCTCTAGCACAACAAAAGTCTGTGCATGGTTGGGATCAGGACAGTGAATGGGGAGAGGGCAGTGTGTACTGGTAACATGGCAGGTATCAATCCTGTAAGGGAGACAGTTACTGGAGTTAATTCACTCTTGTTTAGAAAGTACTGCATTGTGATTTGAATGAATAATTGCGGGATAGCTGTGACGTAATTGTTTACCCAGACTCACTGTGGAGCCAAGAATTTTGTATGATTCTGTTCTGATGTTTTACTGCTCAGGAACCCAAACTGACCATTTTTTTACAATGGTATGGTACTGTGATGGTGTAGACATACTATTTCTGGTGCTGACTCTTGTGAGAGGCAGAATTCTGCTGTGTATAACTTCTCTGGGAGGTACAGGTGACAAATCCTGCTGGGAAGCTTGTGTGCTGCTGGGAACCTGCTCTTGTGCTGGATCTTTTCAAGAATAGAAGAGACAATGATTTTTTTTTTTTATTGCTTCTCTCTCTTCTGTCCTGCCCCAAAATGGGGCACTTTCTGCTTTGGAGGCCAGAAGGAAAATAACAAAAAAATGTTGCTGGTTTTTTTTCCCATCCCTTAATGCCTTACGGAGCCTGTGTGCAGCACCCAGCTAGTTCCTACATTACATGTTCCCCATTCTGAGGGTAGGACTGCAGGTCCATGCTGAACCCTGTTCCAGTATTACAGATAGGGCTCAGTGCTTCATTCAGCATGAGAAGAATTCCCCCTTTTCCCCAAAAAGAAGCTCATTTACGTGCTGGGATTTGGCAATTTTGCTAGATAGCTCTACTAAACTCTCAAAAAATCAGCCGAGCTTCTGCTAGATAGTTACTGTTGTCTAATATACTAATAACAGTTTACTAATCAACTGTTAGTATCTCAGTGCTCTTTGAAGTGTTATTATCTGATGTTGCACTTTCAAGATTAACCTGCTGTTGTCAAGACAGAACATTTGAAGTCAACTCTCTCCAAAACTCACGTGGGTGTCTAATCATGTATTTGGATAACCAGAGCTAAACCTTCAAGAATGTCATCAAGTACTGTGAATCTGACAGTGAAATCAGAGGAGCTGGCAATCTGTACTTATATATGACCTTTGTACCATCTCAGACCACTTTAAATACCATTACAATGGTTGTAGTTTAAATATCTTTTGAGGGAGAAAGAAGTTTGTTACTTCTTGGGAATTGGGTTCTCATATAAAAGTTCCAGGAGTATTTTAATTAACATGAGACATGGATTTGATGGGTGGACCACGTGGTGGATAAGGAATTGGCTGGATGGTCACACTCTCAAAGAGTTGTGGTCTATGGCTCGATGTCTGGGTGGCGACCAGCAACATGTGGTGTCCTTCAGGGGTCTGTATTGGAATCAGTATTATTTAACATCTATGTTGGGGACATGGACAGTGGGATTGAGTGCACCCTCAGAAAGTTTGCGGATGGCACCAAGCTGATTGGTGTGGCTTATACTCTAGAGAGAAGGGATGCCATCCAGAGGGAGCTTGAGAGGTGGGCCTGTGCAAACCTCATGAAGTTCAACAAGGCCAAGTGCAAGGTCCTGCACGTGGGTCGGGGCAATCCCAAGCACAAATACAGGCTGGGTGGAGAATGGATTGAGAGCAGCCCTGAGGGAAAGGACTTGGGGGTGTTGGTGGATGAAAAACTGGACGTGAGCTGACAATGTGTGCTCACAGCGCAGAAAGCCAACCAGATCCTGGGCAGCATCAAAAGAAGCATGACCGGCACGTCCAGTTCTGGGGTCCCCAGCATAAGACAGACATGGACCTGCTCGAGTGGGTCCAGAGGAGGGCCATGAAGATGATCAGGGGTCTGGAGCACCTCTCCTGTGAAGACAGGCTGAGAGAGTTGGCGTTGTTTAGTGAAGAGAAGAAAAGGCTCTGGGGAGACCTTATGACAGCCTTCCTGTACCTGAAGGGGGCCTACAGGAAAGCTGGAGAGCGGCTGTTTACAAGGGCATGTAGTGACAGGACAAGGGGTAATGGCCTTAAGCTGAAGGAGGGTAGACTTAGATTAGATATGAGGAAGAAATTCTTTACTGTGAGGGTGGTGAGGCACTGGAACAGGTTGCCCAGAGAGGTTGTGGATGCCCCCTCCCTGGAAGTGTTCAAGGCCAGGCTGGATGGGGCTTTGGGCAACCTGATCTAGTGGAGGGTGTCCCTGCCCATGGCAGGCGGGTTGGAACTAGATGATCTTTGAGGTCCCTTCCAACCCAAATCATTCTATGATTCTATGATATTTTTGCTCTTAACAAAGACAATGCTAAATTCAAAAGGAATATACAATTAATAACCTCTTTAGGGAATTTGATTTTTTTTCTAAATACTATGTTGAGCAACAGTTTTTTTTCTAAATACTATGTTGAGCAACACTATGGTTTTTTTTAATGGGGAAAGTATATTTGTATTTTTCCTATTACTGATTATATGGGGGCGGGGGAAACCCCTTTTTCTGTTTCTCTTTTACATAAAATTTCACATAAGTATTGGACTCTTCACAGCTTTGTACAACTTGGAAAAAACATTGTTGGGCTAGTCTTTCTTTCACACTAAGGAACAGACTATGAAAGTCAGAAGACTTGCTCTTCCTTTGTCTAGACATCCTGGGTTTTGTTTTGTGGGAGTCAATAAACAGCTTTTTTTTTTTTTAAATAACTTTTTTACATTAGTGTTTAAAACAACAATGATTCTGTATGGGTAGGAGCTACCATTTTTTCTTTTTCTTGTATTAAAACTATTTTAGGAGAGTTAGTCTTTCTGGAAGCATAGGGATAAAACGTGTGGAACACTGCTTTTTATCTGTTATATACATGGCATGTGCTATACAACAGGCTTTATATTTGTGGATATCAGTATTAACATCATGTACGTTTTGTTGTACAATTGATCTTTAAGTAAGGAGAGGACCAGGATTCTTGTCAGACAATATTTTAAAAAGGGAGATGTGCTTTTTAACATGTGTTATATCTCTTTCTGTTGCCTAACTTTTCTTTTTCTTTTCCTTTTTATGTTTAGTTACTATAACTCAAGGAGGTACAATCCAGATTTCTAATCCAACCTCTGATGGTGTCCATGGACTACAGACATTAACAATGACAAATTCAGGAGCTCCTCAGCCAGGTGCTACCATTGTGCAATACGCAGGACAATCACCTGATGGCACACAACAGTTTTTTGTTCCCGGAAGCCAAGTTGTTGTTCAAGGTATATTTTATTTAGTCTCTTGCACTTTAGTTTTTTCATATGAAACATTCTTAAAAGTATTTTTATTTTATGTTGACATTATTGCACTATTAAATAAAATATTTATGCATGACAAGATGAAAGACAGTCTTAGGAGGAGACCTAGTTTCTCTGCTCAGTAAAGCAGCTACTTCTTTTGATTAAAAAAAGTTACACAAGGAGGAAATAACAGTATCAAATCGCTTTCTGCTTTGAATTCTCTTGTCTAGACTTTGAGACATATGTTTAATTGCAGTAAAGGTGCTGTTACAGATTGAAATGAGATGCTGAGGCTGTGTCTCATTTGATATATGAAACTAATTTGTTTGTTTCAGCAGTTAATCAATCTTAAACACAAGCTCTGAAATTCTTTGGATATATTTAGGGCAGAATTTCCTTGCAACTTATGATTCTTGTAGTTATTAGAAAGGAGATCCTTTACGGAAGCTAGCTTTTTCACAGAAGAACACTTTGTAGGTCCTATAAAATGCACGTATGTGAATTGAACCATGAATAGTGAATTCTTGAACCTTACTGTAGTTTATGCAGGATTTTTTTTCCTTCCACTGTTCCTAGCCTTTTGGAAATGCTGAGGGAGATTGAGAACCGAAGGTGTCTTAGATTCTTATCGATACCAGAGAAAGTAGGGTTGGGATTTGGGTTATGCTGAGGAAAACCTTTGAAAATGGGGAAGAGATTTCTGTATGGAGACACTAAATTAATGTCTGCCATAGAGGATTTTATTTTCCCTTTTCACTATATTTTTAATCGGTACAGATAAGTAGGGACAGAAGGCTGTATGAATGCTTTTTTAGCCAAAAGAGCTATATGAAATAAACCATGAGAAGAGCTTGGAAGAGTTTAAATGTGTATTCATGGAGTGGATGAGAGTCATTGACTAAATGTAGACACAGAGAGCTGAGATAGTTGGTGAAGTCCAGGTTGAGGTGCTTTTTTTGCCCTAATATGGATGTTTGAAATAAGTTCTGTCTTTAAGTGTCTGTTTCTCTTCCTTTGCTGTAAAGGAAGTCCAGGATGTAAATAAAGCTAATAGCTTGTAGATATCTGAACTTGTTGAGGCAATGCTAAATAATGATACCAAATTTGAATCCTTCCATTGCCTCTGGTTAATTCTTTGCTCAAATACATTGTCTTTCCAAGACTTTTCAGAAGCATTTTGAGGAAGCTCTAAGACTATAATATGAGAAACCCTAAACCAAAATGTTAGTTTTCATCATACAGAGAGTACTATTATAACTTCCTTAAATAATACTAGAATATATTCTTAGCAAAACCTTAAGACCCAAATTTGGCTGTCCCCCAAACAAATTTCCCACTCTGGTAGCGCATGTTTTCTGAGTATGAGTCAAATATGTTTTCTATAACATGTGTACACATCCCTTAAATTAGAGGACTTCTCTGTCTCTCCAGGTTGACTGTAGTATTTTATGTGTATTGCTTTGATTGTTCTGGGCCTCGGGGGCAGGGGGAGGGCAGAGAGAGCAGCTCCTCAGTTATTTCCTAAAACCTTCCCAGTCTGTGAAGAAGCACAGAACCTAGGGATTTTATCTGGCAGCATTTCAGTCCTTGGGAATTTCATTTGACTGGCCTTCCTTTACAGATTTTCATTACGGGGCTGTCCTCTAATGTCCCTATGCAGTCTCGGTGATGGGCTCGACTACTTGATGGTATAGCCCATTAAGTGTCTTGCCTGTGATAAAAACTTTAAAAATGGATTCAGAAACAGTTACTGAATACCTGCTATATCCAGTTTCTGGAAGCTTCTAGATACTTCTAACTAAATTGATTTGTTCTCTGTCCATGCTCAGAGAAGTTGACTTCCTGGAATTCTCTGTTACTTTGGCCCAAAGTAAGTCCAGTGCTTTAATAATGCTCATAGCTGTTGTCACAGAAAAAAAATGCTATGTAACATATACAGAGAAAAATGCAAAGGGAATAGTAAGTGAGCATGAACTCAGATATGATGAGAAGATAAAAGGTTTCAACTTATTATACACACTATTGATACTGGAAAATCTTTAAAAAACCCCGACAAAACCAACTTTAATTAAAAAAAGAGTATGTAAAAAAGTATGAAAGCACCTGAGGATGTTTATGGTAATACAGATCTCTTTATGGTAATAATTGTATATCGTCAACAAACCTGAGTTATTCAGGATGGAATGAGACAATGAAATTAGTTGGATATAAAAGTCTCTAATACGTCCTTACTACAGGTCATCTTGCCTGTGCTAGAAAGTCTGTAGGAATATAGTTTATGAATGTTTGTTATTTATGTACACTTTGTAGTTGACTGTTCACCTAGTATCGTCATAGCACAGATTAGAATAGGAAAGCAACATTCTGCCTAGTAATCTTTCCACTTGCATATATTTTTATAATGGTTTTGGGTAGACAGCATGTAAATTTTATTTGTAACAATCATAAAAGTAAAAGAAAAAAAAATCCCACCTAAATATCAGTCCTAGGGCAGAAAAGATCTGTTTCAGACTCTTTCAGATAGCATATGTGTTTATATTTTTTGTTGATGAATCTCATGTAATAATGGATGGCATCACATAAATCCTGTGCTTGATATTTTCTGATAACCTGTGATGGGGAAAAGAGATTAGTATGAAAGCTCTAGAGGTGTTGATCCAACTGAGTGATATTTCATTTGCTACATGTTTACATTCATAGGCAAAATAAGAGGCAGTTCTGATGTCCTGACAGTTTCCTAATACAGGTTACGGGGTGGGGGGCAAGGGAGGTGGTGGTGTGCTAGCTGAAGCAAAAGAAAATGTTTAATTATTAGTGAAAATGAGTGTAGAAAAGTTGCATCAAAAATCAGTCTGTTGGGATCTATGTGTGTTTTCATAATATGGTCAGTGATATTTGATATGTGTGGCTTGAATTTCTTGCATGCTTCAGTTCTGCTCTTCTGTTCATATGATCCTGAAGTGGTCCCGTAATCACAGGGTGCTCCTTTTTTGCATTGATGCTTCCATTATTGCTGTCCTCGGCATAGTTTCACAGTTGATGAATTACCAGTCTGAATTTGTTTATTACAGACAAAGGCCTTAGAAGTTTGCTATGCCCTACATACAGCCCAGTGCCTGGGCAGGTCTGAAATTAATTTCATTTAAATCAATGTAAATAAGGAGTAATTCTGTTAGAGCTGAGACTTTTTTTTTTTTTTTCCTTCAAACTAAGTCAACCAGATCTCTTGGACTTTGTTTGAAAAAGGAGGGAACGGGGGAGAGCAGGTAGCCCTCACCCAGAGTTACTGTTCTGCCTGTTACAGCATCTGAAATCGCTAGCTTTAGTTTGACTTACTTTGTTGGAGCTTTCTTCAATCTTTTCTGAAGCTTTTAACTGAAATTAAATGAGTATGTTGTGGGTTACCCCTCACTGCAAGGAGATTTAGCCTTTCATTTATCTATTTGTTATAGCTTATTAAGCTTTCCTGTCTCACATGTCTGTTCAACGGAGTTCTCTGCCGTTTAGTGGAACTGCTCCAATCAAAACAATTGCACGTCTTTTTAAAAAAATCTCCCTATTTTCTATCCAATCATAACTGTATCATTCTGATTAACTCATGAATTCTAGAGCCACATTTTAATTTCTGTCAATCGGTGCTGTGAATTTTCAGATCTTGCTTCACAGCCTGCTTTCTGGTGAGTGCTTTCTGTAGCTTTATGAATAATTCAAGGAAGAAGAACAAAGCTAGACTTATAGAAATATGGAAGAGGAAGAGAAAAAAAAAAAAAAGGTTTACTGGAAAAGGAATTCTTTGGGCTGCAGTTTCAGTGAGCTGTTCCAGTGACAGAGCATATTAATGATAGTGGTAAGCAAGTGAGGTCACTGTGATGTCAGTGCTCTTGCTTGTAATCCTGCACATGCTTGCTAGTTTGGAACAGTTCATGCTGAGCTCTGGTAGAGGAACAGGAGACTCGTGTGTGCAGAAGCTGATCATGGCTGTAACAGGAGATGAAACAGGTAAAAATTTTGTTAGCCTTTTACATGGTATTTTTGGGTATCTAAGCAGTGCTTAGTGGGTATTTGTGACATTTTCTTTTGAACCTGTTGCTGTAACTCTTTCGTCTTTCAAAGCTGGTAGAAATAGCTTCTGGTTATATCTAGTCAGTGTAGGATTTCAGGGTAATTTTAACAGTTTTGTTTAGGGGAAAAAAAATCACTGTTAGTGCACGAGTTCTTGCACAGATTGATTCAGATAACTAATCCTTACTATTTGATGCAGGATTTTGCTGAAAAATCCACCACTCTTCTTTTAAATTCTTCTTTATTGTGGAGATAGTCATATGTGTTACTATGTTTATAATTGTTCTTTATTTTGTAAAAATGACACTGCTTTTTTGTTTAGCAATAAACACTTCAGATTTAATAGCTGAAATAAGCTTAAGCATAGCTGTAAGAGAAAGGTGTGCATTGTTTCAGTATTGTAAATAAAACCTATGCTTTCATTATTAAAGAAAATATTGAATGCAAACACATTTGAGAGAGCAATAATTTTAAGTATTGTAACGCCTGCTTGTTTTCTCCTCCACTGTTAAAATGGTCTGTTCCTCAGCTAATTGAGTTCAAAAGGCTGACGTCATTAGATTTCCTGGAATCGTGTTGCAGTAGGGAACTGGAAAAGTTAAACTCCAAACAAGATACACATTGACGTCAGCTCCAAGTCATGCTGCGATTTAGTCAGTTCCTTTCTGCTTTGTCAATTGCCTCCGGCAGATCTGTGATGTTAACCAGTTCGCAGCCGGTACCTACGTGCTGCTGCTCATTGCTGGTGCATGTTGTTTCATTAATGCAAAGATAAGTATCTTCTCCAAGTCCACGGTGATTTTTTGGGGTGGTTTTTTTTTTTTTTTTTTTACACTCCAAGAATTAATGAATGATTCACGCCTTGCTTAGCCAGTTTAGTGGTGAAGTTAAAAACCCTTTGATAATCTAGTCCCATCATAATGACTCACAGAAGGGGAAAACAGACGTACTAATACATAGCACGCATTAGGCTTTTTTTCTCCTGGATAGTCACTGAAAAAACTCAAGTGCAGGGATGCTCTCTAGTGTTCAGCAAGTTACTTTTTCCAAGAACCTTCTGATACAAGGTGGTTGATTTTTCTGGGTTTTTGTTTGTTTGGTTTTTAATTTCTCAGAGTTTAATTTACAAGGTTAGTTGTACTCTGCAAATATGGTTTGCTTTTTTGGTTGTTTTTTCATTTGTTTGTTCATCTTCCTGTTAATAATTTCCTTTTGTAAGTCTCAACTCAGAGCTTCACGTTTTCAGTGACTTTTTACTCTCCTGCAATTTTAAGGAGGCAAAAAAAAAAAAACCCCAAAAACCCCTGCAGCAGTGTGTTAAGGAAATACACCGTCTCCTGGTTTGTTGCTTTGTTAACAGTCTCAGTCCTAGATCTGATATGTTAGGAGGGACTTTAAATCTCCATGGAGTTTCATTAGTAGTGGCCACAAAGGTTTGTCAGTCTGGATCAGGGTGTTTTTTGTCTCAGACTCTGAAATGGAAGGGACCCTTTGCTGTAATATGTATAGATACATTGTTAGACTTAAACCATGATTTTTTTCAAGGGTATTTTATCCCCCCTGCTTAAAGCCTGCTTCATCTTTCCCAATGTCTTTTTCGGGGGAAACAGTATTTTATTGTAACTTTTTGAGATATTATACAAAAAGTTTTACAGACTTTGAAATAATTGTTTTGCAAGAATGTATCAAAAAGCACATATTATTGCACAACTGAAAGATACTTTGTCAATGTTACGCTTTTTTTTGCCTTTTTTTTTTTTTTTTTTAAAGACTGCGGTGTGTGGGTTTACAAGTTCTATACCACCAAAATGGTTATTTATCTCTGTTACCAGGTTGGTAGGTTTATAAGTGAGCCATCTGTTAGGGAGGGACAGACACTACTGGAACCCGGTCAAACTATTCATGCAACATGTTGTTACTTACAGTGGTGTTTGCTGATCCCAGATAACGACTCGCTTTTGTTAAGCCCTGTTGCAGGTACATTATCACACTGAGTCCTCTTAACAGCAGCAGCAGTAAGCCCTGTTAGCTAAACGTCGGACTGTAAGTCAAACAAAGGCAACACAGTAGTTGGTCTTGTAAGGCTGAGGTGACCTTGGTTATGGGCCTTTCCCCATGACTTCCTCCACAAAGTGGTTCGCTTGGGTTTCTAATTCTTTGTAGCTAATGCAAACTACGATAACATCTCTTTTTTACCTAGTGATGAGAGAGAGAAAAAGGTAGTTCTTACCACAGAGTCTATAAAATCTGGCCAGCATAAAGATGAGCCTAAAGAGTTTCTAAAATTCCATTTTTATAAATAATGAGCTGAAGTATCGTCTCATTAACATAACTGGGACTGCTAAGAGATGTGGAGAACATAAAGAAAGGGTTAAGTAATTCTCTTGTAGATATACAAGATGACCAAGCCCTGTGTTCATGGCAGCTGCCTGTTAGTGCTCCCAGGGCTGTTCTGGGCTGATTTCTCTCTCCCTCCCCCATGCCCAGGGGATTATCTGTAACCCAGGTCAGTTCACTGGTCCAGTTCATCTTGTAATTCCACAAACACTTTTACCTGCAGGACTGAGAGAGGGGGAGGTGCACAGTGTTTAAGCTGATAATGATTTCAGGACACAGCTCTGGAACAGTAGTCTAAACACAGCTTGATCCTATTTTTTGTATTTAATTAGTGAAGCACCTGCATGAACTTAGTAAGAATAATAGTAATTTTTTATTAAGTTTGGGTTTTTTCCCCCTGTAGTTAACTGATATCTCTTTACTGCTTTACCCATCAGTCTCCCCAAAGTGTTTTTGTCTGCATTTTATTTCTTTAGGTTAAATTTTTCCATTATTTGAATATTGCTTTAAAGAATTAAAGTATAAATTAAGTATAACATAACAGCCCCTTAAATTTCATCTTTTATATTCACTTGCTTTAATGACAAAATTTGAAGTTTCATTCTGTGATAATATAAAATATTGATGGAAAAGAATAGGTAAATACTTGCTTATAATTTGAAGAGGGATATATTTTTTTGTTTGATTTTTTTTCGATGTCAGACAAGACACAAGTACTTAGGACTTTCACAGTGTTCTAAAGTTGGGGTACCTCATGTAGGAACAAAGTACCTCAGAAATATAGAAACAAGTTAA
This sequence comes from Grus americana, assembly GCF_028858705.1. Classification (NCBI taxonomy): domain Eukaryota; kingdom Metazoa; phylum Chordata; class Aves; order Gruiformes; family Gruidae; genus Grus; species Grus americana. Next base: position 154,288,811 of record NC_072853.1, read on the forward strand.
GACTATCAGAGAGGTATTGGTTCCAAATAACATGTCAGATGTCAGATCTGCATTTAGCTTGGGGAGAGCTCAAAACTGGTAGGCTCAGGAGCTGAATCTGAACTTTTGCACTCTGGTTTACTGTGTAGCTACACCCCTTCCTGTGCAACCGTCACTGCCTCCTCTTGCCCACTAATGATGCAGCATCCTATTTGTGGTCCACTTGCTCAAGGAACACACTCCTTTTCACCATGAGCACTTGTCTGTTCCTTTTCACGTTGGCAACAGCAGCTCTCACTGATTTTCCAAGGGTTGCCAAACTGCTGCTGTAAAGGGAGGAGAGGCAATAAGGCCGGTACTGTTGTTGTGACAGGGAAGGAAGAGAAAGGTGACTTCTGAAGCAAGTTGACTCCTGAAGCCTATGTTAGAGAATGGGGTAGCATATAAACCTCAGTGGCTGCAACAGCAGGACCATCTTTTCGTGGGATTGTGCAAACAGGAAATAAGTGTGGATGCTCTGACAGTGTTTCTCAAACAGCTTTCCCTATGTTGTCTTAAAAAAAAACATGTGGAAGCTTTCACAGGGTTCAGTCTGGCTGGCTAGTGGGGCCACATGCTGGAGCAATTTAGATAGCTTATTTTACAGCATGGAAATACTCTAGTAGGATAACATGTAGTTGTGACATTACAGGCCTGTGAAATACTTTATGTAGCAGGGATCCTGGATAACTCATCAACAGAAATCTGTTATTTCCAGAGAGACTTTTGCATAGTTCTTTCTGCCATAAAGTTTAAAATATGATTCTTTTATACAGCTGCCACTGGAGACATGCCAGCTTACCAGATTCGAACTCCCACCAGTACCTTACCTCAGGGAGTGGTAATGGCAGCCTCACCGGGGACTTTGCATAGCCCTCAGCAACTGGCAGAAGAGGCAACACGCAAGAGAGAGCTGAGACTTATGAAAAATAGGTAAGACTGTAAAACAATTACTAGTCAGTGTTGCAACCACCCCCCCCACCCCCCCCCAAACATTCTAATGATGTTTTCTTCTTAAGGTTGTGAGCACTGCCTGTGATTGATGAAGGGAAGGCAAGAAATCCTTTGTCAGTCTTCCCGCATCCGTATAGCATTGACTAGTGGCTGTTAACTCTGGAAAGTTAGAGTTGACCTTATCATCATGGATTTTTAGTTCTAAAATATTATGCTAATTCAGAAATTAGTATTAGTGTTGTCCCTTTTTGATAATTTTTATGATGATCTGTAGATATACTTACTGTTGAATCTTTTTTTTTTTTCCCCTACTGACAGTAAAATGACCAGTATGGATTTGTTCATCTTGAAACATCCCAGCAAAGAATTGGTTAGGAAAATATCTGAGGACCTCATTAGCAGCTGTCCATTAATGATGCTGTGAAGAGGACTTATTCTAGGATGGAATGATAATTATAGACTTTCCTAATTCCTAACTTGGCTACTGGGATAAGTTATTGTTTGCAGTGCCCCTGTCATTTTGTGAGGCATATTGTGTGAGGTGGCTGTATAATTTTTAATTAGTTGGCAAGGACTTGACTGTATGCTGTAAATGCCAGTCTTTCTCTGTGCATTCTTCTTGCTATTCTTAGGAGATTCTTTCTTTTTTTGAATATGTAGCCACCGCTATCAATGGCACGTAGATTAATGGAAGAAATAGTCTGCTATGCAGATCTCTAATACATTAAATAACCACTTGCCTTATGATGGAATTCATGGTATTGCTTTGCTCTCATGCCTGTCCTTTATTTTAAATTGCTTGCAAGGATCGCTGCATTGTGCTTCCTTTTGTTTCTCCTCTTTTCAGTTTTAAAACTAGCATGTCTGCTATCTCTCATATAACTTGCTGGAAAGTTACACCCTCACAATTTGACAATTTGTCATGTTCCAAGATGTTAAAGGAGTGGACTCACAGTACTTCTAAAATGTCTTCTGGAATTGAATGCTTGTTTGGTCACATGCTTCTGAAAATACTACCCAAAGTGTTTAGCTTTAATATAACAGAGTTCTGAGCACAGCTATGAGAATGGCTTCAGACTGCCATTTGCCAGCCACAAAAAATACCCAGACGCACGTGGTTGAAATGTGCCCAGGTGGACAGTTCTAAAATGCTAATAAATTGTATTTGTTTAGATTTAAATTTTACTGTGGATTGTCACATTAAGGTAAAAAAATTACAGTGGGTTGTAAGCTTGGCATCTAGCTTTTTATCTGGAGAGAGTAGTGTTATGCTTGTATTTTCTGAAAGTAAATTCTTTGGGTTTGGTTTTAAGATTTTGATTGCAGAAGATAATGCTCCTGATAAACACACAAAATGGAATGTGACTGGAAGAAGAAATGCTGCTTTCAGTCTGAATGTTTAGTGCAGCTCAGGTCAATACATTATCATTTGCTCACTGTTTTTCTCAGGTCCTCTGTGTATTAATTCCATCTTTGTATTTGTTGATGCTGAATTTGTTTCAAGCTCTAGTTGTTTTGAATTGTATTTTAACCATCTTATTGCTTATAGCTGTTATCTGCTGTTCTGTTTGTGCAATCCAACAGTTGGTGGTGGTTGTTGTTGTTGTTATTGTGGAACCTCAGGGATTGCAGGTAATTTCATTTATCCAGTCTTTGCCATATTGTGGCTGTTCCTGTAGTCATTTGCCTTGTATTGGTTCCAGGGAAGCTGCCAGAGAATGTCGCAGAAAGAAGAAAGAATATGTCAAATGTCTTGAAAATCGTGTGGCTGTGCTTGAAAACCAAAACAAGACTCTCATTGAGGAACTCAAGGCCCTCAAAGATCTTTATTGTCATAAAGCAGAATAACTATCTTTCATTTGGACCTTGTTTATTATGAACTTTAATCAAGGCATGAGAGGAAGCAATTCTACAGATTGCCATATGAACTTGAGAAAGAGACACTTGAGGCCCTTGTGGAACCCAGTTTTGCTTAAGTGTTTTCAGACTGGTTTGGGAGATATTCCAAAATTTGGAATTCTATCATAGTCTCCATACTCTGCTGAGCTTTCTAATGGCATGCAAATGGCTTTTTTGTTTGCACTTTTTACTTCTGCTTTTTGCAGGGAAGCTGCTAAAGAATGTCGACGTCGGAAGAAAGAATACATAAAATGTCTGGAGAGTCGTGTTGCAGTGCTAGAAGTTCAGAACAAGAAACTTATAGAGGAGCTTGAAACCCTAAAAGACATTTGCTCTTCCAAAACAGATTAGTAAAAATATTTATTATACTGTGAACTGACTAAAATATGTCCAGTTGCTTTATAAGGCAATACATAGCCAACAAGAATTATGGCTTTCTCTTTGTGTCATTTATATTATATTCCAACTTCTAACATTCCTGAAATGCTTTCTTGCTTTTTGTCAATTCATAGCTCTAATTTCAGGTTTTTCATGCTCCTCCCTTCCATCTCCCAAGGAGCCAAATGTTAAAAAAATGTAACAAAGTAAAAAAGCGCAAAATTTCTGAGCTGTTTCTTTGCCATATATTTACATACTACTTTTTACATGTTACTGAGTGTCCTGCACATACAAAATATTTTACAATTGTTTTAGATGAATCATAAAGATAATGCATCCAGTAATACAAGAAAATCAAACAACCCAAGGTATCTCAGGAAAGAGTTTATAAAAGAATGTTATGATTACATGTACGTACTAGCATACTAGTCTACAGATGATTTTATGGCATATTTTTATATTAGTTGCTTTGTGGAAAAAAGTATTGTATTGCTGTCACCGAGTGTCATGGTTTAAGATAGTTTTTAATAGAACCATGTTGTTTAACCTGTGTAGTGTCTGATTTCCTTCAAACATCTGGTTATTTGAGATGCTTTAAAACCCAGGAGTGTCTGGAAGAGGACAAAGGCAAAAAAAATACCTAAACCTGTGACATGATGCTAAGTACATTGTAAATACCTGAAAGAAGCTGTCTGTGATCTGGCTGCTGTTTACTTAAATTTTCTGTAGTCTGTAGAATATTTGATTTATTAGAGGTCTACATATCAAAATTCAATTTTGTATCCTCAATACTTCATGTTCTAGATTCTGGACAGTTATAGACAGTTGCCTATCGTGAAGGCTGATGGTGTAGTTCTTTTCTCAGTTTCTGCAGAGTACTGAGAGGAAGTAAAGGTGACTTAAAGAAGGAAGCTTTCCAATAAACAGTGACTATCTGCTGATTCACAGCGTTCTGGAATAGCCTATAGGTGAGAGCTAAAGATTTTTAAAACTAAACCCATGCTTAAACCTGATTACAGTTCTGGGAAGTGCAGAACATTCATTTCCATTGCGCTTTGAAAGAAAATAGTGCTTACGCAAAATTGCTTCTGGGTATTTCTTTAATTCAGGAATGATCTAATTGATTGTTGGCCAGTATAATCTATGAGCAGAGTATTTGGTAGCTTTGCTGGAACTAGCAGTGCCATTGCATTACTGATGTAGTAGGAAGAAAGGTTTAGTTCCTACTTAATTAGCTTTACTGGGGGGAGAGTGTGAGAGTGTGTCTGTGTGTGGACAGGAGGAGGGATGGAACTGAGACTTCTCCACTTAATTTAAACTGAATTCACATTTAACCCAGTCTTAACTCTGACACTGTTGTGGTGGGGTGTGGGGTGGTTTTTTTTGTTTGTTTGTTTGTTTTTTGTTTTGGTTTTTTTGTTAGTTTGTTTTTTTAAATCTGCTTTTCTTTTAGCTTTTGAAAATTCCTGGAAAAACACAGGATAATTTTCTCAAATCTTTTGAAAATGTCACTAGGTACCTAAGTGAGACCATTTGTAAGAAGAAGTATTCTCTCTCACTTCCTGCAGCAGCATCAGTTGATTTTAAAAGGAAACAGGCTGCCTTTTGGACCACAGGCTCTGCTTCAGGTCTGGAACAGAAGTCAACTTCTTTGAATCACCTGTTTCACTGTGAGGATACATGTTAAGTGCTGAAGTCAGCAGAGATCAAAGATTCTGTTAAAGTTGGACAGGATGAGTACAGTCTGCAGGTCCATGTTGCAGCCTCTAGACTGCAACAAAAGTGTCCAACAAATTGTTTGTTGTGGCTGTGTCACTAGAATCTGTTTTCTGTTACAGGTAGGCATTGCTCCTGACTCCAAAGGGATTTGGAAACTTAAGTAGAAACAAACTTGGGCACATGGTGGATGTCTCTCCAGTAAAAACTTATCTTTATCTTCCCAATAGTATCTGGTGCTAACTGTAGAAGTTTGATAGGATGAATCCTTGTCTGTTCCACATCTATGTAGTCTACAGTCATTTCTTTGCTAATACTTTTAAAACACTTGATTAATGTTTATTTTTTAGTTAAATAATTACTTGTGTCTGTGTGTGTGCTTTGTTAATAATAGGAGCTAAACCCAAATGCTCTTGGCATGTTTAGTCCTAGATAATAGTTACCAGGCCAAGAAAAGGTCAGTTTGTAATGATTGTGTTGAACTTCTTGGGGTAAATCTTAAGGTATTTATTTAAATCAGTTATTAATCTTTTTCCTGAGGGTACATCGCAATGGGAAAGAGGAAACTTTCTGCATTTTGTCTGTCTGTTCACTTTGTGACCACTTTTGGTTCATCCAAAGGCCAAGCAATCTGTTTGCAGAGAATAACAAGTGGATCAGACACCGAGCTCAAAGTATTTCCTTCGGTGATGATGACTGGAAAAGCTGTCCCTTTGAGTTTCTTCACGTCTCATTCTTTGTGTAAATGATAGATCTATCCCTTTCCTAAAAGTATTATCATCTAAAATTGTACAGTGCAAGCATGCAAACTAACTGTTGATTTGTGTGAAAGGTCTGTGATGTGGCTGTCAATCGCATACCTAAGGAAACACAGTGGCTGTTGTGGTTCATGTGAGTACTGAGACTTGCCCTCTGTCCCCATTTTACTTCAGTCTTCTGTTGAACCAGGCTTTGGGTTCAGTACTCTTTCGAAACAACTTCTTGACCACAAGATCAAAACCCACCTTCTGTCTTGTAGCACATGTGTATTGTTGGTTTTAATGCCTTTTTCCCACAATTTGGTGCTGTTTCTACTCTCAGAAAAAGATGTTGCTAAGCATATACAAATAGCAACTGAACAGGTGTTCAGTATTATTGGTTTTATTTGATGGCTGTGTCACTGTCTCATTTAACAAGGTTGGCAAGCACCTACTTCTCTAATGAAAATATAACTCTGAGCTTTGGATACCAGTGTAATTTCCACAGGAATCTGATTCCAGTTCAGATTTGTGAAGCAGAGTGCTTGGTATGGTACAGGAGAAAGGAGTTTTGAGCACAGTATTATTCTTAGTACAGAAACGTTAAATGAATCTAAGTTTGTTTATTACAAGAGAATTTGAGAACTGCCCAACCCAAGCTTTGATTTATCAGAGCCAGGAATTTTGTTTTTTCAGTACTAAAAAAAAAAAAAAAGTTTGAAATAATTGTGATTTTCTTTGTGTAAGAAAATCGGATCCCTGTGGTATGAAAATCTTCTCCCTTTCTGAAACAACACAACTGTTTGCAAATTTCTTTGAGACATTGCTAGAGGATCTCCCTTTACAGGAAGGTGTACACAAGGCTGTTTTTTCAAATAGAATTTCATGTAGCTCAGGGGAAATGGTCTCTTGAAAAATGTCTTAAACCTCATAAAGTTGTGGGTGATGAGAAATGTAATAGTCAGCTTCCTCTTAAGGTACAGCTGTGAGTCATAGCTGTTTTCTTCACCATTGAAATGGAGTGGGGAGCAGTTATAAAGAGAAATCTCTAGGCTATCCAGGCAGAGCTGTCTCTTCACTGTCTAAAACAGCCTCAGCTGTTGTGACCTGGGGAAAAAGGGATTAAAATAAGTATATTGTGTGAGTAGGTGTGGATTTGATTTCTTTGGGTTTTGTTTGGGTTTTTTGTTAATTCCCATGGATTTTTGTGTTTGCAAGAATAATTGTGGGTTTTCTGCCTGCACTGGTACAGTCCTAAGGCGTGCAAGCTCTGTTGTCTCCTGCTTGGTTCTCCAGGGTTTTCCTTCAATTCGTGTCAAACATGATTCCTGATCTGTACTGTTATCCTGCAGACATCAGTGTAATAACTAAATCTAGTGTGATCTTTTCTGAATGAAATATCACTTCAAAGAATACAAAGGGGTCTGCTCAGCTTCTGGTTTGGATTGACTCATTTTGCCCATGGTTGGTTGTTTTTTCTTTTTTTTTTCTGTTTTATCCACTTGGTGTTTTGTGTGTGGATGTGTACATGACAAGAATGTATTGAATGCTGAGCTGTTAAGCAGCTGATAGAAGTAGCTGCATTTTGGTTGTCAGCATTCCTGTATAAAATATTGTCTTGTGGGGAGTAGGTTTAATTTGGCTGGGGATTTTTTTTTAAGGCACTAGGAGGCTCTTCTGGATGAGGGATAACAATGATTTCATTATTCCAGCAAAAGTTGTGTTAGTTCTAGTACTTGCTTAACTAACTCATTTTCCCCAGTTTTTAAATTAATTTTTAGGGCAATTTGATAGTATCTCATGCAGACTGGCAATTGCAGGTAGCAAAACTCAGTTTCTTCTTCTGTCTCTAATGAAGCTTTTCTAGACCATTTTCTCGGGTTTCTGGTTTTTCCTACTTTTGAGATAGAGCTTGCTTATTGCAACTTGCTTGTTATGAAGCAGAAGCTGTGTATGTGCACAAAGTCTCAAAGAGAAAGAAGGTAATGTGAGAGTTGAATGCTGTGTGTAGACTAAGGTAAAAAATAACTTCATTGTATTATGTGTGACTTGGATGGAAAAAACAGTGAAGGAAGTGTCTTTGCTATGGTAACTGGTGAGGTTTTTCCTCTCCTTTAATAGCCGTATCAGCGGAATGGGGTGTGATTAATACATCTTGTGAATGGAATTATAACTATAAAAATGTCACAATTCAGAAGTCTTGTTACCTAGCCAAGTAATTGTTTTTATTTTGTGGTTTCAAAAATATAATTTCCAAGTGGCCTTGAATGAGGCTTTTAATGGTCTCATTTTCATGCTCTCCCCCAGCAAATGTGGTTGTGCTCATACCAGGTAAAAGCTGCAGCAGAGTTGTTTAACAAGAGAGTCTGGACCCTTAGGGTCTGCTTCTTCTAAAGTAGCTCTCTTATAGATTTTTTTTTTTTAATTTCAACAAGGTATTTATCATATTTCAAGCTTTCATTAATTCTTACAGAAGTGAGAGAAGTGCAAACACATTTTTAAGTTTAATGCATACTAAGATGTTTTGCTTGACGAAATCAGTTTTGAAGAACTAGATTCTCAAAGATCCTGTTTGTATGCACTAAAAGCTTTCAGAACTTTGTCAGCTGCCATACAAACAAGAAAATGCTTAAATCCCTACATACCTACCTCTTTACTGGTGAAGTTGTCCATTACTTCAAAGATCCAGACATGGGCCTGGACCTGCAGCCTTCTTGACACAAGTGGGCAACCAAAATCTGTTGAGATCTTCAAAGCAGATGTTCTTTGGTTTCTCTCATTTGAGGCCTGACCTAATTAGCTTTTCTGAAGCGTGTCTACTAGAAATGGGCCTAACATGAAATATGGCCAGAGAGAAACAAGGAAAAAACGAGGATAGAGTGAACAAAGTGTTTAAAAGCTGTAGTGTTACAGAGTGACACAAGCAGGGAGGTATTGTCAATTTGCATGTTGGACTCTTTTTTTTTAAATTCTTTATTTTTTGTGTAAGAATCCTGTTGCTTTATGCAGGGATCAAATTTCTGCTGTATTGAGCACAGGATGAAAAGCATTAACATTTCAAAATTACTTCCAGTTTTTGTTGTTGTATCTTGTGTAAAGTGTCACCTATAGCTATCTCCCTCATGCTAACAGATCTGCCCCATACATTCTGTATCCTTTCTTACAGATTATTTTCATTTTCTTGGAATATTAATCTCGTTTCCTGTGAATGACAGTTAAGCACTCATGTCTGTGCCTGATTTCTTCTAGGATGTTTTGAACCAGATGGTCAATTTCAATTAAAGTTGATAGAGGTGTCAAAGATCTCTCAAAAGTTCATGATAATACTTGGTTACCACAGAAGGCATGGACTTAGTAAAGGAAAAGCTACAATGTAAGCTTTGTTAGATATAAGAAAACTTACTTGGAATTCTCTCTGGTTAGAATCCAGAGAATTAATTCACTGATTGCAGGTGAACCATAGAAAATGAGGTTTCATTAGTTTTATTGCTGACAACTATTTGTATTTGAGAGGGGGGATGTTCAAATTTCTATGGAACACACTGCATTTAATTAAAAGGAAAATGTTTTTATAGTCGAAGTGTATTTTATTTAAATACTTAAATGCCTTGCAGACCTAAGCTGTTGGGTCTGAAGTTGTTCTCTGCCTCTTCACTAAGCCAACAGTAGTTGACTAAAGGGCAATGGAATGTACCCTGATAAAATACTTGCTGGATGCCGTCCCAGATTTAAACAGTTACTGACAATTTTGCAGCCTTCAGCTAGGCAAATAAGTTAAAAATAGACTGGTTTTGAAATACCCTATTTACAAGAAAAAAATACCCACTGCCTTTATTGTTACATTGCTTTGAGTAGAGAGTCTGGTAGTTTGCTCTGTTAAAGTTTAAATGCTTGTCATTTCTGACCTTTTGGGTTAAATTTGAAACGAGACACATGATTTTTTTCCAGCTGTTTTACAGTGACACCTTGTGGAGTATAAATGTCTACACTTTATTTCCAAACTGATCGAGCAGCCAAAGGATATTACACAAGTAGAGAATTTCTGGTATCTCAGGGGGGCAGGTGGGAGGTAGGGTGTTTGTGGCTATTGAGAAGACACACTCGTTGTTCCTGCTGTTCCTGTGCTAATACGTAGTTAGTAAAAAGTGACTTATAATTTGATAGTTTTCTAACACACACAAAATCATATTGACAAATTTTCAATTTGTAGTCTTTCTGACCGATAGTCCCATTTAATGAAAGCCAAAAAGAGAATTATTTAATCTTGATTTATATAAATTCTAATAATTCTAGAATCTTACCTAAATACTTAAAAAATGATATTACAAATACTGCTATTGAGGCACAGTAGTTACTTGTTCTAGGTCACAAAAATGAAATATAATAAAAAACTCAGGTACCTTTTGAAACATAATGGTGTGAAGGGAAAAGGTAATAACGCAATTTTAACCCAGGCATATGGAAAGATCATTCTGGAAATGGAGGGCGGGAATAAAAAGTGGGAATACAGAAAACAGGAGAAAAGGTAAAGGCACAGTGTGGAAGAAAATCCATTCTTCAGGCTAGATAGAATTCACTTTAATAAATTGCTCACTTCTGCATTACAACCACGAATATATAGTAATGCGTGCCATAGTCACGTCTGCAAGGGGCTGTCTGTATGAGAGATTATACAGGACTGTGTCAGGTAGTATAGTGTTTTTCCATAGGTCCTATGAAGCCTGAACTGAGCTCCTAAAAAGAATTTTTTTTTTCTCGTTCAAAAGAATTAGCCAAATACATGAGATGTGATCTCAAGATCTAGAACAACATATTAATTTCTGTATGGTAAGTTAATGGCCCTGTTCTATGAAAAAAGACACGTGGTTTCAGAATTGTTGTTAAGAGATTGATTTAAATATTTATATAATTTAATTACCAGTTAAATCAGTTACTAATATCCATGTAATTTCATAAGTCATAAGTGTAATGTTAACTTGGCCACAGTTTAAAGCTGTCCTTAAAGTTTGTATTGCAACTGAGACAGTCTGAAGAGGGTTGGTATCCACTTCCACTGTAGTGTGTGGCTGCAGAACTTCTAAAGTTGATCTGCTGTCCCAGCAGTTCTCAGCGTAGCTGGTTTGGCCAATGTTAGATCTGGTTCTGTATCTCTTCCCCAGACTGGAGCACTCCTGAGGTTAGAAACATTATGCTCAAACAACATTTAACATCAGCTCTTGCTGTTTGAGTAGATCAGTTGGTTTCACAGACAAAGCCCTTCTGTTTCCAGTGCGCCCCCGCCCTCCCCTTTCTAGAATGAAAGAAATAAATGCTACATTTCTTGAGCCAATATTTTAGCCCTGGAAATGCTTACGTCTTCTGCTTGGTCTCCCGCATCTGCCATTAGCGCCCTGGGGATCAGAAATGGATTTTTCCTCATAACACAGCTGAGCTCTCTTCTTTCACTAACAGCAGAGGTCTCAGTTTCCGACTTGAAAACACATGAGGAGAGAGGAAAAACAACTCGTGGAAATACGCACTGCAGTATCTGCAGGCCTCAGGGCAGAGCCATCTTGTAGTGGCACGCTTGTACCAGATCTCCTTGATAAATGACTGACAACAGAACTGCTGCTCTCTACTGGACATTTGCCCAAAACCAGATATAAGGGAACTTGAACAAGTTATTGTCATTCTGCAAGTATCACTTTCTATCAATTCCTTTTAGTTTGTTTTTCAAAGTCTTTTCTTGGAGTGATGGCTTTTGTAGCAGAGTTTGATGACTTAGCTGCCGCTAGGTAACCATGTTCAAGCTTGGATTTTTTTTCTGGAAAGATTGTCAGCTTCCACGTGTGGCAATGGAACTGGTTACACTTTTTCGTACACACTTCACACTAAGGGAATGGCTACAGAGATGTCAAGGAGCTTTATCAAGTGAGCATATGCTCAAATTTGAAGGTACGAAAAGCTTCCTCACAGCAAGAAGGGCACCCCATGATAAAATTATCAAAGCTGTGCTCTAAGGTTTCATAACAGACGTTACATCTGGCCAAAGCATTTCCTCACCCACTCCTCTGCCCCCCTGAAAAGGGTTTGAAAATAGGAAATTTCAGCTGTGCAGCCAGTCTAAAGAGTCTGAAAGAATCAAGTTATAGCAGATTATATAAAAAATGTGATTCCAATGCATGCCTCTGCTGAAATGGTAAGAAAATGAACCTAGCGCTTATGTGGGTTTATTGTGCTCTACATAAAGACTATATTTAGGGCAGAGGAAAAAGTGATTAACAGTGTCAACATAGACTTAATTTTTGGTTAGGATATGGGGCAATTTTATCTGTCTGAATTACTCTTGGAAAACTTCATATACAGAAAAAAATGACTAATGTATAATGATTTATGCAATTGCACAAGAGAAATTGTGTATAGATCAAACAGAAAATATGAGTCAATTAATGTCCCTTATGAACAGGCACAATGGTTAAGTATGTAGGTCACTTTTTAGAGATTAGTTATCTGGGGTCTTGGACAGATGCCCAGTAAAGTGAAACACGCTTAATGGAATTGCTGATATAAAAATAATCCTATTAAAATAAAACATTAACTTTTCAGTAATATAGAGAAGTGGTGTAAAAACAGGAGCTTGGTTTTAAAATACGTACTTGATAAGGAAATAAGCCTGTCGAATGAATAAAATCTCTTCATAAGCACAATGACTAAATACATTTTAAATGTGATTATAAAGATTATATTACTGATGAATTAATCTGCTTTGAATCTTTAGCAATATAATGGAAGATAAAAGGTATTCATAAATACAGGGCACATAACTGATACGTGGCCAGGTGACACTTGATATGTGACATTTAGCCCAAATCAGGTTTTGTTTGCTCGTGTCAGTCGATAATTGCAGCAGAAAGCCTAGCTGGACCTGGCAGCAGCTTTTCCATGCTACTATACTAAAGTTGTCTTTATTTTTTTTTTAAACTACTTATCTAAGCAAAAAACCCCAAAACCCAAACAACAGCAAACCAACCCCTCCCCAGCAACCAAAAAACCCAACCCCAGTAGGTACCTGATGCAAAATGAAGGAGTTTACTGGAACAAATGGGATTGAAAAAAATAGTAATGCCTACTGTCTTAACAGAGTATTCAGTGGGAGTGGTACAAGGTGAGCCTGGAGTGCTCTGCCTGGTTCTCCTTCAGCACTCATGAAGCTGAACATGTCCAATGATGACAGAAGTGGAACTGCCTGAAGAACAGAGTGCTTCACATCTGGAACGTGAACTGCAGATTTACTTGTGCCTCATCACTGCAGAGTTCGTAGAGGGGGCAAAACCTTGAAGAACATCCCACGTTGGTGTACCCAAAAGAACTACACTGGCATTTGTGAACCTAGTGTGGGAAACGGTATTACCTCAAGGGCCAGACATTAGATCATACAGTAAATTGTTGCACGTCTAAACTCTAGATATCTGGTCCTCAGTGTGGTAACTGGATCTCTCTCTCGATAGGCACAAGCTCTCTATGCAACACATGACTATTTACATTAAAATTCAGAAATGTTTATAGGAGCAGACATGGAGAGTTCAAGATTTTTTTCTCCAGACTCCTGGACAAGTTTGTTAATTACTTGAAGTAATATTTGTCTTCTCTAACAATGGCCATCTAAAATCTAGGTATTCCTCTCCTGTCTAATTCTCTATTTCAGTGGGATAGCAGGCAGCATTTCCACAGTACAGTCCATAACTCCCTGAGGATGGAATTATTTGCCCTTGATGAAGTCCCTTTCCTTCTTCTGAACATACAAGCAGTTAGAGAAGAGCTAGGAGGAGAGGGCTGACTTTTCAATAGCTAGAGTTAGTCAAGATACACCCAACACCACGGTTATAAATTCCTGACCTTTCTCAAGACAGATCAACTTTTATCTTGAAGAAAAAATGATGAGAGGAACGGCGATGGTAAGCAGGGATTGTATGGTCAGAACAATGGTGTACAGGCGGCAGAGCCCGACTAGCGTCATAGTTACAGGGTCTTCCAGGAGAAGCAAGGTTGAATGTTCCTGGGCAGAGGAGGAATTGAATGTGGGTCCCACACATCAGGGAGAGTGACCATGGAAAATCCTCCGTAAACATCCCAGGCGTGGATTATGGCATTTTAAAGGCTAGTAATACCTTTGTTGACTTCATATGTCAGGTTTGATCTGAAAGCATGAGGTAGGTTTTGCAACTTTGAAGGTAATTGAAACCCTTAATGGTATCAGGCCTGCGTTCTGGATTCTGGTTAGGTTGAGTTGAAGCAGCCCTGTGAGGACTGAAAAAATTGTAGCTGTTGACAGGAACAAAACTGTAGTCGTGTCAGGAGCTCTTAAGAGATAGCCAAGTTCTTTCATAGCCCATTTTAGGTAGTGAAACCTCCCTTTAGATCTGAGCTTGTTGCAGTATCTTTAATCAAATACCTCATCATGTTCTCATTAATTTTTCTACCTTGATGAATGTGGATATAAATACTTTCATAAGTCTAAAGTACAAGGATATCCATGACCACTAAATACTAGATAATGATTATTTTCTCTTTACTCTTCCTTATCAGCTAGCATATTTTACCTTATTTAGTATAAGCCATGGTTTAGTAAGAACTTAATTATTTCTGAGTAGTTCTGAATGTATTCTAGAAATATTTTACGGATATTTACAGAGTTGGAAAATTGCATAAGAATACAAACAGGGCTTAAACTAATGTGTGACACTGACTCTTGGGAATGAGTCACATGTGCATTTGGAATTGAAAATACACAATCCCAGGAGATTCTAAAGTGATGTCAAGCTATTCTGTTAAAATGTGTTGGATTTGTGTCAGTAAGTTAATTGTCAGCAATGGTAAGTGAGAATTCACTGTTACTGGTGAAACAGCCTCACAATAAAAACCCAAAACTTTTCACAAGATTATTTTTTTGTTGTTGTTAGGGCAGAAGGTTTAAAATTGAACATTGTACAATGGACAAATTGTATATTGCAATGAAGTTCCCCAACCCATATCTCCAGTCTAACTTAGATAGTTTTTTAGTTTATTTGGATTCTAGATGTCAAGTTCAAAAATTGTGTTATTCAGATGAACAATATAAATTAATAATCAGTGCAGATCTGAAAATGAAGTTATTTTTGTCTTCATTGGCAGTACTTGCCACTGATGCTGGCAGCTTTAGGACATGTGTGATTCTCTCTGTGCAGACAGAAACCTGTTTGTTATCCTGTACTTAAGCGTATGCTTTCAATCTTACCAGTACCTCACAGAAAAGTCTTGACTTAGAGAGTTGCGTTACGGATCTTGCTTCTACGATTCTGTACGTCTATGGCCTATTCAGTCCCAGCTGGCATCCAGTGGTTGTCTTATACTCTTGCAGTTTCTGTGTGTTATCCTCTGCACCTCACCATTCTGTTTACTTGTACAATCTGGCAGATTGGAATTAAATTGATTTGCATTAGTAGGTAGGATAGCAAAGTCTTGTAATTAGTGGTGCCCCGTACATATGGATACAGAAATACAGTTTAGCTTGTTGAAATAGACTGTTACGGAAGTTTTCCCTGAAAATGGGTGTTATTTTGGTCCATACAATTAAATCACATACATAATAGCGTTCCAGTGCATTTGTGCAGTAAATGTAGGACTCCAGGATACTCAGCAAGATCAATGGTGAAAGTAACAATGACATAAAGAGTTACAAAACTGAACTCCATGCCAAAGAGAGAAGTACAGATGCTCCTTCTCCCTCAGAAAATCCCACAGACCCAGAGCTACTCTGTACTTGCAACCCATAAGCACCTCAACACTTTCTTCAGCACTGCTTTTCCCTTTCTTATAAGAAGGAAATTGGTTAGTGACAAAGGCAGCTGCCTCCTGCTATGGCTGGCTAAAAATACTTGGTTTGTGATGGATTAATGTTTCATCTCTCTTACTTAAAAAAAGAAAAAAGCTACAACAATAAAAAACAACAAACCATCCAAAAAACCACACACAAGAAGCCCCAAACCAAGCATACAATGGCAGTGAAGGCTTCTGACTTGACAGCCCAGGAGTAAGAACGCCCAGAATGGCTATAACAACATCAACCCTCCCTGTGACATCTTCCGTTGACCTCTTTGGACCTGAAAAGACCAGCGGGTGCAATGAAGATGCCATCTGGTTTACAGCTTTTCATAAAAATGAACTCTGGGAAGTATAAAATGAGGTGAACAGGGTGCCCTTTTGTTGGAAATGGGCTTGATACTGTGAATGCCATTTAACTTGGATCCACGGTGTCCGTAAGGCAGGAAGTGAGGGTGGGTATTACAGTGCTCGCTCTGTTATGACAATTCCTACGTTCTCCTTGGATATATGATGAAAGAATAGGGCTGTGCAATTAAGGTGCATTTCAAAATAAGGCATTGAGCAGAACAGAATATCTTGTGGGTGCTTCTCTGTGCGACATTCATTAAATGCTGGGAATTGAAGCAAAAGCTTAGTGTAAATATGTATTTGGTAACGCTTCGTTAGCGGCACATATGCATCTCTCATTGTGATGTTTACTTCTGTGATTTCAGAATCTCAAATCTGTGAACCTGTAACCTGATTCCTATTCTTAGTATATCCAACAAGTTCTTGAATGGGTCAAGAATAAGCTGTAAATGCTACACCAGTAGTGAAATCCTGATACCTGGGTTTGTTGCCTAAGCTTCCTGTGCAATGCCTGGGGACGATAGTTCTGTAAATCACATTGGAGGTCTGCCGAGTTCAGTGGCTAGCGAAGGCAGCGCGTCGTTCATTGAAGAGGCTTGAGCTGAAAACAGTGTTCTACTGTTAGTCCCACATCTTATATACAGATATCACGTGAAAAATGCTAATCCAGGTGGTGCAACGCTTCTCTGTTTCAGGCCTTATAAGAGAGCTGGAGTTTGTGTTTATTCAGGCCAAGTGTTTGAATCCGCTTGTTCTACAGCCAGGTTGGGGGTTGTACCACCAGAGTCTGAGAGCTTGTGTTCTATCCCTCGTTTGTTGCATTTTTGGTTTGTAGGAGCGTGACTCAATCTTATTTCCTTGGAGTTGATAGCTCATCACACAAATGAGGGAAGGTTCACTTCTAATATGAACCTTGTATTCCCCAGAGATCTGCCCTAAAAACCAGATAAAGACTGGAGATGGTGGACTCCCGTGCTTACGCAAGGATGGGGATATGCCCGTGTTGGGAATTCTGTCCCAGGGCTGTTGGCCAACATGTGCCTTAAGCAGCTTCCAAGTTCCACAGCAGAAACTTGTCTGTGAAGGCAGGAGTTGTGTCTTTATTAAGTTACATTTGTATATTCTAAAATTGCACTGTGGATGGACAATTTCATTCTATTTTTTTTTTTCCAAATAGTTTTTTTTACTCTCTTTTTTATTCTACCTTTCTTAGTCTCTATAATTTTTCATGTGTATACAGTGTATGGTAACCAAGATAGCCACTACTCAGCACTGTGTGGACTGTGGGTGAGAGAAGCTCCAAAGATGTGAATGACGCTAAGATGAATAAAATAGAGGTCCTAAAGAGAGCCTGTTGTTTCCCTCCTGTGTAAAATGAAAAGAATAACTGGAATGCCTTGACAGAGAGAAGAAAGTAGGATTTCCCAGATCTCATGGGCTAGAAGAAGCAAGTATACTTGGTATACACATCTGTGAATGCTGTGGGTATACAATGCTGTGAAACTTTGAAGGAAATGTGAAAAATGAATGCACTTAGAGTTGATAGGCAGATGACATGGACAATGGAGTAGTCCCATCTGGACATAGCTGGGTCTAGAGATCTTGGACAAAATCTGAAAAACCTTGACCTCTGCCTGTAAAAATATTTCCAGGGGAAGTCCCAGATGTATATACTCTTTTTGTAAGTAAAAGTATTAACAAGATACTTGGGAAAATACGCAAGTATCCTTATCTCAAAAAGGCCTCCCTGAACCTAGAGTTCAAGAATGGAACGAATAATTTTTCTCTCCTTTCAGGTGGAATTCAGTAAACTTGGGGACAACTGCAAGGAAGCTAACATTTGATTCTTCCAGGCTATGCTTGTTCTACGAGTGTGTGAAAATTATTTTTCTAGGACTCTCACGCCAACTCTTCTCATAAAAAGAATACCGTATAATCTCAAAGGTGTTAGTAACAATTGAGAGAGCTTTGCATTTGTATGCCCATCCTCAAAGGGAAAACCGCCTCAAATTTATTATAATTGGTTATTTCCTGATATATTATATTTTTGTTGGTTTTGTGTAGGAATCAACCAGGTAACATCCTTCTCAGTCTTCTCTACTGCATCATCTCCTCTAACACTCAGGTAGATTGCTAGAAATGAAGACTAGCATGACATCACAACTTGGGAAATAGAAGCCAGTAGCTTTCAATTTCTGCATGTCTAACTGATAGTAAGCTGGAGTGCGTGGGTGATTGTGCAGTGGCTTTCTGAGAAGTGGCATGAAAAGAGATTAAGTTTCACTTGGTTACATAGCCTCTCATTTCCAGCTCAATTTTCTTCTGTTGTCAAAAATACGTAACCCCTTCTCTGAAAGAACATTACAATTCTAATTTTCCTTCGACACAGCAGAAGGCATGGCATCTTTTACTTAAAAATACATCTCCAAAATTACACAGGCAGAGGTTCAGCAGCTCTGCTTGCGAAATGAGATAATTCACAATTATGATTTCCAGCATGATAGATAAAGGTAACAGGATTAACAAAAAGCCAGTGCTTGTTTCAATATCCATGTTGTATATTTCTGATTCTTAGTCTGTGCTCAGCAATGCCGTATGATGTACCAGAGTCTTGAAGTGGAAACAGATGATATAAATGATAGAGAATGGCATGGTGGAAGATTTCAAATAAACTGCTGAAGGTACAGTTGTCTGGCAATAGTCAAATTCACTTGATTAAAAATACTGTCCTGCTTTTATTTCAGCATCTCGGATGTCCTGGAAAAGGAAGTGGCAGTGTAGGAGTAGTAATAAGGAGAGAGGATTGATGAGAATACATTTGCTCTCAGACACAATTCCCAAATTTAGGCTGCTGTCTCAGTCACTTAAGCCCCTCAAGCGAGACCATGAACCAGAAAAACAGTCCTGTCTCTCCCCAGTCACCGATTTCCACTGCTTCTCTTGAGCTAGTAACAACATCAGCACAGCTACTTGGTAAGCTGGGTTAGAAACTGCTGGAAACTTTCTTTGCTGATTTAGCTTCAACCGGAACAGGCTCCTGATGTGGCTTCCTATACAGCCACAGAAATAATAATGCTGGCAGAGGGGAACGGATGCGATCGTGCATATGGGAGGTCGGGACAGTTGGTTTTCTCACAGTGCGCACTTGGGATTTAGAGTGAGTTTCAGGTAACGTATTTTGGCTTTTTGAGGGGATCGATGTAAAAATTAGGAAACTGCATCATCAGAGGCAGCGAGAGTTCCCAACCTGTGCAGGTATGTGCAGAAGGGAATACCACACGATGGTTTCCTGTCCTCTCGTCAGGTAGTGTGCTTTGTCCCAGGGAGAGGAAAGAGGGATGCTTTTGTGTCTTTCTGCGTTTGCCATTTTGAAATAATTTGTGTACCATTAGTAAGATCTAGGAGTTCTGTATTTTGGAAACTTCTGTTGTAGGGTGAGATTTTCAGTGGTGCAAAGGAAAGTTAGGCTTTTGATTCTGGTTTACTTTCACTGGAGAGGAGGCATTTACCTCTGCAGTTCAGGGTGGCAAATCCCTTCTGAAAAGGCCCCCTTGGATACGTGGAAGTGCTACTGTCATTGGGCCTGAGTGATTTGATGCTGTGTCAGTGGAAATACACTCTTTACAACGTGACCTATCCTCTATGAAAAAAAAGAATATTCTTATTAAACGCAGACATGCTAAACCTGAGCAGTGATTGGTACAGTAAGGACGAAGGAGTGAATAGCTGCTCAGGCGAGGTCTGGGAGTTGTTGGGCATCTCTCTATTGACTGACCCTGCCATTCGGTTTGTAGTGATGTGTTATTCCACAGGCTCCCTGGCACATTGGCTGCTGTGACGGTGTCTGCAGATTTGTACCTTAAGTTTAAGCCTGTATAAAAGCAGGACATCTGGGGGAGTGAGCGCTTGCAGTGAGACAGGTAACTCACTGTTTGTATTTCTGTTTCTTCCCGTGGTTGCTTTTTTTTTTTTTTTGAAATTCTTGTCAATGGGATTGTGCATGATTAAGGGTATAGATCAAACTCAAAGAGCCTGGGAGCCCTAACACAAATGTATTTTGCATCACTTTTGTGTGTATCTTTTTCTACTTTTGTTGGCTACACTGTGGCCAGCAGCATGATTTACGCTGAACCTAAACACTTTGCCAGCACATATTTGATGAGAAATATTAGCCACCACCAAGACAGATACTTTAGCTATGTAGGCAGGCCCATACCAGTTGTGAATTCTTTACGTATCTCAGCCTGAACAACTGGGAAAATAACGAGACCGGTTAACAGACTCTGAGAAAATACTGTTATCGCTATGGATAAACCACCATAGTTAAACAGTGAGATGCATCTTTAGCAACTTTATTATGGACAAAGACAATGAAGGCTGAGGTTAGAGACTACATAAAACTTGAAGACATAAATAAAGTCCACAGACTGGATCTCATCGGCTTTAAAGTTTTAATGGGCAACTGCAAACATCTGACCTGAACTGCCTGAGCACTCCAGAGAATTTTGCTTTGCAATCTTGTACCAAATTTTGAAATTCATGTAATTCACCCAGTATTAGAAATTGTTTTAACTCAGAGATTGCAGAAACGAAAGGGTTTTTTTTTAATTGTGTTTTTGCTATTTATTGAAAAGATCTTGTGGCTATCTTAGAAGTTTTATAATAAAATTTGAAGAAAACGTGCATATGCTTATAGATATTCTGTCTGGTGTTACACAAGATACCTTTCTGGTTTGAAAAATCAATTTGAGGAGATCTGTATTCTCAGTTTGGAGCCAAGCATATCTAGGAGGGCTGCAATTTCTAGTCATACATTGTAATATGCTTTTATGTTATTTATTAGAACTCAGTAAATTGTCAAAATATGTCACAGTTCATAGTTCCTGGAATGTAAAAATCTGGTGTCTCTAAATCCTTTAAAATAAAAGGGATGCTCATCACCGAATTAGTCAGGGGTTTTTCAAAGTATCACACTCATGAGTGCAACAAAATGATGCTACAATAAACCTGGCAATGTGGTGACCCGGGCCTAAGAAAATACCTGTTCTAATGCACTTATTTTATTTCCTGTCGCACTCCCCAAGGGGTATTTGATGAGTGACAGAGGTCTATCAGCAAAGGACAGTTTAGTAAAGCGTTGACTGAAGAGTTCTGGCAGAGAAGGGCAGCATTAACTTAGAAGGAAAACCAGCAAGCTAGATCTTTATTTGAGATAAAAGTGTCCTCATTAATTATATTCTCTTTAATTTGAAGTATAATTCAAATTGACTAGATTCTTCCCACTGTTAGTCAGCAGATTTCTACAGAAGTTGCTGTGCTGAGTTCCCTGGTTAACCAGAGCTGCTAGCTGCCGTGGCAGATCACAATGCCTTCTGCCTGGCTGGCCGCTAAAATTCCTGAGCTGCCACAAGGACTGCAGGATAGTGAAAATATATAAGCGTTTCCTCATTAAGAGTTTAACAAGTATTCCCTGATTTTTATTTTTATTAAAAAGTAACTTTACATTGGTCGTTTTGCCATATAATTATTTAGAATAATTGCACAATAGTATTAATGTATTTTTATTACTCGTACTTGGTTTTATTTTCATGTTTGCTAAGGGATGCTATTCTTTATTTTACCGTATGGTCCTGCTTCTTTATCTGCTTTAATTCTTGTCACTTTTAACTGTGTGAAATGGATTCACGGACATCCAGTGGGAAGCATTTGTAGGTCAGTGACTAATTTTCCCAGGCCCATTTTGCAGACTCTGGTGATTTACGCCAACTCTATTTATAGAGAAAAGATGACTTTTTTAACCTATGAACTTACTCTTCTCACATTGGCATTTCTTCTGTCAACTGATGTATCTGCTTGTTGAGTGATGATGACAGCAAAGTTAATAAGCTGCACAAGTGGCAAAACGCATTACAACGTACGAGAATTTGTTTCACGTTTAATGACAGGTACAGACAGTGTCTGCATTGAGCAATGTCCGCGTGCACATCAGAAGTACCACAATAGGGCAGAATATCGATGATTCCAGAGTAATCTAGCCATTTTATTTATTTGATCCCCTTTCCTATAATACACGAACAACTTCCTGTTTTAAATATTTTAGTCTTAAAAATAGCCTTTGATACAGTGAGATGATATTACTCCCATTTCACTGAAAGGGACCTGAGAAACAGGGATGAAGGGGCTTTCCAAGGTCTTGCACAGAGTCTGCAGTGGAGCAGAAAACTGAGTTTGGGTTCCTTGATTGTGTGCAAATCAGTAGGTGGTTGGTCTCAAAAATAAAGCAAACAGTAATTAAATACATAGTTTAACATATAGTAAATGAATAAGCAGAAAGACTTCAGGCTTTCCCTTCAGATCATTTACAATCTGACTGAAGGCTTGCTGATAGCAACTGAAGTAAAAAGCAAAGTGAGCTTCACCTGGTTAGAGGAGAAAACCTCTTCCTTTTCTTGGCCAAAGTAATAGAAATGGATTCTAACGATCATGCCAGCTTTTGCTATATTTGAGGAAAAAATTTTAAATGTTCATACGGGACCCTCAGTTTTAATTCTGTAAGCTTGCTCATGTCCTGGGTACTTTTTCACTGAGAGGGAAAGGACTTTGGAAATCACACAAAGAGGTTAATGTTTTTATTCCTTTTCTAGGCCAGCCTTTCGACTAAAAGGACACTGATACCGACGCCCACTGATAGTGGACACAACTCACTGTTCAAATAGAAAATAAAGAAAAACTTTTGGCCCATTTAGGTGCATAGCTTCAATCTTACATCATTTTTCAAAGGAAAGGGTACTGTCTAATACCATATAGGACCTGAGAAAGCAGAACAAAATCTTTAAGAAGTATGCATTCAAAATTATATATCTGCCATTTGTTTGTTAAGTGCATTAATTAATTTTTGGTTCTTTACCTCTAAGATCCATATTTCCATTTTCTGTATTTTCTGGGCATATACATGGAAACTTAGAGGATTTGTCTTGAGAAGTGTGATTTTTTTGTCTCTCTGCAATTCTCAATGAGTTCCTACAGGCATTTACAATTGTAGTACCTTGCTAAAAATCAACATGGTTCATGCCTGGACACTTCTCTCTTGAAAACTTGGATACTTCAAGAGCTTTAATTTCCACACTGACAATTTCCTCACTTTTTAATTTCACCTCTTGATTTGAAAATTAACTGAGGAAAGTCTATTTTCATTCAGTATAGATGTTGATACTTAGCAGAACTTTACTCAGTTTGAGAATGTGTTTCACAGGAACAGTTCTCGAGATTAGTCCATACAGTTCACCGTATTTAGCTTGATTCCCTGTCTCTGCAACCTTTAACTTTTCTTCAAATCTGTTCTTCAAATGAAGCTCTCTCTTATTCTAGTTAAAAAGGCTAGTCTTCTAGGGAGCTGTAGGCTAAAGTAATAAACTTCCCTGATGCTCTTCTTCACAGAGTACTCAGCCTGAGCACACGTATGCACAGACACAGCTTTTCTGGTGAGCTATGTTTCTGAATACTTGAATCCCTTTCATATTGATCTATATTAGTTTATAACACAGGATTTGTAAGCTCATACTACACATAAATGTTTCTAACTGCCAGCTGCCATGACAGATACTCAGAATTGCTAGGTATTGACAGTTGGGTAAAAGTGGAGGGGGTGTATTTTCTTAAGATGAATTTGAAAGAAAACAGTTAATTCTGAACACGCTATCCCAAATTGCTGGGCCTGGTTCAGACCTCATTCTAAGTGTAAAGGAGTAGCTTCACCAAAACTAAAGAAGTTATGCTTGCCTAGACTTGTATGAAATCAGAACAGATTAACAGGTATCTCTTTACAGAATGGGATCTTTCACAAGCAGACGGGACTAAACCAGAGTAGGCTCTTATTCATGCTCCAGATAGACTCTCTAGCTGGCAAAGTGCTTTGTGGCAGCACTGCCTGTTTTTACATATTATTTTTAGTTAGGCTTTTCTCTACAAGGGGTTTTATTGTTCAAGAGGGGGCACTCCCACCCCTGCTCATAGTCATCAAGCCATAGTATTGGGTAATTATTGCTCTTTACGTGCCAGGATCTCAGACCAAGAAAAGACAGGCAATCCCGACATGGGAAGACACGCACTGGCACAAGAAAACCAACTAGAGAGACAATGAAGAGAGAAAAACACAGGGAGAGACTGTATGGGATTGTGCTCTATCTGCATCAGGGACAATGTTGTTTTCCCCCAGCAGCTTTCCAATATAGTTACTCCATTCACTGATGAATTAAGAGTATGTGAAACTGTGCCAAAGCTAATCCAATCAAATTCCACCCAGCTGGTTAAATCCAATTGCCCATGCCTTCCTCCACAATGCCAGAGCATCCGTGGTACAATTTGCGAAACTGATTCCTCCCCTCCCAGTTCTCATTGCAGATCTGTGCTGTAAGGGTGATCTTCCCTCGTATGCATAATGCCAGGGGTTCTGGCTGCTTCCAAGCTCAGATCTTATCTTGTTCCATCCTTGAAGAAATAAAAAAAGATAAAAAATAATATGAACAGTTATATACATAAAAATATTCCAGTATAGTTGTTCTTGAAGTGCTTCACCTAAACCAATGAACAGTCTTTCTTGAGTTGAGGGGAAACTGCCTCTTCTGCAGTGATTTCAAACTGGTGAATAAGATGGCAATACTAAAAAATTATAATAATATAATATACACTTATTTGGGCTATGTATGTTTAGGGAAATATTCCAACACCTGCTCTCCAGTGTATCATCACCTTCACTCTTGAATCACCTATTTCCTCCTGCATAGTACATGAAAACAGATAGGATGCTTTAGTTGCCATGCACTTCAGAGCAGAGCCTTGACTTTGTGCTCTGAATTATTGCCTAGAATAGTATATCGTAATTGGCTAGCACGAGTTTAATATCCTAATTTATGTGCTAGAGTTAAATACATGAAGTAGGTAGCCCAAATTTCTCCCTTTATCTTAAAATGAAATCTTGATTTACTCTGTGGTTCAAATAAGGTTTCTCTCCGATTCAAATAAGGAACTTGCTTTCTGAGAAACGAGTACCATTCACCAAAGGACTAACTTCACTGATACCTAGCTTAAAAACACTCAAATGGTAACACTAAGCAATAACTCCCATCTCTTACATGCTTCTTGTTAGGTCTTGATGTCTTTCCCGTGAACAGTAGCTGTGGCTATCTGCTAAATACCACAGAAACCTCCAGGTACGTCTGGCGACGGCACAGTGGTTGGGGCAGGCATAGAAAGGGCTTCAGGTATCTTGGGACAAGGCTGAAAGGACATTTTTTGGCAAGCACTGGATTTCTCTCTCCAAGAAAGAGAGACTGCCTTAATCCTAGAAGAATCAACACCTTAAGCAAAGGAGAAATCTGCCAGAGGAGTCCATCCAAATCCACAGGGGTGGGAATCTAAGACGTGATCCACAAACACGTTCTCTTGAGGAACACAGTGAAAGGCTTTGCCATATGGGTCGGGTCAGAATCAAGCATGATGCATTCTGAACTTGCCTTGAGGAAGGAAGTCTCTTATTGCTACTGAATTTAGGCTTGTGACAATAAATGTAAGTAATAACAATTACCAGAGGGTTAATCATTAACATTCCTTAGGTGTGTTCATCACTGTGGTTTTAGCTATACAATCAACAGAGTTTAGGGTATGATCCAGTTGACCAGCCAGATCACTTTTTACGTAGGAAAGTTCATTTGAAGCTTTTGCTTAAACTCCATATGATTAGCTCTGTGCTAAATTTGACAGTATGGCATTTTAGAGCGAATGCATGCCCAAATTGCTAGTCGGACTCTTACTAAACATTAGATGGCGGTGTGGGGAAGGTATTCTGTGACACGAAGTTACCAGACTATCTGAAGAGAAGCGGAAGCAAAAGATCTGGTTGTCACCAATCATTTATCTTAAGGATTTTTTTTTAAACTGTGCTTCCCACATCATTTGGTTTGCAAGCGGAACGTAGTTTTAGATTAAATAATATTTATCATTTTTATTTAGTCAAAATAGATAAAAATCTTATCTAAGCAAAACAGTGACCTACATCTGCTGGTTTGAATCACTTAAGATTTTTCAACAATGTTCCAGGAAGATTTCAGGCGCAAAATGTAATGGGTCACAATCATTAATATTTAACCTATGAAAATTAATTTTCTTCTGTATAGTGGAGGTGC
Source organism: Grus americana (assembly GCF_028858705.1). NCBI lineage: Eukaryota > Metazoa > Chordata > Aves > Gruiformes > Gruidae > Grus > Grus americana. The sequence goes on from NC_072853.1 coordinate 154,314,882, forward strand.
TACAGATTTAAAAATACCTTTGTGCAGGAATAAGCCGTTTGTAAACAGAGGTACCTCAGTGCTGACTAATCCTGAAAGGCCTGGCCTTAGTTTAAGGAGCTTCATGGTGTTCCTCAGCTGATCCTGAAGTTGCTCCGGAGGGCACACTCATTAAAATACATCATCTTAAACCTCAGGAATAGAATGGTCTCTAATTGAAGAAAGACACAAAAGATCTTCTTGTGACATCTAAGCATCTCAGTAAGGCACAGTGAACTGTTCTTGCTTTACTCACCAGTATTTATCAAATAATACCATTACATTTGCATCATGCATTTGCTATAGCTGAAATAAAGTAAACATAATTGAAAACCAAATATGTTTCCTGACATATATTTCACCTATGTACTTTTCTCAGCTCTTAGATACCGGCAGGAGACCATTACCCTACAGCAGCGTTCCTTTTCTTTAACTATGTATTGCAGCACCTTTGCCATTATAATGTACTTCAGCAAGCTCTTAGGGTGAAAGGAGGAGAAAAAAAGGTATATGAAAAATTCAGAACATAAGACTGCAAGTAAGAAAATAGGTAGCTACCTAATAATTACATGGTCACAACTGGTGATCACAAGTTTTAAATGCTTTAAAATAATTTAAAATATTTACTTTTAGAATATGAGTTTTAAATCTAGACCAAGGTTTAAATTATTCATTTTTTATGAAGAAAATAGCTCTTTTTAAGCTCTGCTTATCTACTTAGAGAAGTAGACTTTGCAATTAACCCATCGCCATCATCATGTCGTTGCCTGTTTTTGTTTCAAACCTTAGGAAAATTGTGGAATATGTATAAATTGCAAGCTTTGACTAAGGATTTGCTACAATAGATTTAGAGCTGTTAGAAAGTTTCTAAATAATTAGAGGTTATGAAATGTTTGCTATATGCCTAAAAAATTTAGTGGGATTGGTACAGTGAGGCAAGGCAACACAACAGCCTCCCAGTGAACGTCACCCAAACACGTACTTAAAGGACGGTGGCACTGGGTCCTACGAGCAGTCATGCTGGGATGATACAGATCAAAAAGCCCAGAAATGGGTAAGTGTCCCCGATTCTTAGCGGAAGGTGGGACTTAACAGCGCAGGGCAGGGCAGGGAGCTGCAGCAGGCAAACAGATAATTCTTCCACGGAGGTGTGTCTGGCTCTCTTGAGGTCCTCCTGTGAGATGTGGTAAGCTAGGCATTTCACTAACATTTTATTATTCCATTGCATATATGCTAAGAAAGATGTCATTCTTACAAAATTGTCTTTGAAATTTCCTGATTGCTGCTCATGTGTATTTGAGATTTAACCAACCCTGCCGACGAGCATAGTTTATGGCCAGACCTGCTCTGAGCAGAAGAGCGGGCTGCCAGCAGGCTGGGCTGCCAGCTGCAGAGCAGGGTGTGCTCCAAGGGAGGAGCCCAATGTACCCTCGGGACGCAAGGATCTGCGCGGTGGTGGAAAGCACGAGTTAGAATTACGTCCTACGAGACAACATTTCTAAACCAGAGCACCAGCAAATATTTAATTTCCTTTTGTTTGCAGGTGAGCTACTGAAGACACTAATACAGAAAAGACACTATACCTATTCTCATTCATCTTGAGTTACTCAGATACAAAGGGACAATGTAACTCACAAACTGCTGCCCATCCATGCTTGGGGGTGTCACAAAAATAGTTACAGAAAACATTCTCAAAATAGTTTTTTTTTAAAAAAAAGACATTCTTTTTCTTTCTTGTTTCTTTGTACCTCACTAGGGTACATTTGCATCAAAGAAAGATTCAGAGATAGTTGAAAATTAGAAACAAATTTTTTTTGCAATGTGCAATCTGAAAAAATAAACTCAGATGAAAACTTGGAAGTTTTTTATGTAGTCACCTGACTTGGGCAGATCTTATGAAAACATCAGATATCATGAGACGCCTGTAAGAAGTAATGGTTCCCAGGGTATGGGGCTGTAAGTCAAAGCATTTTTTATAAACACACAAATGTGTTTTTCTGTTATCAAATTATCAGTGTAACCATTCAACTACCATGACTCAGACCTCCAGTAGTCATGACATTTGCTTACAGAGATTTTAAAAATGAAAAAAAAAAAAAAAAGACACGCACAATCCCCATCTTTAGCATTCCACTGATACTGAAAAAGTGGATTTTGACTGGGAAAGCTCTGAATGCAGAGAAAGCGGTACATAGGGGTACGTTACACATCCTCCTTCCTCTTTGGCCAGTTATCTTTGACACTATCAGTCTAAATGCGCTCTTAACAAGTTCTCAAAGAATTCGTACATTCTTTCAAAAAGCTGAGAAACACCAGTGAAAATTTCCTACTTGAAGCTGCATTTGGACTTCCCAGCCGTGCGCAGGCCGTCTGTCTGTCCCCGGGGTCTGGCCTCCATGCTGTTTGGGCCTAGGCCGGAGGCGAAACGGAGAACACGGCAGCTGCCACGCAGGGTTTCCGTGGGGTTGGCGTGCCGTGGAAACGAAAACGGGGGGGGGGGGTTGCTGAGGCACCTTTCCCCACCGGGCCGACCGGCCCGGTGGGGAAAGGTGCCTCAGCAACCCCCCCCCGTTTTTGTTCACGCCATCATCCATGGCGGTTCCCAGCCTTGCGCCTCTCCCCCCCTCGGATGCCACCCCCTCGCTTCCTTTAGCGAACAACGTTCTTTGCTCTTAGATGATGTAAAAAATATACATCTACGTGTGTAGTGTCACTGGGGACGCTCAAAGCCTGGTTCCCGCCGGCTGGCGGCACGGCCGTAGCGGGCCGCAGCCCCCCCTCACAGTCCCGCGGACGGCCCCACGGCCAGGCCTCCGCTGAGGACGGACGGACTCCTCCGCCGAGCCGGGTACCGCCGTCCCCCGGGAACGGACGCGACTACCGCTCCCGCAGCCCGCCTGGCGAGAGGCGTTACCGCCCGCTTGAACCGGAACCGGTTAGCGGGGGCCGCCCGGAGCGGCTGCTGCGGCTGCCGCTGCCGCGGAGGCTGCGGGGCTGCCGCGTGGGTGCGTGCGTGGAGCGGGCCCGGCGGCTGCGCGGGGGCGGGGGAGGAGCGCGGCGGCCCCGCCGCCGGCGATGGGGCTGTGCTTCGGCGGGCCCTGCGCTGCCTGGCCGCGGAGGAGGGCTTAGCTGCCGCAGCCCACGCCGGCGGGCCGCGCTGCGGGGCTGCCTCCGCGGATGAACCGCCGGGGGGATCCTCCGGAGAGTGCAGCCGCAGGGCGCCGCAGCCGCCGCCTCTTCCCCCGCCGCTCCCCCTGCTCTCCGCCGCTGCCCATGGCTTCCCGCCGCCCCTGCTGACCGGCCGCCCCTCGCCTCCTCCCGAGCCGGGCCGGGCCGGGCCGGGGCCGGGCAGAGAAGATGGGGAACACCACCTCCTGCTGCGTTTCCTCCAGCCCCAAGCTGCGCAGGAATGCCCACTCCCGGCTGGAGTCCTACCGCCCCGAGGCCGAGCTGAGCCGGGAGGACACGGGCTGCAACCTGCAGCACATCAGCGACCGGGAGAACATCGACGGTGAGGGCGGGCGGGCGGCCTGGGGACCCCCCCGCTTCCCTTCCCCTCCCTACCCTTCCCCGCGGCGGGGCCACCGCTCTGCCCCGGGCGGCTCCCCCCGCGGGTGGGGCCGGTCCCGCCGCCCTGCCCGGGCGCTGAGCCCGCTGCCGTGACACCGTTCCCCTCCGTGCCGCGGCAGCTCGGTTTCGGTCCCCACGTCCGCCCCGTGGGGCCCAAACCCGAGCTGTCGCGGTACATCTGCCCGGGCTTTAGCCTCCAGAGCTGCCCCTTTCCCCGGGAAGAGGTGGTGCGGGACCCTTCCAGCGGGGGCTGGGTAGCATCCCCCCTCCCCGGCATCCTCCGGCAAGGGTCAGGCTTTGGGCCCGGGTGTGCGCTGCCGAGACCCTTCTCTGCAGGGTGGCGTGAGATGGCATTATTGACACTCGTCCACGCCGCGGAGGCCCCGTGACTCCAACGCGGATCTCGGGGTTCGGTTGCGGCCCAGGGAAGCGTCCTTTGCAGGGTGGGCAGTGCGGCCCGTGCCGTGCCGAGCTAACGTCACCTGCCGGGTATGTCACCTGCCAGGCCTCTGCAGGGCTGGGAAGTTAAAGGACAAACCCGGCCGGCGATAAAAGTGGGAGAAATGTTTCCCGTGACAACCTTCTCTTCAGTGACTTTTTCTTCCCCCGTTACTGTCATGATGAGGCGCTGCTCTGTGAAATCACAAATACCTCCTCTCCCTCTGCAGTGACACTCAAAAAAGCCATATGCCCGTTGGTTTAGTAATGACTGAATGTGCTGCTGTTTTGGCTAAGCAGAATAGAGCTCAATTTTAAAGATGTGGTTTAATGTATACATGTGATTTAGTTTTTGATTAGCTGAAGTATTTAGTCCTAAAACTTTACTTGGTAAAAGGTCAGCTATCTCCTGGATTAGTTTACATGAACTGCCTTTGGTAGAAAGCCAGAAAGAGGGACTTTGGTGCACTTCAGTTTGCCTTCCATATTTTTTTCATAGCTTATTTGATTGTGATTTTATTACAGAGTTTTATGCCAGGTCAGTTCTTGACACTGGCAAAGTTATGAAGCCCATAGAGGCAGACAGGTTCCCTTTCTGGTTAAGATTATTTCTTTTAATGACATACATTCTGGAAATATGAATGTTTTTCAGATGTCTTTGCTACATGCAGCTGAAAAATTGGAGTGTAACAGGATCAGTAGGTGGAAAAAATACATAATGGTCTGGTCTGAGAAAGCCAGGGAGATGAAAGAACCAATTGTTGATCTATGAATGATTAATTCTTCCAACATCAGTGTTGTCCAGCGTAGCAGCATGCAGCTCTCTCTGATGGTACGGATTTCTCCGTCTATACCAACACAGTCTGCAGTAAAGTTCTTGGGCAGAGATGTGTGCGTCTTGTGCCTTGTTCTTGATGTGGGGTTTTTTTTGGATGGGAAGCAGGGCATAGATGGAAATAGTAAGTGCATGTGTGCTTGGTAAAATGTGCATGTAATGCAGATAAGTTCCTGCATCTTAGTTGTTATTTGCAAAAAAAAAAAAAAAAAGTGTTTGGTTGTTTCATTTGTTGGATCAAGGCACGTGTGTGTTCTGTCTCTCTTCTCCTTTAAACTGTGACATGTTTTAAGCCTAGAGTTGTAACCTGTTGTTAGAACACAGACAATACCTTTTGTATTATTTTTAAATTTTTTTGGTTTTGATTTGCAACTATTGTCACTGCAATGTCTCATTTTCAAATGGGCAAGCTGTCTTTAATTCTGAAAAAAGAGCAAACAAATTTAGGTTTTCTTTTGTGTGCCTTACTCTAGTCTTGCCCCTTTTCATGGATAGAGTCTGAGAAATAAGTGTTCACTGGGGAGACTGATGGACAATAAATGTCTGTACACCAAGAAAACTGGAGATACTTTGGGTGAAACAGCTTTTTGAAGCGTGCTTTGTTGCAGGTCTGTTACCCTGGAGTCATATCACTGAAGGTCTTTCCGTCAAAGATGATAGACTGATTACTAAATATAGTAAGATGACACTGTGTTTCTGAAATTTTATTTCCTATTGGATTAGCTGTTATGTTTTTGTTGTTAGACTGTTTGAAGTTGTGTGGCATACAGATGTTTACAGATGAGACACTGGGGTGGGAAAAAACCCTTCACAGTAGAGAAGTCTAATGGTATTATCATTTTACAATGATGTTCTTTACAATGAAAGAACAATAGTCTGGTTATCTGTGTCGTGAAAAGAAAATGCTGGATGTTGATTCCTTGGTGTTCCTGCAAGTCATAAAGTATTTCCAAGAGTTTCTCAAATCAGTAATGTTGCCAAATGTACTTTTTTTTTTTTGTTTAATAAATGATGACGAAGACTGCTGCACTGAAAGGAAACTTTCTCGATGCTTCAGATTTATGTTTCTCACTGTTCAAGTGAGAGCCCTTCCATCCGGCTCAGTACATGTGGCAGTGACAACCAGGCTCTCAAAGTGCAAATTCATATCCCTAGCAAGAATTTGCCTTGTGAGGGGTACTTTCAGGGACTGTAACAAATCATGACATGCAGTGTCTGAGTTAATGTTTCATGTGGAAGTTGCTTTCATGCTCATATTCATGGAAGTTCATGAAATGTTTTATTTTTTGGAGTGTGTAAAGCTGCTTGAATAAAACAAGAACTTTTAGAACCTTTAAATCAGCTGCAGGCTGTTTAAGCTTTGAAAAGAGATGAGTGGTTTTCACTGCTGCAGGCCCTGTTTCTGGCAGTAAGAGAGGGAGAAAGAAAAAGAGGGAGGGATGTCAAACCTTTAAGAATGATTTAACTGGAAGTCTTAGTACTAGTGGAAGTGTTTGACGTTTGCCAGTCTTATATACTTCATAAGGAAATACTCATCAAATCTGCCTTCAAAATCATGCCTTTGAATTGTCTCCTGTCATTCACGTACAATACCCAATGCAGGAGCGGTTTTCCAAAGAGCAGTTGGAGAAATTCTGCTTCCCTTGGAATGGGTTTTATAGCAAGACTTTACCTCTACATCCCTGGTACCTTGTCAAAAATCTCAATTGCTGTAATATTTCACAACTGTTTATGAAGTGGTATCTGAAAGATAAGGGAATTTTGAAAGAGATTTGATTACAAGGAATTTATCAAATGACTTCTTTTAGAGGATGATAATGGTGAATTTCTCTTTCTTCCTTTTTTCCCCAAAAATGTATAAGACCATAACGTGACTTCTATAAAGATCCACAGATGTGCAAAATTGCCTCTCTGAATATAGTGCAGTCACCATTGCTCATGGTAATGAAGAACACCTAACAGATTTTTACTTCCCTTTTTTTTTGAGAAAGAGCAAGAGGGTAATTGTAACATACAGAGGTTACTGTCTGGTTCTGATGATTTATTGCTAATGGGGAGCTTCAACATTTTTCACTGTTTCACATTAAAAAAATTACTTTAAGAAAGTTATGGCAGTGAATTCAAGACTTCAAGACTTCAAGACTAGATTCCTAGCTCTCTCTGCCATCAAGACTTTTTTTTACAGAGCGTTAATGACAACAATAAGTAAAAATGGTAGAAACCTTAATGCATCAGACTGTCTATCTCATTTGCATATAAACTTTTGGCTGTGCAAGCCGTGTAGGGATCTTGGTGTATGCATCGTTTAAATCCTGGCTAGCTGGATTGACCGCAGTCTAGACTCCGCTTGTTCTTTACATCAGCAGGTCACACAGTCAGACCACTGTTGGTTTAACTCGCAAAAAAGCAGCGTGTGCTGATGTGCTCAAATGTGATTTCTCTGAAGCACGATTTCTGTAGTAAGCTTGTCAAGTATGGAGCTGTAGGGAGGGGGCAAAGGGGATATCTTTCCACAAATATGGCACGAAGCAAAGCTGATACCCTGTAATGAAATGGGCCAAAAGGCTGTTCTCGAAAGAGACTAGATGGAGAGTTCCAAGGCTGTTTGAAGGAAAGACAGTTCTTAACGATTCACCCCTTCCCTCTCTCTTCCCTCCCCACCTCAAATCAGATATTTATTTTTTTTCCCTCTTTGTAAACTCCTGCTAATGTCACTAGGTCATTTTTCATTGCTAGCTCAGATAATGTCATCCTGTGCAACTGTGCATCACTGATAAACCTCTCCAGCTCTTTTCATGATAGGCCAGTGATCTTTTTTGCTGCATAATGCACAGGCTGCTAAGAATGGACTACTTTTTAAAAAGCCATTTATTTGTTCATTTACATATTATTTTTTTTCTTCTGCTTTCTTAAAACTGGCATATGGGAGTCTCTGAAATGAGATTAGTGAGTATTTGCGTATCTCTGTCTACTGGGTTTTATAAGAATGGTGAGATTTTAGCAAAATACAGGAAAGTTTTAAGATGTCTGCCCCATATTCCTAATGAAATTTCGCTGAAAGGGAATACTGGTGTTTTCAAGAGCTAGGGCATGATGGGTTGCACGTTGTGAAGGAACTGACCTACATTCACAAAAGTCAAGAAGTGAGCACTTGAGAAGCAAATTAAAGATCTTATATGTTGCACACAGACATTCCTGCTAACACCTGGATTTAAAAAGCATAGCCCTTCTTTAAAAAAAAAAAAAAGTTCTATTTGGTTTAGAGAAAAGTCTCTTTCAAAAATTTTCTTGTTCCCTTAGCCAGAATTCCTGCACAGAGGTGATCTATATGCTTTTCAGTACTGTTGTTTGCATTACCTACCTAAGCATTTGTCAGAGGTCATGTATCAAGGTACCACTGCAATCTTGTGCATGAAAAAATTAAAAATAGAGCCTGCTGTGGCCTACATCACTGAACTTAGTCCTGTACTGCACGCTGCTAGTGCCGCATTCCTCCCAGCTTGCTTTTTATCTTCCACTGTCAGCTTCATCTGCTTATTCTGTGCTGTGCCCTGCTTCTCACAGAGGCAACATCATGTTGTACAAAGCCTTCCTAAAACCTCACCTTCGCATTGCTCACATCAAATCACTAAATTTACACCCTTTATGAAGTCAGTATTTTCATATTTAGCTGCAGAAGCTTTCAGATGCACACACGCCGAGACTAATCATATTTGAACTTACTTCTCATGAATTTTATTAGTGCACTGCCACCTGATTAAGATTTTCTTTGAGTTACACAAGATCAACAGTCTTGGCTGGGTAAGTTGGTACTTGAAGCAGAATGACAAGACAAAATTACAGGTCTCTGGAAATGGAAGGACTACTGTATTTTGAGGTAGTGTTTTTCCCTTAGATTTTACATGTAATAAGAATAATGTATTTAAAAGGAATGAAAACCTCTCCACTGTGAGGTCATAGCTATTTTACCTAATTTTCTGTGCTTACGGAAGGCTTTTCAGACTTTCAGGGTATGTTTTCTGCATCTTCAGGCCTCGCTCAAGGTCAGCCGGTACAAAAAGCAGGCCTGAAGTTTGGCACCCACGTGGTGGGCCACCATTCTCTGAAACACGTGAGATGCTGTTTGCTGCGCGCGTGTAGCAGCTTCCCGACGCTGTGAATGCCTTTTTCTAGCTGCTCCCTGTAACGTATCGTGAGGTTGGAAGGGGAGCGAGTGAGCAGTGCCCAGCGCTGCCTCGTAGCTGTCCCTGTCCTGCCAGCCAGCTGCAGATAGGTGTGATCTACCCATCTTCCTGAATATCTGAGCGAGAATATGAAATACACTTTACCAACTGAAAATGTAAACAATGTATAGCCTTTCTCTGAGCTTTCTGTGTAGAAATGCATCGGCATTACTTTTGCTTCGTTACTTTTCCTTTGGACTTGTATAGCTAGAGCTTTTAAAATCCCTTAGTTTTCTATGTGCATTCTGACATATGGAGTGATCTTTTTTACTTTATCCTGCAGAATATTTAATATATGTGCCATACATCTCTGAGATGTATGTGAAGAGCTAGTAAATGTTAATAAACTTTTTAAATTTGGGGATTTGTAATTTAGATAGAACACTCCCAGCAGTGTGCTGAGGTGGTGCCTTCACTGAGGTAGCTACCGCTTCCTCCGTATCTTCTGTAACAGCTTTGTCTCCTTACAACCCAGCTTTAGAAGCAAATATTCCAGAATTGCTGAAGTGGACTGTTGGGATTTTCGTGTTTTGCAAGCTAAAACTTTTTGCAGAAGTTGACCAAAATTCAGAGATGGTTTTATTGAGCTCAACTTAAACTACTTCTGTTGCAGATTGTGTAGACCCCGTATGTCATTGTAACCCATCGCCCCAGCCAGTTCAGTTTGAGCATCAGCAGCTCTTGAGCTTCTTCTGGGAGGACTAGCTTAAATTTAGAGCACTGAATTTAGCACTAAATTTAGAGCCTGAACTGGGTGAAGAAAGAACTTAAAAGCAGCAGCATTGTCCTGAAGAACAGTCCTTAGCTGGTATAGAAGCTGGTCAAGGAGCTGTTATTGGCATTAATGGGAAATTACTAGTGAAAGCAGATTGGAGAAGTTGCACAAAATCCATTCCCCCCCTCCATGTTTTTATTTGTTTCCTTTCCCATCACAACGCTTGTAACATTTTGGGCCTGCAAACTGTAAAGGATTTATTAGATCTACTATCAGCAAAGACGAGTTTCTTGAATTGGCGAGAATGTTCATTTTACATTAACTGGTGTTATTCACTTCTCTATTTCTTTGCAAAATAATTCTGTTAAGTCAGGCTAGTGTTATAGCCATTTTAGTGAACTGCCTTTGCTATGCCATCATAGATGCAGTTTGCTCTGTAACAGTTGTGCTCTTGCTCTATAGCTTGTGAAGGTTTGAACAAAATATATTGATAAACACAATATTTTTGTCACTGAGTGACAATTTATTACTGTGTTGGTGTAAAAATGTTGCAGAAAACTGTAATATTTGAACGTTAAGGCAAGTTTATGGAGTAGAGCTAATCCTAAGATTAAAAGTGAATTGTTATCCACCTCACGTAATGTTTCCCACACTCTTCTCCACTGTGGTTCTTGGAGGGGAAGAGTGTCTGCACTGTGATCTCCTTATGTCTCTGCAAGAAGAAGAGTCAGCCTTCAACTAGTCATTCATAATAGTCTTTAAAAAAACCCCTCCCAACTTCAGTTAAAAAAAAAAATTCTATCTCAGGTTTTTTGCTTGCTTGTTTCTTTGTCTGCAGAATGATTCTTATGTACCTGTGGCTGAGATCCAGAAGATATCAGATGGGAAGTGAAAAGATTTACTTTCAACAATAGTGAAACTAATATGAGACTGTGTTGAAATTTTAAAGGCTTCTTTTCTTTGCTGCATTGGTATTTCATTAAGAGTGGGAATTGATGAGTTACTCCTGACTCCAAAGGTTGGATTGTAAGGAAACAAAACTGTTGCAGAAGCTACAGAGGATGTGGTAACTGCTGCAGGTTTTTATAAAGCCAGGCTACCCAAAATGTCATGATAAGATGCATTGTTACTAAGTGAAGATGCGAGACTGGTGGTGCAGGGATCCTTTTCTAGCCTTGGAGCAAAACTAGTGGATTATTGGCATGATTACAATTGTTTCTGGCATGCTGTTTATCCCTGCACATTAGTATTCTGGGAAATGGTATCTTTTAGTTGCTGTGTTTGTTATTTGTTATGGCATCTTACTGAACACTTCCAACTGATAAAGAAACTTATTACCATCTTTGTTCTTGGAAAGAATGCATTGATTTCAGGTATTGAAAGTAATGCTGCATGAGAAAGCAGCTCTACTTGATCAGCAAAGATGTTTTGAAATACTATCCTACACTTTCTTGCTTCTATGTGAACTCTCTCAGGAGAGGGTAATTTAGGAATTGTGAGCATAGGTGAGGTTGTGTCTGCGAAATGACTGGCAGTAGTTATGCTTCTGTGCTTGTAGTTGCTTGTTGGGTTTTTTTAGTATTTCTCAGTAGTTCCATTTTACAACTAAATATGCTGTGGTTTCTTTATCCTCTTTTCAGACCAGAAAAACTCTTCAGACTTTCAGATCTCATCTGTTTTTCTAGCTTGAAAAAAAGTTGTCTGTGTGTTATACCATCATATATATGGTTTACATTCAGTGAGCTGTAGTCTCTTTGAATTACGTGTGTGTGTGTCCCCCACTTCCTCCTCCTCGAGGAAAAAAATAACCAGTGTGAAATACAGGTTAGAAAAAGAAAAAGTTATGATTGAGACCATGCAGACAATCCTAACAGAAATTTTTATTTCTGGACCGTTGGTTGGCTTGCTTATTATGGGATTGCAGTCTCTTGTGTGTCCGGGAGATAGGATAGATGGTATCACAGCTGTTATGAATGAGGAGCTTTATAATCTGTTCTGATACCTGTTGGATTTTCTTTTTGTTTTGGAGGACTTCAAAGTACTCGTTTCAGTCTTATTAATTAAGTTTACAAAACTATATAACTGAAATCAACAGAGATAAGATTCATAATGGTAAGTCCAGTTATTGCAGGATGTTTTGCCTAACCATTCAGTGCATTATTCTGCTGTGTTTATACTTAGGAAAAACCCCACAGTTTCAGATCTTATTAGAAAGAATTTTATTTCTAGTTGCTAATACAGTTTCAACTACAGCTATAGGCAGGATCTTGAATTTGCTGGATCCTCAAACTCAGCAAAGTCTGTTGAGGATCATCTTTCTTTAGTTTGAAATTCTCTGTCCTATTCACTCTCTCTGTTAAAATAAGCTATGTAATTAACCTCTTGACATAGCAGTACGTATATATGGTTTGAAATTCTAGTGTTTTGACTATAAAATAGTAATCAATGGTAGATTTATTTGCATCTTGATTTGAACAGTCCCTGAAAAGGGATTCTGAAACGAAGATACGAGAGCTTTCTTCTGATTAGTATTTTGATATTTCTTGCTATGTGGTCATATGTAGTAGATTTGAAGTTCAAATGTTAATATAAGCCTCAAGAGGAAATCCAGCTTCATGAGTGAATGACAAGATCTTTTGCACATGCCTCTACTCTGAGCTACGTGTCAGTCCCACCTGAGGCTCCCTCTGAACATGTAGCTCTCAGTGGCATGTCCTTCTCGAAGCTTTTTGTTGGGACTATTCCTACCTGGCAGAAATCCATATGCATTTTAGTGAGTCAGTGGAGGTGGAAAGGGTGTGAAGAGTTTGGAAATGCAATTGTATTTTAAGCTTTCAAATCACACTTCCTGCAGCTAAATGTCCTCTTTCCTTTTAGGATAATTTGTTTGGGATGGTAAGTGTCTCGTATGCTGCATTGACAATATACAGTTATCCTTGCTGTGCCAGACATAGAAAGAAATTGGAATTGTAATTTTACGGAGGGGTATGTGTACTTTTTTGAGGGTTTACGTAGGAGAAGGATTCCTGTTACTGAGGTGGTTCTAGAGATCTAGTCTGTGATAAAAATAATATGCAGTAGGAGAGATCTAACTGGTTGTTTTGTGGAGAAAAACAAACCCATACCGCAGTTGAAAGCTAAAGCAAACAAACAAAATAATTTAAAATTCCATATATAAGCAGCGATGCAAATTCTACATCTAGGAACTTGTTTCCCCTTGGCAAAATGGATATTTAAGTGAAAGGGACGTTGCCAAGTTAATTTTAACTGGAAATTAATGCTTTGTGAAAAGTAAGCTCTTGACCCTAAGTCTCATTTCTTTAAAAAATATTATAGTAAAGAGTTATTTTTGTAACAAGTATTTGAATCACAGTTTATGCAATCCAAACACTGAAGGTTTATGTTACTACATAAGAACCTGAACTTAAATTGAACAACTGTTCTCGTATTTTCACATATCTGGTTGTATGGTTTGGCTTTTTTTTCCCTTTCTTTTTCTCCTTACTGCATGCTTTAATTTTTGAATATAAATTTGCAGTTCAACAGCAGTGCAGTTATGCATGGGTGCGGGTAGAAAAGGAGAAGAGCACATCAGTAGTTCTTTTGTCTCTGATTTTGTGTGGATTATCTCAAAATGGGCTCACATGGATATCAATGTATTTGTTACTCTAGGGGAAAAAAAGATGTATTAATACTGGCTTACACACAGTGGTTATTAAAGTGAAGTGTGGTACTTTCTGAGATTGTGACTTCTGCCAAGCATCATATGCCAAAGAGAAGACAGTTGCTCGCTGTGGTAAGCCAGTGCAGGATGGAACTGGCTGGTGCAGCGAGGTCCTGGGCACGACGCTGATGTCTCCATTTCCTCCTGTTCCTGGAGGCTGAGGTTAGCTGAGGGCCTCTTCTCTGGCTGGGTTGCTGGATCGCTGTGTGATATAAACCCAGCGTGGCATTGGTCCCTGGGTATTTGTGAGCTTCAGGAAGCTCCAGAAGTGAAGGCTCGACCTCCTGGCTTTGTTGGAAATACAGACTAGGGTTAGGTAGCAGACTCTCCCCTTGAATTTTTGTGTGTGTTCTTGAATGAAATCTTTGTACCTAAGTTTTTGTATTTAACAGGTGTTTTAGAAAATAGCATTTTTAAAGTAAAATGTTATTTCCTTTTTTTTCACATTGCTAGTATGTTAAAACTACTTTTGAGTTGAAAGATAAATGTTTGCTTTTGCTCATTGCCCTCCTCCACCCCTGTAGTTTTAGCAGGATTGTCTGATTTTTCTCTCCTTCCCTCCTCCCCCTTTTTTTGTACATCTCTGTCAGTCTGCCTGCCTTCCTCCTGCCTGTGCTTCTCAGCCCAACCTTTTTCTACCCACAACTTACAGAAGTTCCTGTCTCTGATCTCATCTCCTCTTATTTGACCCCTTCTGTTTTGCTGTGCTTTTTGAGCGATGAGAAGTACACAATACATACATACAGTGTCTTCTAGAGCAGGGGCTGTGTGATGACTCCAGGATGGCGTCATAACTTTCAGTGTTGATTTCAAACCCCTGTTTTAGATTACATCATGTTTCCATTTCAATATTTGCTGCACATTCCTAGTTTCCTACCTCTCCTGCATGTTTTACAGTCAAGCAAATAAAATAATCCTTGTTCTCTCAGATCTGTGTGATGATTATCCACATATTGGTAAGATTTCTGCATTCCCCCCCTATATCTTTGGGCCTTTAAGTAGCATTGAATGTGGGTTTTGATCTCTGTAATTTTCTTCATGACTTTTGGAAATGTGTGCTTTATAATGAATTTATTTCCTGGATTACAGTTTGGGATTACAAATAAACCATGGTGCAAGAGTTGTAATTCTTAAAATAGGTTCTGAGACTGTGTAGGATTTTTCTTTTTAAAGAATAGTGGAATGCATATACACTGCTTTCTTCTAAATAAAAAGCCGTAAAGAGATTTAGTTAGAAGCAGTATTAAGATTTGCAATTCATGGAAGAAATTTCTTGGTAATTACCATCTCTGTAGTTGATACTCTGCCCATGCTTTAATGTGTCCAGCTGTATGTAAATCTTGTCTAACTACATATTTTTGCATTTCTTTCCTCATGTAAATGAGGAATCTCCTTGGTTTCTATTTGGGGACTCAAATCTGATTGATTTGGCATCACCTAATTGAAAGGCAGGATCTGTTGCTGAAAAAGGTTTTTCCCTCTGTTGAGGGAGTGGGAATGTGTGACTTCCGAGCTCAGAGGCGGTCGGTGGGACCGGCGGCCGGCCTGTTCTGGCCAGGGTTACGTGGCAAACCAGGTGGCACCCTGGGCGTTAGCAGGGCGAGCAGGGCTGTTGTGCTGTC
The DNA here is from genome assembly GCF_028858705.1 of Grus americana. Classification (NCBI taxonomy): domain Eukaryota; kingdom Metazoa; phylum Chordata; class Aves; order Gruiformes; family Gruidae; genus Grus; species Grus americana. Next base: position 154,330,027 of record NC_072853.1, read on the forward strand.
GCTGTTGGGTTGTTGGGGTCCAGCTGGACATGCAGCCCAGCCCTGTCCTGCCGGGACACGGTGGGACCAAGAAGGAGTTTTCATCCCCCACTTGTGACTCACGTGTAGTATTCTTCCTTCCTTTGGTTTTGTTGGTCTGTGGCTCCTGTCCGTGTGAAGGTTTTAGTTTGTGGCTCTGTAGGTCAGAAAGGCTCTCCAGCCCTATTGTCCACTTCTGCTCTTAAAAAGTGTTTTGCAGAAAGTTGCTGAACTGGTCATGCGTGCTTCCTGAGCTAACTTGCTGGCCGTGCCATCATCTCCACAAGCAGCTCCCTCGGTCTCATCATGCTATGCTCATCAAACCTGTAGGGAATGTCACACGTTAAGTCAGCATACTGCCAAATGCTGCTGTAGCTGTCTTATTGATGTGACAAAAATTAGTGGAGGCACCTAGATCTCAAGAGAAAGTGCTGACCTGCTTGAACCAATGTCAGTTCTTACATGTGGATTTTAATCCTGTTTTTTGTCAGGGCACAATAGTTTTGATGCAGGTATACCAGAAACAAGCTGTTAAAGGTAACCTATCAAATAAGGGGGGGGGGGGGGAAGAGGGGAAGATAACTCCTGAAGTAACTGCTTTTGCAGGGGTGCAGCAGTGTATAATTAAGTATTGTGAAGCTTCAGTTCAGCAGTGTGTGTAAACTGCATGCTCAAGCCCATTGCTAGCTGTGAAGCGCTTATATTTGCAATGACATTAAAGCATCTGAGCTTGTCATCTTGCGGTTAAGTCCTATGATAAGTTTGCTAAACAGGGCCTGTGTGAGAATAGCACTTGTTCAGGTAATTCAGAACATGGAGCTTGCTCTTGCAAGATGCTTAGCATTCAGTTGTCTGTTCAGCAGAGCACTTGTTGAGAGAGGATATTGCATCTAATTTCTAAATAGTCCTATTATCTTCCCGCTGCTTGCTACAGTTCTCTTTCCTCAGTAACTCAGGTACTTTTTTTTAATATCTGTTAGAAAAGAAAGTATGTGCTGTTAGAAAAGAAAGTATGTGCTGAGAAAAAATTTGTTGTTGATGTCTTCTAGAGACTTGGTAATATCCAGCTGTAATCTGGAAAATAATTTGACCCAGGAGCCTATTTGATCTCTGGGAAGATCTCTGCAGCGTCTTTCAAGGAAGAGTTGACAATATTTCCTTACACTTGGAGAGAAACCCAAGACTTGGCTCAGGAAAGCAGTTTTGTGTCATTGCTAAATGGCATTACCTCTGTCACTCTGTCTTGCTGTCAGGGTCTGGTTTCTTTGTTCACTCATATTTTCATTGGATCCTTCTCTTTTGTCTTCTGTTTATCCCTTCATGGCAACAAGTAAGCTTTCTTATCCTAGCAGGCTGAAGTTATTATCCAGGACTGGGTCATGATAGCATTTTTTGACCCCATAAATAAATTTGTGGTTAGTGTATTTTCTTAATGGAGCTTAAAACAGATGGGAGGAAAAAGTCACAGTTTCCTTGTGATAATATATAGCAGTTAGTCCCAGGCACATGCCTATGTATCTTAAATAAATAGCTAATACATTGGTAGTTACCATTAATTATTTCCGTTAGCTTCATTCCTTTGATTAAAATGGATCGTTATCATCTCCATGGTGGTACATTGACCTGGTAAACAATGGAGAATCAGAAATTACTTGCAAATGAAGGTTGTTGTGATGAACAACACTCTTCATGTATTCATGTCTGTGCTTATTAATACATTATATTAATAATGGATGACTTATTGTATTTTCAAGCTCAGATGGCAGTAAAGAAATGTCCTCAGCTCTCTGCTTACCAGACAGATGGAATTAAACAAAAAGGATTGATGAGATTTACAAAGAAAGCTGAAAGCGATTTGGATATTAAATAATCTTGCAGATACCGTTCCTGACTCTTGGGAACAGAATTTATTTTTAAGTTAATATATGTCCTCTTCTCCTTAATGGAAAGTCTTTTATTTCCTGAATATAAAATATTTTTATATTTTAAAGACATTATCTTGATGCTGCAAGCTAGCATTAAAAACAAGAGTAGGCATCTTTCAAGGAAAGCAATCTCCATGTCAACAAGTAATATTTGTGAGAGAATTAAAAGCCCTCAAAACACATTAGAAGACATACGGTGAACGAGTAGGGAGATACTGTTTTATTCATTGGTACTACAGACTGTAATAGGAATTTCAGCATCCCGAAGTTCCTTCCTTAAATACCCTTTTTTTCAGCTCTAAAACTCATGTAGGGTTAAATACTAATCTGTTGTAAATAAGAACTGAACTCAGTGAAACTACATTTTAAGAAAATTTATTTGTTTTCCAAGGTGATGTATCGAGGCAGCTCTTGAAGTCAAATCCAAGTTTTGGGAGTTCCTTCAGGCTGTGCCAGTTTCTGAGGACTGTAAGAAAAGAAATAGAGAGTTTTTCTGCCAGTTTAGACCAAGTGAAAAGTTAATCTATTTCTTGTAGTAAAATTGCTTCCTTGAAAGTAAAATACTGCTGTAAGATTTATGGAATAGATTTGGGTTTAGTTGTGGGGCTGTTTGTTTGGGGTTTTATATATATATATATATATATATATATGTATGCACATATATATAAAAACCCCCCACACAATTAAAACTTTTCTGTAAAGAAAATCAGGGGTTCTGCGTGAACATAGAAGGCATTGGGACATAGGTTTCTGCCAGGAACATGTAAATCAAATAGAGCTGATAACAGCCAAAGTCTTATTTTGCTAATTTCTTTATACCTCTGTACAATAGGACTTCTTGACTTCTAATGTTTGTTCTAAAAAGAAAAAACAAACTGAAAATATGACCTTCATATTTGCAGTCAGAAATGAGGTGTCCTTCTGGGTTTTGGTCCTTAGTTTGTGGCTGGTGTAGGAGTTTTTCGTTCTTACCACTCCTGGCTGAAAACTGTCTTCTCCGGTGCTTACTGTTGAGGCGTGAAGGATGTATACTGAGAGGTGCCCTGCAAGGTGGGACCTGCAAGGTGGGACCTGCAGGGTGAGCGGTGTGTGGTATACTTGTGGGGGTAGTGGGTTGGGACCTGTGTAAGACAAGATCAGCAACTTTGCTCTCCTGTTGAAGATGAATTTAGCATTAAACGAAACATTTGACTTTCTGTTTTCTTTCTGAGTGAAGTTCAGCAGTGTCTTTACTTAGAGCTTAATGTATAGTTGCTTTGATAGTTACAGCCTTGAGCAGTGGTAATCTTTTCTCACTTTTTCAACCCCCTTGTAGGTTTTAGCAAAGGACAGATTTTTTTCCTGTCTCAAATATTTTCTTTGTGAAAGTGTATTTAAAAGGTATCTGACCAACTGCTCTTCTGTCTCCCACCCTTCCTTCAGACTAAGGGTCTGTTACTGCATACGATATTTTCTGATGAGTATTTGCTATGTATATAGTACGCTAAGATATTCACTATGTAAGACTGACTTTGAGAAAGGCAAACCTCTTGATTACTCTGTAAGGTTAAAAATCAAATGCAAAATAAGCCTTTACTAAATTTTACCTCCTTCCAAAAAGTGCCCTTATGTACTTGTCTTCAGTATTAGCATGTAGCAGAGAATTTGAGAAATCCCGCAGTTGGTCAAGCTAATGTCTCTGACAGCAGTGGCTGCTCAGAGAATGTGTGTAGAAATATCTGCACCGTGCTATATTGGATGAAGAGCCCTCCAGAACTGAAGAATACCTGTAACCATCTAAAAGATGGAGACAAGAAATAGAACAGGAATGTCTTTGGACATGTGACCTTGTTTTTTAAAGGAAAGATAGTACTACTCTTAAAAAAAAAAAAAAAAGATAAATTCCATTGCTTGTTTATAAACCCCTGTATTAGATTTGGATTGTTTCTGGTACAGGAAAGTAAGTTTGTCCATGGGATTGTTTTGGAGTGCACTCCTGTATTTCCCAGGCGAAGGGCACACTCCGACAGAAATATGCTGGTACGTAAGCAGCAGATGTCCTTAGATATTTGACGCTTCAATTTTGCTGGGCATAGGCTACATTGAGGGTCTGTGAGCACAATGTGACAAGTTTTCAGAGTCAAATAGAATGTTGAAAAATACTGATTAATTTATTGTCTTAACAAAAAAAAAGGTAATTCTGAAAGACAATTATCACATACCAATACATTTTATAAGGACATGCAAATCAAGTTAGAGTTTCAATGTGAAATGCAATTTTAGTGCTGACGCAGTACAATTGCATGCCCTTACAGACTATTGCTTGCTGTTACCTACTTCTGGCCATTGCCTCTGATTTCACTGATGTCTCAGAGGCTCCTTTCTGCTTGTTTCCTGAAAGTTTGCTTTTGGCCTCAAAGGGAAGAACAAGGGGTCGACTCTCAGAGTCAGGTATGGAAATGGCATAGGCTTTCCAAACCCAAGTTATTAGTTTACTTCAGTCCTGGCCTCCTAATTTCTGAAGGACCTATATTCAGCCTTATAGTGTCTGTAGTTCTTAACTTGTTTTGTGTAGAATGCTGGGGGTGATTTGGGTATTATATGGCCTATAAATACTGTTCGGTGGGAATGCAGTGAAACCATCAGCTGTGCTTCACGTTCGGGGTTTTCCTTGCCTAATAGTAGTGTGTGGAGGGGAAAAATGTGAAACGTGAAACTTCTGTTGTTACCTTTTTGTTGCTCTGTGTGTTGGAGAGCGTTGTTAGCACACTGAGAAGAAAACGATTTATCTCAGAAAATCCATTACTACTGGGTCAAAGGAAGTGTTTGCATCTAGAAAAGGTGTCTTCCAGAATATACTGCACTTGATTGTAGAGGCAGCTTTAGTAATTGCAAAAATTAGATACTTGAAAGGTGAGTAAAATTCAGAGGTTAAACTTGAGAGCTAGCCACATGGTGAAAGTGGATGTGCATATCAAATCTGATGGTGCCTTAAACAATATATTAGGGGAAAAACTTTCTGACGTTCCCCCCGTCCCCATTCCGTACTACACTAATCACAAGGCAGATGTTCAAGGAGGAAGCAATATTGCAATTTGAGACCGCAGTCAAGTGTCCATGTGTTGTGGTGTTATTGTTTCATTTCCAATGAATAGAAGAACCTTTTCAAAGAATGCATTTCACAAAAGATTAGAATATTCAGTTTAGGATAGTCAACAGGCGACATTCTAGACCATTTTGAAATATATTTTATCTAAAGCCTATCAGAACACTGGTTAAGAAAATACTTTTACTTTCATCTTTTACCCCAGCAATTTTGGGCTAGTTAAAAAAAAGAAAATATTCAATTTCTGTACATGTCTGTCTGCATATCTTGATTTGAAGTCTAATGAGGAATCCAACAGATAAAACCTATAAAATGTTATGCTGTCCGTAATTTTGAAACTGCCCCTTATCCAGCTCAAATTCGGAGGCTTGAAGTCTTGTCTATTTTTAATATAGCTTGTCTTATCGTTTTAAAGCCCTCCCCAGTCATTTCTGAAATTGCAATAAAGTCTCTACATTGTCTGATGCAGCTTTACAAAGTCTGGATATGAAAATAAATAGCAGATGATATTATTCTGTCGTCTCTCTGTTACTGCTTGCTGTTACCTACTTCTGGCCATTGCCTCTGACTTCACTGATGTCTCAGAGGCTCTTTTCTGCTTCTTTCCTGAAAGTAAGTTTTATATGGAGGTAATGACCAGCCCCGTGGCGTTCTGCATTTTCTTGTATCTAAAGATAAGAGGAAACCAGCTGATAAGCACCTCCAGTGCAAGTGTGCAGTCTGACATGGAATATTATGTGCAAAATGGGCATTTTAGCAGAGTATCCCCTGCCCAGTGTTGTTCTCGCAGTTGCATCCTGGATCGTACATTCACGAGGTGTTCAGCAGCAGTAGCTGTGTCGGGGACAAGGTACAGCAAGCGCATGTTGTGGTTCTGCCCGGCAGTGGCTGTATTTAATTGGTAGACGAACAGTCAGAGTCTGCTATCAGCTTTAATCCTGCTATTGTTTTTTAACTGGAAATTGTTCAGTGATGGGCACTGAAACTCCAGCTAGGCAGATGGAAAGACAGCAGAAGGCTTTTAGATTTAACAAAATGAAAGTCTTTGCTTTGGCATTTACCAACTCTGTTTTAACTTTGTCATAAGGGAGTGGAAGAATGTTGCTCTAATTAAAGAAAAATAATTGCAGGCAGGTGTTAATATTGTTAATTTTGGTTTGTGTTTATCCTTTCAACTGTATCTGCTAACCAAGATATATAAGCATTTTCTTTGTGAGGCTGCTCTTCTGTCATTTTGATAAGATTGTTAGCTCTTAAACTATTAGTAAATAATTCCAGTTTTATTTGTATTGCCATTGAAATATTCTTTCTGCATTCATTACAGGTTTTCATGCTTAAAAGAAAATTTTGTTATTCATGAACACTGCTTATTTTCTGATTCAGTCGGACCTCCTTACCTCATGTTGATCAATGCATAGAAATCCCTATAGACTACTGACAAATTGTCTGCTTTCCAGATGACTCTTCTTATTTTTCCCTTGTTCTGAATAGTTAAATATCCTGGTTTTGAAATTAATATATTTTCAGAAGCTTCTTGTTACTGTTGGAATCCTACCAATTTACTTCCAACATTTTCCATTTCAAATGATCCTTTGTAGTCCCCTTGACTATTTTCTGCTCTTCTCTTTTCTCTGTTGCTATCTGAAAAATGTCCTTTTGCATAGGGTAAATTCACTGTTTGTTGATATGCTCAGCTATGTTATGATATGCTTGTTCTTATTTTTTTTTTAAATGTGAAGAATCCTTCTAGTAACAAAGACAATTCCCACATATGCCTATTTGCATATATATGTGTATATACTTAAAATCACGGAGAGTGGCTTGGGACTTCTGACTGTTTGTACACTGCAGAATATCGAGAACTGTGGAATACATGCAAAGCACAGCAAAGTGGTGCAGAGGCCAAAAATACTGTTGTGGAGATTCTAAGCAAATACAGTGTCTCTGTCCCTCCCATGTATTACCCATTGCTTACTAAATGTTTGGTATAGAAAGTTAACATGGATGAATATGTGGAAAATGGATACATCACCTTGTAATGTAAGTGTGCTGAAAAGTGAGATGACCAATTGTTAAATGTCGTGTTAAGAAACTGATCCAAATTAAGAAATATATATTTTTATTTTAATTTCGATTAAAGAATTGATGCCTAATAATGCAAATTAACTTTTTTTACAACTGTGAATGTGCTGTTTTCATGATCATAATTTTGATGCTATTAGTTGTCTGAAATTAAAACTTTAAAAAATATTTTCATTATAGTTCCAGTTTTGAATGGAGACTTCTTTCACAGTTAGGAAAGGCCAGGTACGCGTGCCATTTGTAACAAGTGCTAAATCACAAGTAATGGGGGGGTGTCTCCTTTTTTCAAGTAGAGTTTTCTCATTTTCATAAAGTAGACATCCACAAAGAGAGGAATCGAAATCTCCCTGTAAGGAGTGCAACTCAGTGTATTGGCGAGAACAATACAAGTCTGTATTGTTCTCAGAAGTCGGAGGGGACCTGCTGTCTTAAGAGACACTGTTATTATTCAGTTTAAGTAACTTGCTGGGATGGTACTCTGAAATTAAGATACAGGAACTCAATCTTTAAAACCTGTTATAGCATTTAAGGGTGTGAAAGATTTGGCTGTGTGGTTTTTCTGTCCCCTTTGAAGAAAGCAAATGATTCAGTAGGTTTCAAGCATATAATTGAACGGCCTTTTTCCCAGGGAGTTTCAGATATGTTATCTTTAGGGAAACACCAAATCACATCTGTATGCCTTAGCATTTAAGTGTTTAAAATGTTAGTTTTGTATTGATTAACAATATTGCTGGAAAGTATCTTTTCCATCACAAAGAAGTGGAGTTTCTCTCTTTAAGGCTGCTTTAGCCTGTTGCTTGATGCTGTAGTGCAGAGACTGTTCATTTCCCAGCAAAACTGGAGTCAGAGCAGAATTGCAAGTGTGCTGAGAGCAAAAAAGCTTCAGGGTTAACCCTGCTCTCTGTGGGCACGTTGATCCCTTGGAAGGAATATCTTTGTGTGCTTTGTCTTGCTGTAATCTTTGCTTCCGTGATGGAGAAACTTAACCCCTAGGTAATGAAGTTCTTTAACAGATTATTTTCCTTCAGTAAATTAATTTATTTACAGGCTTTTAAACGTTCTAAAGTCTTGAAAGTCCCAAATTCTGATGCTAATTCCAGATAAACTGGCGACACCTGTGCTCATTTATTGTAACACTGTAATCCCTTTCAAGGGCTTGAATTTTCCTTTTTAATCTGCAGCCTCACGTCACAGCATCTCCTTTCAAAGCCACTCATGCGTGCGCTGAAGTTGATCGCTGAGATCGTCTGAGACGATGGCAGGCGGGAGCCTGATGAGTTTTATCTCTGTCTGCCATAATGTGCCTGTAGTAGGCAAAATTTCCGGTATAATCATTTTACATTTGTATTCTAAAAATATCAGTCAGTTATTTTCTATAGAACCAATACAAATAACCAATAAGTAACCAATACAAAACTGTAATTTAAAAACAGTATTTCTTGTGCAGATGATGGAAAGCTGCCATGTAAATACTGGGCTTTAGAAATGTGTGAAAGACTTCAAATTTTCTAATATTTGTGAAATGACTATGCTGTTTATCAAGCAGTGGTACTGTGGGGCATAAATGTACAGCACGCTCTGTTTTTGCCTTGGGAGAGTGCTTGCAGGTTAGGGTTGTGTATTTGTTCCCAGAGGCGAATGAGGTGGTGGGCTTGGAGTCTGCTGCTCCATGGAGAATATCCCGGTCGGATAGAAATACAGCAAATTTGTATCCTCTCTGCGTGTGTTGATCCTGCTTCTTGGAGAGGTAAGGATCCCTGGAAGTATTAGCCATGAGAGCTGGCCTTAAGATCTTGGCAAAATGGAAAGGGGACTCTGGCATGCTCCGGGAGAGAAATTGGATAGTCTTTCCTTACTCTGCAGTTGAAAGCTCCTTTACGTTTGTCTGTGAAGTCACTGTGGTGCTACTGTAGGAAAAGAACGATTATTTTCTCTCTTCTTGCCACTGTGAATGTAGAGTTATTCCTTCTTCCCTTTTTGGATTCAGCTGGGGGTTGACTTGAAGTGGAGACACTGTGAAGGTCCACCTTTAGGCTTCCCTGGATCCAAGTCTTTATTGGAAGGGAACTATATAGGTTCTAAAGTTCACGTAAACCAAATCCTAAACTAGTTATTTCTTTTCAGAAAGGTGAATGGATAACTAGTAGAGGCTGTATTTTATGTTGCAAAGCAACACCCTTGTCTAACAGAGGGTGAATAAATAATTTCCAACAGGTATACTGCTTTCAGTAGAGAGGAGTTGCAGTGTCCGGCTTAGGGGCAAAAGTAGATACCAACCACTAAAATATATGGCAGACACGATAACCAAAGTATTAAAAATTCTTAAAACATTATATTGGTTTTGGTGGGTTTTTCCAACTTTTTTTTCTGGCTTTTTTGTTCTGTTTTGTTTTGTGAGTTGTAAAAACAATCAGAGGCATCCCAAAACCTTAGTATGGACTCTGAATGAGCAGTAGTGTGTGCCTTTTCTTAAGAGGAGATCTGTTTTGCATTTACTCATCTATGTTTGTTTTCTCTGTGTTACAGAGAAATACTTTCAGAGGCCTTTTACAGAGCTATATAACACCTGCAATTTTTTTTACGCAGAACAATGCTGTTAAAGATAAGCAGCGAACTCAATTTGGAGTTCCTGTAATCTCCTGTCTGACTTGTGGAGTTAGCTTGTTTCATGCTGGGACTTGTTTAATTCTGATATACTTCAGGAGTAGGACCCCATTAATCTTTCAGTTTCAACATCAATGAAATTTTTAGTGGTTTGATTGATCGTGCATATATTATGGCATGTTGCACACGGAGAGGGCTGAAAACTGCCATCAGAGAATTGACTATGGAAGGGGGTTTTTCTGAAGTAATTTTTGTTACGGCTGAGAGTGCTGCAAAATAGATCTGAGCTTAGCTGGCACTGAATGGAAGTGTTGGAGCTCTGTAACGATCTGGTTTTCAGCTTTGTGCAGATCAGCATGGGCAACTACTAAACAAGTGGTAAGAAAACTGCCTAAATCACAAACCTCTTGCACGAGTGTAATACATTGTCTTTACCTGATAGTAATAAATTTAGTGTTGCTTGTACTTAATCTTCCTAGAACTTATCTTCTGATTTGAGGGTTGTAACTTATTTTTGTGTTTTTCCTGGACATTGATCTGTGGATATCGGAGGCGCATAACTTGCGCCTGCCAAGTTACATCAGGCTTGATGGAACAGTTCACGTTAACTTGTGGTTTGCCTTTGGCTGCCCTCTTTCCTCAGGACTTTGCAAAGTCTCTGCCAGATTTCGACCTTTTTGGGTATGTAGTGGTTAAGGCCACAGGAGTTGTATGTGCTCTGGACTTCCTCACGTAGGATGTTCCTATATATCAGTACATTGTGCTGCACCTGTGTATAGAAACAGGAAATGCTGTATGTGTCCTTGGTGATTTGAAACAGATTTTGTTACGTACTTGATGTTTAAAATCAAATTACATTGCTCTAACATATTTATTTACTCATTGAGTTTTACTCAAAATTAAGAGCATTTCATATTCTCTGAACCAATTTGATTGGCGAAGAGTTCTTTCTCATTTTTTTCCCCTCTGATTTAAAAGGTCACTGAAGTAAAAAAACCCTTGCCCCTGATTCTTTTCCTGTTGCATTGAAATGTAACTAATGCACTGGAAATACCTGTATATTCTGATTCTGAATCACATGTATGTTGTCATCTTTTAGTTTATTTTCCCCCAATCATTCTGTCTTCTGAAAAAAGAAGTGCTACATGCTTGCACTTCAGGAGTCATCCAGTGGAGAACTCGGTGTAGCTTATTCTTTAAATTTGATAAGGTGGTTATAATTTTTAAGACTGAGCAACTTGAAGCTAGGATCTGTTTCCCATAGGCTGGTAATGTTGGGAGGAAAGTGACCCAATTTCAGCCTCTTTCTTGAATTTATGTTTTCTGTATGTTTATAGTACTGGGGAAGAATAATTTAAAATGACTTTCTGGTTGCAGAAATGCTTATCTTCTTTCTGTAAATTAGTTTAACTTTTTACCAAATGACTTTGAATAGGCTTCCTCCTTTTCTCCTCTGTCCCCAAATAACCCCTCTTTGGTGCATTTTAACTTCATTTTTGATATCAAGGTTTGTAAGAAATAATATTAATTTCAGTGCTACAGTGACAGTACTGTTACATTTTAACTTACAGGTCATGCTTCCCTTGGCTGAGCACTCTGTGACAGGAAAGAAAACCTTCATGTTTGTGCCTGGCTGATCAAGCGTGCTTAGCCAAAGTGGACCTGTAGCCTTAGCAAGCCGTGTCATCTCCTGTTTCTTAGGGATGTGCTGAGTGCTGCCACAAACCTTGGAGACTTCTGTTGTGAGCAAACTTTTGGTAACATCATGAGGATATATTGGGTGCCCAGTGGCACGTTACGTACACTTGTATGGTTATAAATGTATTGCATTTTCACGTGTCTTGTAAGTGAGAAGATGTTTGTCAAAAGGAAGCGTTTGTCTGGAGAGCTGCCCTGCTCCAGCCCGTTTGTTCAGATGTCTGACCTTTTTTTGCCTGCAAATGGTCACCCTTCCCAGTGTTTGCTCTTCCCTATGTTGAAGTTTGTTTTTCTTTTGGGTTGAAATACAGCCAAGTGTTCGTTTGGCCCTGGCTGTCTTTTTGTAACAAATTTTTTTGAGTTTCTCCTCTCCTCTGTTTTTGTATACAAAATACAGTATTTCAACAGTAGTGTGATGTTGGAGGAAAAAGACAAAAATAATACATTTCTTGCATTTTTGTCTGTAAGATTGCAGCTTGGATTCCTGCATCTGAAGCACCCATCCCTCTTTGGCCTTCTCTTTTGTCCTTTGGTTCTGTGGTTAAACTCACTGTTGACGATGGATGAAGAACCTTCTCCTTTATCAGGGTAGCTTGACAAAATAGAGGAACAGAAATGAATAAACTAAAATTTTACCATTTTCTAGTATGATAAAGTTGAAAACAGAGGAGGAATAAATTTGTACTTGGCGGTGGAAGTGAAGGACTTGCATCCTTGTAGATGATGTAAGATCGTGGTTTAGCCCTGGCTGGCAACTAAGCACCACTGTATATATGTGAGCAGAGAAGCATGCCTGTAGCTCGAGGGCTGTATATAGCACAATTCAATGTATATATACTTTTCAATGGATGCCAACTAGTGAAAAATCACTGTCACACAACATCAAAAGTAGAAAGCTGAATTTACTATACGTAAAGCAGGGTCTTCCCTTTCTTGCCTTGTCACAGCTAAAGCAGTCTTTGGGGTAGTTTTGGTTCAAGCATGGCCCCACTGCATACAGATGTTCTCCTGTGGGCCAACTACTTTTTATATCTTGTGGTTAAACCACAAAGCGTGTAGTAAACTGGACTATTATCTTGGTTTCCTTCATACTTAGAGAAATGTCCTGTGAATATTTTACTGTATAAAAAGTAGCCTGCAAATTAAGAAATGTGTTGGCTCCCAAAACCTTTCTTGTTCCCTGAAAACATCCTCAAATAGTAAGTATTTTGTAGGATTGTGTTTAAATCCTGTCTGGAAAGTAATGATTTCTATAATCTACAAATGCGAACGTCTCCTGCCCCATCTCGAGTGGGAAAACTGAACAAACTTGAAATCTTGTAGTTTATCGTGCTTTCTGAGATTGTATGAAAACTATGAAGCACAGGTCAAAGCCTGGTAACTACAGTCACAGAGATAACGACAAGTATTCATAGCTTGTTGGAGTAATTTTCCTTTTGACAGGAGTTTTGGTATTTACTCTTAATTCCCGCTGCTTTCCCATATGCAGTTTAACTGAAATGGCATTAATTATGATGCTAGAGAATAAACAACCCGAAGGCAATGAGGTGGTGGTTCTCTGTGCCTTAAACCAATGCAGACGGAGACCTTCTCTGTGACGATTAGCTGTGCTGTGAAGTTGTCGGTGCTTTTTTTTCCTACCACCAGTCTTGTTCAGAGGAACACAATTTGTTCTCACGTGCCCTACCAGGAAGTCAGCTGGTCCAGATTACACGAGATGAATTTTAGCGGTGTTTGGAGGGACTTGGGCTGAGATCACCATGCTTACTCTGTTTTAGACTTCAGAGTAGACTCTCAGAAGTCAAATACCTTTCAGCCTGCACAGCTCCCGCCATATGGATCAATAACATTGGGCTTTTTGATTATTGAGTTAATTCAGAGGAGCTAGTTTCAATTGTTTTTCTCTTTCAAATGGCTGGCCACTGTGTTTCTGTACTCAGGATTGCAAAGTGAGCACTAACACACTTTCATATCACAGACTGCTCTTCGTGCTTGAAGGTGCTTTTCTAACATTTATTTCTGTAAACTTAGAATTTGGGGTTAGTAACTCAACATTACATGAGGTGGGTAGATGCTCTTTAGTGACCTCTCCTTATTCCTTAATAGCACATATGATGGGCACAGAGTGTTAGTGTCCTACAGAAAAATAGAAAACCTGTTATATGTTTTAAAATCTCCCATGAGTTACATATATAGAATGAATGGTTTAATTCAATTTTTTTCTAACAACAGTCTTCCCTCTCCTCCTCCTGTTTTCATTCCTTCTTCTCCACAAGCTTCTGTTGTTGTCAGATCCCAGATTTGTTTTTAGTGTTACTTTTGCTTGTGTACGAGAGAAGCTAGTTTGGAATCTTGTTGTATAAATTGAGATTCATGCTTTCAAGGCTGGGTGCTTGAAACTGATCATTTATTTAAAAGAAGCCCAGTTATTAACAGTGTGCTGAGTGTGCATTACTTCTGTGGAAGCTGTATATGGCCAGCATGTTATCCCTCTTTGATTTAGGATACTAATCTTGGGAAAGTATTCAACTTTGAAGCAGCTTGTTATGTTTATGTTTTAATGATACTGAATGGCAAACCTACTTTTGTTCTTATTTTTTAAAATGCATAAATACTACAAAGGCTATGCTTTTAAGTCATTTAAAGCTCTCTCTGTGATGAGGCCTTTAATCATTTCCCTTACTTTTACCTAGATTTGATAATGAATCTCTGGGTTGTTTGGTGGAATCTGCTTGAATGGTAATGTGCAGCAGGAGTAATATATGTAAAATTTTACAAATGATAATTTGTAGGCTAAATGAGGGAAGCACAGACCTGCTCCTGCTGAATGGGACTAGGATGTCACCTTCTGTTCTTAGTCTGCTGTTTTTTGTGTCAGGTGGCTGGTAATGTCTCTGGAAAGTGGTCTGCGACTGATGGCAACATAAATAACGCCATTAAGACAAAAGGAGGAATAGAATTACGGCATCTTCCGTCTATTCACAGTAACATAATTTGGCTGTTACAGTTCTTTCTTAGTGTACAGTCAGCTAGGAAGGTCTCCTAATGCCCTCTGCAGCCTGGGAATTTTATCTCCCGTCCTTTCTCATGATAGATTAGTGGAAATGGGCTTTCCAAGAGCTGTGAAACAGATGTCACAAACGCAGCTAGGAACATTGATAAACTCTGCCTTCTGTGTTGCTTGTTACCGTTGGATCTCAGCATGGTTTCAAATCAGGATGAAAGAAACCATGTCAATATAACAATTCCTTTTGCTTGTGGTGGCTGTTTATTCTAAGTGTTGCCTTCAGAATATTCTTGGTACATTCAGGAACATGTCTGTAGAACAGCAGGAGAAAGCTGGTTTGGGAGCATAGCTGCAGTGCGCTGGGGAGTCTCTTGCCTTGCAATCGCTAACGTGCACGGTAGTCTATACGAAATCAAAATGCTGCCTGCAGCTCTCCATCTTCCTTTAAAAGAAATTAGTTCTAAATTAACTTAGATTTTTAATGTTCATTAAAAGCTGTCATACACAAAAAAGTTAAGATAGAGCTCAGATCTGAAGGGATTTGTTAGTCTGGGAGTTTGCAAAGTTAAAATACACTGGAAGCTTGTCTCACTGTTAGGGGATACTTTTTTCTTACATCTTCTTCAGTCTAGTCTATTCGTGACATATTATTCTGAAGATAATGGTTTTAGGGCTTGGGGAAGAGGAAAATAAATATCACCATAAAAGACTGTGAAATAAAAACAGCCTTAAAAAGTATTTGTAAAGTGTGTTCTGTTGTGAATAGCCTGAATTTGTACAGTGTCTTGATTGGTGGAACATTTGCACATACATTACAGTTATGGGCTGGATCACTGAAAGATATTTTTATCTTTAGAGTCAATATTTAGTGTCTTGTTTCTCTTAATAGTATTAGAATGGGTGAGTTGTTACACTGAAGTGTATCTTAATAGAGAATTCCTGCAGTTGCTCAGTGGCTTTATTATGTTCCATCTAAAAGTGGCTCCATTATAATTTCATTTCTTGCCGTGACTCTGTTCTCATTTAGAATTTTGTTCTTTATTTTTAATTAAGATGCAAGATTTTCTGAGCCTGTACAGTTTATGAGGGGATTTTTTGCTATTTGTATCACTCTGAGCAGGCACAGCCTTTAAAGTAGTGTTATGTTTGATGAAGATTAGATTGATGTTAATTTACCAAGGAGGAAGAAGAAAATGCTGCAGAATTTACCACCCACGATAATTCTCTGTAGCCTTTGACTGAAACAGAACCATGCTACTAATAGGTTTGCAGAATTTTTCAGAGAGCCTGCAGATAAGCATTGGATTATTAAACAGGTTGTTACTTGTGTCATGGAAGTCAGCAGCTGTGGCCCTGTATTGGCACCAAGGGATGTGCCCTGATTCTCCAAATAAAATACAACAAAGCATCAGTTTGAATTTATAATATAAAGGATTGTTTATATCCATTACTTGAAAAATATATATATTTAATCAGTTTCTAAATTCCTGCCTTAAGAAATAATGTTTGGAACCCATGTGGCACAGTGAAATATGTCAGCGGCAAGTGCACGGCAGGGAACCTCCTGAAAGTCTGCTGAGTGGCGTGCTGTTGTATTTCTGAAATCTTGAAGCCTGGCTATAGGACCCACCCCTGCTTAGTCTTTCCCGTCAGGGATTTGACATTGAGATGACTCGCTGCAAATCATTTAATGATTCACTGTTGCTATGCAAATGACTCAGGTATTTTGAGGTGCTTTTACTTCAGGCATCCCATACCATGTGGCAAGCTCTATTGTTTTGAGGCAGGGTAGGAAATCATGTCAGCTGAGAGGCCAGAAGTACCTATGTCGTCCCCAGGTATACTTCTCCAATGTACAGTTACAATTATAATATAGAAAAATAATTCTAAGTTCGCATTACTTCATGGAGAAAGATTTTGTGGAAGCACCATGTTCAGGTGAGTTCGGAACAAAAATCTTGCTCAGATCATAGAATCATAGAATCATTTAGGTTGGAAAAGACCTTTCAGATCATTGAGTCCAACCGTTAACCCAGCACTGCCAAATCCACCACTAAACCATGTCCCTAAGCACCACATCTACACGGCTTTTCAGTACCTCCAGGGATGGTGACTCCACCACTTCCCTGGGCAGCCTGTTCCAGTGATTGACAACCCTTTTGGTGAAGAAATTTTTCCTACTATCCAATCTAAACCTCCCCTGGCACAACTTGAGGCCATTTCCTCTTGTCCTGTCGCTTGTTACTTGGGAGAAGAGACCAACACCCACCTGGCTACAGCCTCCTTTCAGGTAGGTGTAGAGAGCGATAAGGTCTCCCCTCAGCCTCCTTTTCTCCAGGCTAAACCACCCCAGTTCCCTCAGCCTCTCCTCATCAGACTTGTGCTCCAGAGCCTTCACCAGCTTCGTTGCCCTTCTCTGGACATGCTCCAGCACCTCCATGTCCTTCTTGTAGTGAGGGGCCCAAAACTGAACACAGCACTCGAGGTGCGGCCTCACCAGTGCTGGGTACTAGGGAATGATCACTGCCCTGGTCCTGCTGGCCACACTATTTCCAATAAATATGATTTATTTTGGTACCATGCAAATCCAAGCGTGTATCCTCATATATTCCCTTTTTTCTTTGTAGCAAAACAAAACTGAAGACAGTGTTTACCTTTAAAATATATTTAGAGACGTTCAACTTCAATTTGAACACTTAGAACAATCACCACATCAATAAATAAATTGCACTCAAAGGTTAATTATTCTCACAGTTAAATGTAAGTTTTATCTAAGTATTTATCACTGCTTCCAACTAATAGGTTTTAGTATGGCTATAATAATACATTCTGTTACAACTAATGTGTATGTATGCGCCCCTGCAATTTCCACTTAATATTTTTTTCTTAAGACTTTAGTGCTCATGAGAATACTGCTGTCAGTAGTTCCTGGGCACTGTGCTTTTTCACGTACCCACTCTGGCTGGTAAATTTAATCATTACCAGAGTGGTAAATTATATTTTTATTTCCTAGTCTTTTATTCCATTAAGTAATCAGTAATCAGTTTGAAAGGCAATCCAATAACCTTCCCCATCCAGCCCATTTATTCAACTGCTGTTTTTCCCCAGTCTTCCAGAAGGAATAGGCTGTATTCTACTCTTTTTCTCTCCTGTTTGTGCACTGCTCTGATGGTAATAGAGGGGAAGTTGTCTGTCATGTAGCCGCTGGGACTTAATTTAGCCATAGTAAGGCTTGTCGGTACGATAGCTCGTGACAGCCCGCACTTCGTGTTGGTGCATTCTGTCTACCAGCTATGCCATAAAGCAGCAAAACCTGCGAGAGCCTTGACAGCAAGAAACCAGTCCAGTTTACCACTTTGTAGTTCTTAAAGGGAGCTGAAGATGGTTTTCTAGAAGAATGCTTGTAAATGGCTCTGCAGGGATTGCGGAGACACGCTGACAGTTGTACGTGTGGGGCAGGGAGCAGCCCGTGCACTGGCAAAAGTTTCGCCTTTTGGTGTCGGACTCCTGTTTGTGGCGCGAAGAACTCTTGTCTGCCAGGAAACGCCTGGTAGCGGGCGTTACGGGCACCCGCGTCTTGCTCCATGTCTGGCAAGCCTTCCATGGCGGGGAAGTGAATAGCGGCGGCTCTGTGTGCCGTGGGGAGCCGTTGGCTCCGTTCAAGCAGTAAACACCGGCATTTCCAATGGGTTGGTAAGGGAAGCTGCCAAAGGTAAGACAGGATCAGCCATAGCTCTCACGGGCACCTGAATCCATCCACGATCTTTCCTGTTGTCTCCGCTTTGAGCAGCAGTCTGAGGGTATCGAGGCACGTAAGGATTACGCGGTGGCTTCCATCTGCTGTGCTGTGCCTGCCCGCACTCCGCAGCCCTGAGAGGGGAGCACAGGGGCAGCGGGCTTTTCCTCTTGTGGTATGCGTTCACGCGGTTGGCAAGAAATCCAGACATTCGGGGCTGTTTTCTGGCAAATTGCCCAGCAGGGAAGTTTGGTATTTTAGTGGTGTTTCTGCCATGTTCTGGAGAGAGGTTGTACTTTTAACCGCACTTCTGATCAGGTTGGAATTATTGCAATATTGAGATTACACAGCTTTAAAAAAAGGAACAAAAAAATTGAAGACACATCCAATGCTAATTTGGCCTTATTTTTTAATTTTCTCAGATGTAGGTTTTTTCCCTGTTATTTTTTTGAGATGCTTTCATTTATTTGTTGTTTTTTTTTTTTTTTCCTAATGTACTTTAGTATGTGAAGAGTATGCAGCACAGACAAGCTCAAAGCTTCTTTGCTTTTCCTAACCCTGTAGAAGCTTATATTGAGCTTTGGGATTAATTAGTTTTCTTCAAGAAAAAAATTACCTATGCTTACTACACTAGGTTTGAATTTTGCACTTTAATAAGGTGACAGAGGTGTAGGAGGAAAACATCTCTGACGTCTGTCCCTGCTGGGTTTTCTGTAAATACAGTTTTTACAGGGCTAAGCTGTAGTTCAAGGCAATAGGCAAGCTGGATCTGCTGTATCAGCTATATCTTTTTAATTCACAAAAAGAGTTTAAACAAAAGCTACTGTGGTAAATTCCATTAATAACTGAACAAATGCTTCTAAGTGTTCTTGGAAATTAAAAAAAAAAAATACCCCCCTCTCCCCCCATTACTTACTATATAGCGTTGGTTTAGGTCTTGCTGGGAGGTCTTGCCTGTTTTAGTTCAATGGTTGCATAACCCCTGACTTCAGAAGCCTGTTCGCATTGATACATTAATAGCTGGCTAAGGGAAGGATGGACCTTTATCTTCTCTAGGATGTATAGACTTGAGATTTTGGCTTTAACAGGATTCACAGCAAGAATTCAAAGTAGCTTTCCTTCTCAGCTTTGTTGCTGGAAGCAGGGAGACTCTTCATTTGGGTAAGCACTAGGTGTTTTTTCTCTCTCTTTTTTTTTTCTCCCCTTCCTGCTGTCTTCTCCCTAATAAACTGTGGATGGGCTTGAGAATATTTTAAGAGAAAATCAGGATCTGAGATTTCAATTTTTTTTTTTTTTCTTTCTTTTAAAGGTGGGATGACTTGTATGGAGAATAGTTGACATAAGGAATGGTTGACAGCCTCTGGTGGGTGAAATTTATCTAAAAGGATGAGAGATCAAAATGGCTTTTATAGAATTATTACCTGTTAATTGTCTACTTTACGTGGTTTTGGATTATATGTGATATACAGCCTAATATTAGCCTTTTTACAAGAACTGCTAATAAAGAGGGTTTTGGTGGTGTTTTTTCCCCCCAAACTTCTCCATTTCAGGATATTAAATCTTTCAGGCACTGGTATACTTATCAACTTCCTTGGGAGATGCTTGTCATAATTTTGAAGCATAATTAGTCAAATATTTTTTTAAAGATTCCCCCCCAACATCTTCTCTCCAACTTTCCCTCTACACACATCTTCTACAACTTAAATAGTGTTAGGAGTTGCCCTCAAGATTTTTTTGGGCACAGTGCAGGAGGAAATGAACTCCTACAAATTACTACATAACTGTATGCTTTAATAGTCCAGGAGATATTGTGGGATGTAATTTCAAAGGCCCAGAAGACACTACACTAATTGTTGCAATTTTGTAGAGTAGTTTGTGTGTGTGTGTGTCATTTAGGTGACATTTAGTATTTCTTTCCTGTTCAAGGAAGAAGTCTTTGCTTCCATAACACAGATGCACATCAAAGCAACATTATTATTAGAAGGGCACTTATTGTGTTCTTGATTCACTGCAGATTGTTTTTGTTGTTGGATTTTTTTTAAATAAAATATTTAGCAGTGTAGATACATAATTCATTTTTACTTTGCAAGGTTGATAAATCTGCCACTCTGACTTTTGTTGAATAATTCACTTTCTCAATAAATGTAACTTTTTTTATTTAGTTTGTATAGTTTATTTGGTAGAAATACTTGCACAGTAAGATACTTTCTAACACGATTAAACTTGCAAAAAATAAATCCAATGGCATATTAGATGCACTCTTTGTTATATGGGGAAAGTATTTCTTAAAGTTCCTCCCCTACTATCACAACCTGCTTTTATTACTGTAATTCATCAGTTTCTGTAATGCAGTTTCATGATTCAAATTTTTATGGATTTACACTCTATGTCAGTATGGATTTCTTCACCTCAATCACTGCCAGCTACTTCAAGCCTTTTCCCAGGTAAAAAATACTAGTCGTTGCATGAACACCAGTATGGAAGCAGTTTAAAGATTTGGATGTAGCATGGGCTTCTAAGGATGCGTGACTGGAATTTGTAGCCCGATGCTAAATCTGTGCTTCTGTCTGTGTCAGAATCTATGCTTCTGTCTAACAAATTATATTATAATCTTCATTGTCCACCATCTTACACTGAGATTTAATGCAGAAACTTGCCTAGGTGGCAGCTTGATTTTGAAAACGAATTAAGTGGGCTCACCCACTGCAAAATGAGACCAAGTAAACAGTATAGTACTTGCTTATGTCTTGGGACTCAAATCCGTATTTACTTCCCTAGCAAGCTTCATGCTTCCTGCTTCTTCAGACTTGGATTATTTGAGTTCCTAATGTGTACAGCATTAATGTGTCTGCTTTTGTATCTTACATCTCGAGAAACTATTTGCCAACACCAAAATACAGGCTTGTGGTTGAATCGATTTCTTTAGCAGAGGTTTCCACTTAGCGTGTTGTCTTTCATAATGCTTTGAGGTTGATGCTATTTATAGTTAGTGACTGAAGAGAGAGACAAAGATTCCTGTGCGTGGAGATCTTGCTGATGTAATAGTACACAACAGCGTCATTACACCTATCCTGTCATGGTGTCCTGTCTGCTCTGTAAAAGAGCCATAGCTTTTTATACCAGCTTTGTGTCGGACCTTGACATCTGCTAATCAAGTCTCACCCTCTGAATATTGCCATTGTATTTGTCTTAGGCCTCCAAGAATATTAAGTCACCGAAGTACTCCTGATGTGGAGATTTTATCTTTTTAGCTGGATTACACAAAATCTTGAATAAGTCTTCATGCTAAGGAAGCTTTTTTCTAAGCTATTTCTTCTAAAATACTGATTTATGGAGAAAAATCAACCTGAGGCAACCAAATATGCCAGCATCCCATCTCATAGACCAGGATGAATCTTCAAAACATTCAACGTTCTTTAAATTTCCATCTGCCTTTAGTGAGATCTGTAAACTGTCTTTAAAACTAATATGGTTTTGTGGCTTCCTGTGTTTCAGAATAAAGTGCAGGTAAGTATATAAACATTATATTTGTTTTTGTAAGACAAACCTTTGTTCTGTATTCTACAATCTGATTATTTTCCCCTTCCGTAAGGGTTATTCAGGTAACTAATCTTCTTTTCCTTCTCCCTTCTCTGAAATTAATCTAATGCTGTGTGAAATGGACTGTGTAGTGGGCTGCCCATGCTTCCTCAGACTTGAACCCACTTTTCTTACTGGCTACTATTTTAAAGAAAGAACAAGAATTGGAGGATTGGAAACGTAATACTTATGTGGTTATGAAATCTGCTACTCTGAAGAAAATTCCTTACTAGCAAGATAACTGTATTAAATCCTTGATATTTAGAAATAATAATTTACATTGGAAACAATTGAAATAATGTCCTTTTTTTTTTTTCCCCCTCTTGGCAATTCCCTTTTGAAACGGTTAAGGTCAAAGTTGTTCATTTGTGTGTTGGGTTTGCGTGGCAAGGTTTTGGTAGCGGGGAGGCTACAGGGGTGGCTTCTGTGAGAAGCTGCCAGAAGCTCCCCCTGTGTCTGACAGAGCCAATGCCAGCCGGCTCTAAGACGGGCCCGCCGCTGGCCAAGGCCAAGCCAATCAGCACCTCTGTGATAACATATTTAAGAAGTAGAAAAACACTTGGAGAGAGAGCTTTTGCAGCCGGAGAGAGGAGTGAGAAGATGTAAGAAACTCTGCAGACACCAAGGTCAGTGCAGAAGGAGGGGGAGGAGGGGCTCCAGGCGCCGGAGCAGAGATCCCCCTGCAGCCCGTGGTGAAGAAGACCATGGTGAAGCAGGCTGTCCCCCTGCAGCCCATGGAGGAAGGATGAGGGGGTGTAGAGATTCCACCTGCAGCCCGTGGAGGACCCCACGCCGGAGCAGGTGGAGGCACCTGAAGGAGGCTGCGGCCTGTGGGAAGCCCACACTGGAGCAAGTTCCTGGCCGGACCAGTGGACCCGTGCAGAGGGGAGCCCACGCCAGGGCAAGTTTGCTGGCAGGACTTGTGACCTCGTGGGGGACCCCACGCTGGAGCAGTTTGCTCCTGAAGGTCTGCACCCCATGAGAGGGACTCCATGCTGGAGCAGGGGAACGATGAGAGGAGTCCTCCCCCTGAGGATGAAGAAGCGGCAGAAACACCGTGTGCTGAACTGACCGTAACCCCCATTCCCCGTCCCCCTGTGCCGCTGAGGGGGGGAAGGTTGAAGCCGGGAGTGAAGTTGAGCCCAGGAAGATGGGAGGGGTAGGGGGGGAAGTGTTTTAAGAGTTGATTTTATTTTCTCATTCCTCTACTCTGTTTTGCCTAGTAATAAATTAGATGAATTCCCTCTCTAAGTTTGGTCTGTTTTGCTCGTGACGGTAATTAGTGAGTGATTTCTCCCTGTCCTTATCTCGACCTACAAGCATTTCATTATGCCTTTTCTCCCCTGTTTGGTGAATGAGGGGAGTGAGAGTGTGGCTCTGGTGGGCACCTGGCCCCCAGCCAGGCTCAACCCACCACAATTCGTTCGCATTTATGTTCTAACTTTATGTTTCCAATTATTTGCATTATCAGTTTCTCCCCAACTAAATCACTTTGTGAAGTACTACTTTCCCCACACTACTTGTGATTTTTACTTGACATTCATAAATAAATATTGTACATGTTAATTATGGGCCTGAGTAGACAGTTCCATTAGCTTTTGTGTAGTTGTGGTAGTTTGGCAGTGGTATTGATGCTCAGCTTCAGCACACTGCCAAGGGATAAAGGGGACCTGGGTGGTCCTGGACTTACCTGAACTTGCATAACTTTTCTTATGAACTGCTGTTTTCTGTGCTTTAATGTATTCACTATAAAGTATTTATAGGTGAAGTCTTGTTGCATAAAATGCATGGCAAAAGAAAAAAGATGAGGACTTAGTGAGCTTCCTGAACATATACTTCTGTCTTCAGTTGTCAAGAAAACAGCCTTGTTAATGGGCGGAGAAGCGGGCTGTACGGTAGCGAGTGTGTCGTGCTTCCCTGTGAACCCACATGTGTGCAGTGCCTTGCGTTGGAGCCAGCGTATGCTGGCATGAACTGCTTTGTTTATCTGGCCTTGGCAGCAGCGGGACAAGGGGCGTTGTGCGTTCTCCAGGAATGGGGTTTGGGGTTTTGGGTGTGGGTTGTTGGGGTTTTTTGGTGTCCAGCTCCTCTCTAGAGAGAGGTGTGCCTGTTGTGGGTTTCTAACAACTATTTCCTATAAATACTTGAAAAATGTTGTGTGCAACCAGTGCCCTTTTTATAGCTGCTCTTCATTCTTTGGCTGTGACAAAAACCTGCTAATCTATTTTGGCTTTGTTTTGTTATTTGTCTCCATATCTTCTCAGTCTTCTTGAAAAATTAAGTGGTATCGATAGAATTGGAGAATCTGTGTCTTGGGGTTATGGATTTGGGGTGCTAGAGATGATATAGTATTTCCCTTGAGTGTGGGTTCCATGTAGGATAAGTGTGCATTTGATTAGGGAGATGTGCTCCTGGCGAGGCTGTGTTTGGGCACTGCTACCAAAAGCACTCTACTTTGGGGAGAAGCTACACAATTTGAGAACTAACCGTGCTGGCAGAATGAGACCAAACACTCAGGTTCCCTTTTGATGCCAGCTATTATTTGAAATTTTTTAAACTAAGAAAACTCAACCAAACCACCCACAATGTCTTTGCCATCATTGTTCTGAAGTCCTGGAGTGTATTTCCACCAGCAGAAGACCACAGATGGAAGTGTTCCTCCAGGACAGCACAAAGCCGCTGAAACGCCAGTGTCCAATTGCCTGTCTGTGCTCACATCTCCCAGCAGTTTCAGAAGGGGTGTCCATGATCTGACCCCCCTTATCTGTATGTGTGGACTGTGCTTTCTGTCCCTCATTCTCCATTTCTCTCACCGGTGCTGACTGCTCTCTGGAGCGGGGCTTGCCAGAGTCGGCTGGAGAGAGCCGTGTGGGTGTTGGCTCTCTGCAGCTTATTGCCGCAAATACTTTTTGAAACGCTTGCTTTCTGCTGCATTCAGGGTTCATTTCCCTTGGGCATTTTTCCATTATTAGAATGTTAATGGAAAACAGTTCCTGTCCTCTCCTGGTGAAATTGGTATATCTGGAAGCTATGCATGTCTTCCCTTCAGGTTTTAGTAATAAGAGGTTTGAACTCTCTTATACTGTGCCGCTCAACAAAATTTTCTGTGCTGCCTTTCTCTGCTTTTCCTTAGATTTCCCATGGCTACCATTTGCTCCTTTGTTTTGATAATGTAGCTCCATTTTAGTAAGAAAGTTATCTCTCCTACCAATAGCCTCAGATGTTTTCATCTACATTCCTTTCCTTGAGAAAGGGATCTTTAATTTTGCATGAAGATTATTCCCCGCCCACCACACTGATCACTTGTCTAGACCATAAAACATCAGTGTTCTAGGAGGAGGCTGTATCGAAAGCCTTGGAGACATGCAGGTAGACAATGTCCACTCCTCACCCTACATCAACCAGGCAGGTTACTTTGCTGTAAAAGGCAATTAGGTTTGTCAGGCATGATTTGCCCTTGGTGAGTCTGTGCTGGCTTTTCCCAATCGTGTGCTTCCTTTGACTTGTGATAGCCCCCAGGAGGATTTGTTCCATAACTTTCCCAGTGATTGAAGTAAGACTGATGGGCCCATAATTTCCTGGATCCTCCTTTAAGCTCTTCTTGTAGACAGGGGGGACCTTAGCCTTCTTCAAGTCTTCTAGGACGTCCCCCAATCTCCACAACTTCTCAGAGATTATGGAGAGTGGCCTCACAATGACGTCAACCAGCTCTCTTAACACCCTCGGGTGGATATTGTCAGGGCCCATTGATTTGTAAGGGTCAGGCTCCTGTAATAGTTCACATACCAACTCTTCCTTCACTGACGGCGAGTCTGTGTTTGCATTGACCTGGATTTTTGTTCCCAAGGCCTGGGGCCCAACAGTGCTGGTAAAAGACAGACGTGAAGTGTTGAGAACCTCTGCCTTTTCAGCATTGTTGGTGACTAATTCACCTCTCCTGTTTAACAGTGGGCCAGTATTATCCTTCTGCTTGTTGTTTACATACCTGAAGAACCCTTTCTTGTAGTTTTTGACGTCTCTGGCCAATTTCAATTCAAGCTGATCTTTAGCTTTTTTAACTGCATCTCTGCATGCCCTGGCAATGCCCTTACAGTTCTTAATGGGTATTTGTTCACTTTTCTGTCTCTGGTATGCTTCCATTTTGGTTTTAAGCAGACTCAGAAGCTCTCAGTTAAGCCAAGAGTGTCTCTTGCTCTGCCAATTTCCCTTAGCTTTAAAGGGGATGAACTGGTTTTGTGCTTCTAGGAAAGTGTTCTTGAAAAATTCCCAGCACTCGCTAGCTCCTTTATCCTCCATGGATGCTTCTCACAGAATCTCTCCCAACTGAGTTCTGAGTGAGCTGAAGTTTGCTTTTCTAAAACCTAAACCCTTTGTCTTAGTATTAACCTTTATTGTGCTCAGCAGGATCCCAAACTCGACAGTATTTTGATCACTGCAGCCAAGGCTATCGCTACCCGAGGTATTACAAACCAGGTTTTCTTGGTTTGTGAGGAGCACATCCAGCAGTGCCTCATCAAAGCAAGGGCTTGTCCTCGGAGTTTGTGCCTGCGGTATGAAGTGTATGTCACGCATACCTTAGGTCTGGCTTGATTTTTGCCTTCTATTTGGTCAGTATAGATCTAACTAATTTGTAGTCTCCCTTTTTGCATCTGATATGAACCATTTCCTTCCTGTCTTTTAAAATCAGTATCTAATTTGTGTATAAGTGTATTCCATTTTCAGCTGAAAAACTCTTTAAGTCCCTTTTGACGTCATGAAACAACTGAGCTAATTAAATTTGTTTTCTCTCAGCTTTAGAGGCACTCTTAGCTCATTAGAGATATTTTTCAGTGGTTTAACACGGTGGTTTATTTTACTCTCTTACTCTGTTTTAAGTAACCAGCATACAGAGTGTGCATTTGGAGAGACATTGGTTCTTGCCTCTGTAGAAGATCAGGTTTTGTGGTTCAATAGTTAGTGTCCAAAGAATAACAAATTCACCATTTCAAGTATAAGTGAAGCTTGGTATAAGGACTAAGTTAAAGGAGTAGATTAAGTAGAGATAAAACCACTTTTGTTTGTTTGTTTAATGCAGCAATAGAAATTATTTAAAAAAATATTTCAAAAAGGACTTGACTGAACTTAAGTACACTCAAAGCTTGAGTCTCCAAAGATGAGCTCTCTGAAGCAGTAAATTTGTCCCCTCTGTCCATGTTTATAACTACGTGGTGAACACTGAGAGAAGGCAGCCTGGCTTTTGCAGAGAAAACTAAAGATTAAAGCGATTGGCGACATGTGCAGAGTAGTAACCAAAGATGGATAGAAGCAGTACAAAACAAAAATATTAATAGAAACTTTTTTTTTTAATAAGGTCTACAAAATGCCTACTTTCAAGCCTTCTGTTATTCTAGTCCAGGACTATGTTTACTGTAACTATCTTCTTGAAGTGTTTTGTGAGATGAAGTTTTTAGCTCTGTTTATGGGACGCAGCTGTTACTAAAGTGTTTTGTCACTCTCAGCGGAGAGGTAACATTATTTAATCTTAGCATGCTGAATTGCTGCTCTGGAAGGTAAAAAGTTGAATTGAAATTGCTGAAGAATGTATTTGATGCTGCAAAATAGTATTCTGTGTCAGGTGGAAATCCTTGCAGAACTAGGTAACCTTTTGATCAATTTATTAAAATGTCATTGGGCACTGTTCAAGGCAAGCTACAACAGTAACCTAGCTTATTATGGGAGTGGATACTAGCTTGCAGCATTATATTTTCATTTTATTAAGGTAGGCTACTGCCTTTACCCAGTATTTGCTCTTCTGTTCTGGCCTTCATCTGCCCTGGGAAGGGTTTTCTTTGCTTTTTCCCCCCTTTCCCCTCTTTTCATGCAAGTTCCCAGCTATATGCATCCCTGCGTGCCTGTCTGCGGTGTGCGGGGCAGCGGAGGGGTGTTGATGGAGAGTCCTTCCTCGTCTTTCTTAGCTTGTGTACGGGCTGTGTTTGTAATCCACTTGGCATACTGTGCTGAGTACTAATTTCTGGTTTATAGACCTTGCTGAATGGGCATGTTTTTCCTTTTCTAAACAAAAATCCAGTTTGGTTTCACTTCTGCTGAGCCTCCTCGCTGTTGTAGGGAGCATTTATTGCCGGCCAAGTCTGCATGTGTACCACCTCCTGTTTAAGTGAAAATGCAAATTTAAATTTTGTTAAATGATTTTGCTGAATTGTAACTCCCTCCAGAAGCACAGAGTAAGAGTGGCTTACGGGAGAGTCTCCTGCACCCAGTGCTGTTGAAGGTAACAGTTAAAACCGCATTGCTAGGCAGGAGGAGAAGCACTGGGGCGTTTGCTTTCTCTTATTTGGCCATGATACGTAGCCTGTTAATGTATTTAATTTGTCTGCCAACAAGCTGTTATACAGTGACAGTTCTAGTTTTCTGTGTTTCCTGAGCAGTATGTGTTCTGGATAAATTTGTGTCTGGGTCTAGTTTTACAGTATCTTGAACTTCTGTGGGATATTTGGGTCTGAGGTTTCCAGCTAGTGTTTTCTTTTTGCAGTTTTCCACCAGTGATGCTGTGCAGGAGAGGTCAAGTAGTGAAGACTGGTTTGGGAAGGCATCATGTGTGCTGACATGCTGTTTGTGTGCCTGTTGAGGGCAGTTATGCAAAATCCCGAAATGAGCGTGCATGACTTCTGACGTAGTCTTTTGCAGCCCAGGAGGAAGAATGTAGAATAAAGACTGATCTTAGGCTTCTGGATGTACGTTTTAAAGTGCATAAATATACCACTAGCAAAAAAATAGCAGAGGTCCTCTGGAGCTGTCAGCTCTTCATCACGGTCTCAGGGTCACTTTGGGCTTGCTCTGAGTTTTCCCCAGTGGCCCACAATGGATTCCACCTCTGTCCATAAGAGAACACCGGCAGGACAGCACTGTCACTCACTCACCACCTCTGATGTGACCCGGTAACAGGGGTGACAGTTCAGAGTAGCCACTCTGTGATATGAATGTTCAATCTGTCCAGAACTGGCCTGAGATGGAGGGCTAATTTCATGGCTGCTTCTGTGATCCTTTCGGTAGGGATACTTTGTTCTTGGAGTTCCCTGGACCATTCCATTTTAACCCTTTGGTTGAGTGAACAGGCTCCTTTTTGGTATATATGGCATAGCAGTGGATAGCAGTGGTTCTGGTAGTAAAAAAAGGGGAGGAGGAAGCTTTTAAGAAGAAAATCTGTAAAGGCTGGATTTTTTGGTGGTTTTGTTTTCTTTCTAGCCAAAGTTTTGCCCTGTTCAGTGCAAAAATGCAGTTGATGTTTATGTGCTTGTACATGTTTTTCTGACTTACTATTTTGAAACCAATGACAGGTAGATGTCCAGCTTTTATGCCTGTATTACACACCATAATGCAAAACTTCCCCATCCCTTGGCCAGCAAGAAGAGAGATTCATAGGACAAAAATGGTTTAGAACAGTGATTCCTCTTACAGGTCTGAAGCTTACCTCTTTTAATACAGTGTTGAACATTGTTTTATCAGCTCTTCTGTATACAGAAAGCCATTATTATATTGCATTGAGCTCAAAATTCATAACTGTCTCTTAAAAATAAATTGTGGAAAATATCCTTGCAAGAGATCATCAGGCCTGAATTCATCCCACATAATAAGGTTGCATAGGTGCCTCTGTCATCTCTAGCATTTTTTATATTTAGATATGCATCTATCTTGTTCAGAGAATTTTTCTCACCTCCCTTTATAATGCTAAGCAAACATTTCAGGCTGCAGAACCTTTGCTGTTTTTATCAGTAACAAAGAATTATGTGGAATCTATATATTTCTCTTAAAAATTTACCTTCTAATTTAATAATGAATATTGCCTTACAAAGATGTGTACCTTTTCTAGTAAGGTACCTTTTAGTTATTTGGAGGAGTGTCAGTGTACTCTTAAACAGAAAATAAAATTTGAACTATGTACTACAGTATTGCAGTGGCTATTTCATCAGGGACACTGGAGTCTGTCCCCAACAGAGCTTTAAACCACACTAAGGTGTTTGTTCTTCCATCTTTCTAGTGATGTTTAATGGGCTTCTGTAAATACATTTTTTTCACCAGCAAACACATTAAAGAGTAGTTGTGAGTTCATAGGTGGCTTATTTCCCTTGTGCTCAGCATGGGTGCTGCACGCGTTAACATGCAGAAGAGATGGCAAAAGACTTGTGTTTCATAATTTGTTTTTCTGATTGAAGGTTTTGGCATGATAATCTACAGCTGAAATATTCTACCCAAGCATAAGTTTTAATTCTGCGTATGTTTTGTGGTACAGAACAGGAGAAAGTTTCTGGAGCTTTGTAATAAACCTAGGCCTGTCGTAATTCAGGGCTGAGTTTTACTTGCCCTACAATTAGTGTAGAATCCTTGTAGGTGTAACCCTCTGTACTGTTTTCTTTCCCAAAGCAATTAGTTGTTGAGTACATGCCTTTTCAAATGTGCCCCTGATGAGTTCACAGGCTGTCTGCTGTGTGCGTGATTCTGTCTTGCTTGTACCAGTCGTGTGTGCGCAAAGCAGAGAAGAAATGAGTAGCATAATGTGGAATTTGCAGGATTTTTCTGCGCCTGCATTTATGTGGCAATTTATTTTTTTTTTCCACCTTCTGTTCATTGTGTTCCAGCACTCAAAAAGAAAGTCTTTGGAGACTTAAATAGAACAGAACTTTTTTGTCAGAAGATCCTACAGTGATAGATGCCTTTGAAAATGTGGATAGGCATTCTGCAAAAATACCTATCACTCAGAAAACCATTTAGTTCTGCTCATTCAGTGGTGTATAAACACTCTTACTTTATAGCCTGATGTTTAGGCTTGCATCTGGCATATAAGGACACTGGGAAATACTGTTGCTTCGCATTAGCACTAAGAAAATCGAGAGGGTTCTAATAAGATGACACAATAGCAGGGAGTTGAAAACTGACAACATTTTGGACAGGAAGAATGATCTAGCACTTTGGTGTTTGACATAATTTGTAATTTGAGTGATGCCTGTGGAGGTGAAAACCTACATCTGCCTACTCATTTATTTCTTCTCTCTTCTGTATGCCTCTTTCTTTTGCTTTCCTCTGAAATTTTTAATGCTAGTATCTATGAGATGAACATCTTGGTGTAAGTGGGCAGTGTATCTGATGGTGTATAGCTGCTCCTTTCTGTAGGCTCAGATATTTAGGGAGAGGAAAAACACCTGAAATGTTTCCTGAATCATCTGTGTGAAGTTCTTACCAAGACAGGAGACTGATAAGAAAATTTATATGATGAGGTTATAGTCATTTTGATGCCGGTCTCCATTTGAGTGACATGTATGAATGATATAAAGTATATATGCATAATATACACATTATTAAATCTGATATGCAGTGAACCATCACATTTTGTAAACAAAACATCCTTATGTCTCTTTCTTTCTCATATATATACATTTATATATATAAAAGTTTATTTTTTTATTTTAAATGTACTCATGCACTTGTGTTAGAGTTACGGTGCAGAACGTGTGAAAGGGATACACGTGTTTGGTGGGTGCATTCTCCTGACTTGCCAGGTATCCATGGTAAGGGTGCAGGCAGTGTGGGAAGTCTGGGAGCTTGCTAGAGAAATCAGAGACTGGGAGAAGGCAAGGATCACTTGGATCTACTTGGAAGAAAATTGAAGATGCTGCCAGCTGTCTGGGAGGAATTAAAGCATTTGAAGGGCAGTGAGCATGGGGAGGTTGGAGAAGCTGCAGACCACGTGTGGGAGAGAACTATGTGCTTAGAACCGTTGGAGAGCAAATCCTATTCCCAGCTCCACACTAGTTCAGATTTAAACACACTTAAAAATTTACTCACCGTCTTCTTGCCGTTCTACAAACACACTAAAAGAATGTAGTGGTTTAATTGCATGTTAAGGGATTTTTTTTTGGTGTTGATTTGATTTTTTTTAAATTTTTTTTTTAGGTAATTCTTCTCCAAATGGAGTCAATTTCTGGTTTGTAAATCCATGTTGAAATGTGCCCAGAATAACACATAGGCGTTAGATTCGCCTCTGACAACTGCGCAGGGAGGCTGAGGTGATTAGCCCATAATTTAGGCTTTATTTAGCAAGATGGGTTGAGTGTGAGCCTAGCAAACGGATTTTGTTCTTCTTTTGGGAAAATTAGTAATATTTAAGTGCAATTTAGTATTACAGTGTGTTCTCTGTTCTCATGCATGTTCTTACTGTTCTCATGCAAACCCCTTTAATCTTCCCTTTTTTCTCAGCCACAACCCTCCTTTAAGCTGCTTTATGCTTTAGCACACTTCCCCTACATAGCAATCTTCTATTTTAGCAACTGCATTTCTTATATTGAAAACGTAAATGTAGGGTGGCCTTTCCTCATGAAAGAATTGATAAGGCTGCCCTTGTTCCACCCAGCTTTGACATCCATGTGGCCCCCATCTTTTTTGGAGTTGTGAAAGCTTCCGTCTTTTTTGGAGTCAATCATGGTGTTCTGGGTCATCTCCTCACCTTCACCCTAGGCCTTTTTGGCTACCTGAAGCCATCCGGCCCCTACAGTAAAGGCATTGCCTGTAGACTGAGTGAGCACATCAGTGCCTGAGAAGTCGTCACCACTTTACCTCTTGCATATTGTGACTGCCATTCTTCTCAGCATCGAAGCCCTGGAGTGAGCTCTGCCACTTTATTTCGGACTCTTGATTTTGGTGCTGGAATAATGGAGATGCTGCTTTAGAGTGGGCAGCCAGTGATGCAGCTGCTTTGTGTTTGCTCAGGGCTACGTGCGTTTCTGGATGGATGGAAGTGGGTAGAGAAAACATGGGGAAGTAAGTGAACCTAGTGAAGGAGTAACTAGTGAGTGCTCAATGGTGATGCCAGAGGACTAGAGACAAGTAAAGTCTCCAGTTTCTCTCCTGCTAAGGAAGAGGAAGGAGAGAAAATGTAGTAAACATAAAAACTAAGCCCTGGGGCAACACAAACAGAAAAGAGGGAGAAGATAAATAATGTAACTTTGAAGAAAATGTATCTGGAGGGGAAGAAGTTGAACTCTGTGACTACAAGGCAAGAAACCTAAATTCAGGAAAGATGACTTACAAATACTAATGCTGTATGTTACTGTAACGTTAGAGTTTGTTGTGGAAGAAAATAGAACATCTGGAAGGTGAAGGAAAATTAGCACCAGGAACAGGTTAATGGGAGTAGACACATGGTAGTGTTGGTGATCATCCCAATTGATGATACAAAAGAAATTTGTGGTGGTTACCAGCAATAAGGCCGCTGACCCAGAGGAAAACCAGATGCCGTTGGTTAAGTTCTCCCCGTCTTTGCTTCTCATTGCATCTGGAGATTTTGTTAAGACAGATCGCCTTTATGTCCTTGTTCCTACAGGATATGAGAATAAACATGTAATTGCTGTTCAGAATGAACATTTGTCTTAAATAGCCTAATGCAATTTACCTCAATTTTTTTAATTTGATCTGAACATAATTTAGCCTTCATCATAAAATTATTAGTGCCAAGGGACATATTTTAAAGATTGTGAGGAGCACTTAGAATCATTTTAATCAAGGATGGATAAGTCCCATTAAACAATTGAGCTAATCTTCCTGCCAAGTCAGAGCATAGGATGCTATATGCAGATGTATATATGGTGTGTCATGAGCAGCAAGGCTAATGAAGTGTCTCCCTTTTTTTTTTCTTTTCTTTTTTTCTTAATATATACTTGTTACTTGTACCCTGTGCTGCTGTGCCCCATCTTCCCCCCCACGTTCCTGTCTCTTTGGTCGGGCACAAGTGCTGTCCCTGGGCTGGCAGTGGCAGGGTGCTGGCCAGCCACCGCCCCTGGGGCAGAACCTTCACTCCCTCCTCCGTCCTTTTACCAAGGCCTTTACTACGCTGCCTTTCCTACACCTGCCCCAGAAAGTCCGGGGCAGGTTGTACATTTCAGATATTTAGCCTTTTATCAATATTTGTTGAAGTTGGCTGTGGATTAAAAAAAAAAAAAAAGCTGAGTGTTAACACAGTTGCGTATGCCCTATTTCCTTAGGAAGTTAGCTAAAAATAGTATTACGCTTTAATATTTATCTACAAGCCAAGAGGCTGACATCATCTATTGTCTGTGAGCCCTGTTTGCGGACAACAAAAATAAGGAAGTATGCCAGTTCTGTATGTGTCAGTTTAGAAAAGATAATAGCTGAAACTTCCTAACCTAGGTAGTAAAACTCTGTACGTTCATACTTAATTTTTTACCCCCAAAACTAAGCTTTTCTTTTTTTTTCCCTTTTTTGCCCTTCTTTCTTCTTTTTTCCTCATTTTTTTCTCCTTTTTTATTAGATGACAACTGTTTTGATGCAGTTGACTACCAGTGACCTCATTTGTATAGTAAGAGTATATAAATGAATGACCTGTATGTGCAGAAATTATGTAAGAACTAATCTAAATGCACACCCAACTAGAAGCACATCTAGAAAGCAGTAGAACAGATCGCGTAACAAAATTGTTGCATATATAAAACACCCTGTTATCATGATTTTATTTTTTGGTAGACTGCTTGAGCCTTTGGGGTAGGCAGTGTACTCTTGCATGCCAAGTAGGACTTTGCCAGGTGGCCTGAGTTTCAGAGAGTTTTGATGAAAGTCTCCCTACGGCAGCTGCTGTTAGCAGCATAATAATAATGAAAACTCTGTCTGCAGGTAGTTTCATACCTCTCCTGTCTGCGTTGCCCAAATTCAGAGCCTCTCTATGTGTACGTACCTGCTTTATTGCCAAGCTGGGTGAAGACAGTTGCCATTCGAGCAACAACCCTCATACGAATGCTTAGATTTCCATGTAATTAGGCTTTTTGTCTAATATCTTCTATTAAATACCTGCTAGTTAATGAACAGTGGACAAATTGGTCTCTTCAAGGGCAGCTCTACTAGTGTGAAATGTAGCACTTACTGGAACAAGCAATAAGGAAATACTGTGTCAGAGACAGATTTGTACTCGGGTGCTTATTTTTATGCCCTGAATATTCCTTGCATTTGTTGTTCCGTTTTTCCTCTTTTTAGATGATTATACAAAACCTTTTTAAAATAGCCACATAGTTTGGCTCTAAGTTTTAAAAGAAGGCTGTGTTCTACCTACATGGTAATGGTGTTTTGTGATTCGAAGTGTGATTTCATGTTGAAATCTGCAGAAATATAGCACCTGTTTTCTCAGAAGAACATCTTAGTTGTTTATTTGGTCAGTCTTCTGATGTCAGGCTTTTTCTTATGCTCTTTTTCTAGCTGTTATTAATAACGCTGAACTGTAAGTGTAGGGCAAATAATTTTTAGCTGTTTAACCCCATTACAAGCAACAGATTTCTAATTTGATTAGAATTATTTGCAGTAGAACTGGAAGATGCACTTAAAGCCCTGCATGTTGCTGTTCAATCCGGCACTCACCACAAAGATGCAAAACAGAATAATGATGATCTTGGTATGCTTATAGGTGTTTTTACATGATATAATATTAACAACATAGCAGGCTCTGCTGTACTCTGAGTGGATGCTGACATAGTCATGAGGCCCCTGGAGATGAGGTTGAGCAATTCTGCATCTGCCTAAAACATTCTATGTAGATAAGCACAATTTTCAGTGGAACAAAACTCACAGGGAAAGGAACGCTGCTTGATATTTAATGAAGAACTGGAGATTGAGACCAGCAGCTTAGCTACTTTATTTACTTGGTAAACACACAGTAGTGGCAGAAAGCACACATTAATGGATTTGAAAGTACGTCATTAAAAATGGTTCTGACAGCTTCATGGTTTTTGTTCTTCATTACAGACCAAATAATACCGGGCAAACATTTGCCTATCTCAGTTGATGCTAAGACTTGATTTACTTAGTGTTTATTCAGAATAAGGATCTGTGTAGTTAGTTACTAGCATAGTATGTTTTATCATTTGCAAACAAGTAGTTCACAGACATTTTAAAGGACTGTGTCATTTATTGCATGCCTGGGAAGCTGACAGCCAAATAGCTTTTGTTGCTTAAAACCCTACTGTGATGTTTTACTCCCAAATTCTAGATCAGGAGCCACTCATCCTCTTGAACATCTTATTGCACCTGACAATAAAAAAAAAAAAAAATTATCTCCTAATTCTTGTCTTCTGGAGACAATAAATAGATAATGTAGAATGAAAACCTCTTTCAGGGTTGTGCTTGTAATGAAAGATCTCGAATTCACAGTAACTATTAGAAAAATTATTTAAATTGTCAGTAGTATACGCTCCATTTTTTTCATAATGCAGTGGGGAATTAATCATTTGTTTTCATTCTGGACTGAGAGCTTGTTATTTCAGGTGGATATTTTAATAGAAAAAGTTGCTCAGCTGGAAAGCCAAAGGAGAAGAACCTGCTTTTAAAATTATATAGTGGTCGGCTATGAAGCGTAGTTCCAGTTCCTCTAATTTTTTTGTATAAAACAAATACAGTATAACATTACTTGAACATGTTATGAAGCAGATGGGCAGTGAGTATTCTCTGTATGAATTGTGTTATAAATTGTGCATTCAAAGAACATTAAGACTGAAAAATCGAACACTTGAAAAACAGGAAATGTCAGGAGTTAAAGCTGCCTTTCCAACTTAATTCATCTTGCTGTTCCCCTCTTGTTACGTGAATTCCAGAACCACGGACTCTTTCCTGCCTTACTCAGTAGCACTGGTCACATAACAGACAGCTTTTCAGTGTTTTTCTCATCCATTGTTCACTTTGTGGGCTCAGGTCTTATACTATCCAAATCTTGTTTCAAGGTAAGTTACACCATAGTGGTTGTGGACACAAGTGTTTTTTCTAGTCTTTCAGGAGTTTTATCAGGTTTATTCTTACACTGCAGATGGTGAGTTGAACCACAGAGTAATTTTGGAAAGGCCTGCTAATTTAGCGCTCATTTTTAAGTGCCCAGGAACTCATTTTTCCAGGTACTGAGCATTATGTAGCAGTTCATGTTCTTAACAAAGCTGCTGTTGTTGGTTGAGGGTTGCAAACCTTGATTACTCTGGCAATCTTTTAATCAGGCCTCAGGAAGGATTGGATGTGCAGAACATGAGGAACGTGCAGCTAAGGATTGCCTCTGTAAAGCTTGGCGTTTGCCTAGCAGCAAACAAGCTGTCTGGAGGCAGAGGAACCACTTTTTCTGCCATCATGAGAGACTGGTTTCTCTTTTTACACTCCACTGCACACCTAGTTTCCTGTGATGAGAGGAAGAGATCCTTCAAATAACTTGTCTTCGTTCAGTGCTGCAGGTTTGTTCCTACAGCTGGCGTATTTTGAGCCTTGTGTCCAGTGCCCTTCATCGCTGGGCAGAGGGAAGTTTATACCTGGGGTAAGTAAAGGCTGCCAAAATGAAGGAGGCCTGACTAAAGTTGCACATAGACCAAACTGCTGTGGCTGGACTTCCCAAAGTCTCAGAGCTGTGCTGAAAGTTCTCTGATCACTTAACATTTTCCAGAGTTGTAAGTAATAGGTCAAAGTCTGCGTATTGGAAACATAAGGTGATCAGCTGAGAGTGTTGGGGAGGCTACTACCCTAGCTAAATCTAAATTTGTCAGAATACAGTACATAAAAAAATTAATACATCAAACAATGCCTTGTGTATTCATTTCAGTTATGGGACTGTACCTTCAGTTGAATGAGTGGTGAAAGTTTCCTTAGCCCAACAAATGGGAGATATCAGGATCTCTCAGGATATTTAGGGTAATAATTTAGAATAAAATAATTAAGATAATGATTCAGGATATTTCAACATTATAGAAATTAACTGAGAGCTCATGCTACATACTTGACACCTTTCAGTTGTAGTGTCACATGCCAATTATTCCTAATTCTATTACTGTACGTGAGAGAGTAGCCCGTTGTGCCGCATGTCCTCATCTGCAGACGCACAGAAGAACCACTTGAGGACAGCCTCTGAGAGGTAGTTCATGAAATCCCCCTTGTCTCTGGCGTGGGAGTTACACCTGAATTCCTGAGAATCACATGTGAGTTGTGTATTTACCATCTGTACTCCAAAATCCCGTTCCTGATCTGTGTTGTAACTGGCAACAAGTAGACCAAGCGTTCATTCTGTAGTCACAGAATGACAGAGTTTGGCCCTGCTCGATTTTCCTCTGTCCTGGTGAGAATTAGTTTCTAGGTTCCTTCTCTTAAAATTTTATATAAGTAGTAGTTTCACTATGGGAATACGGGGAAGTGTGATAGGAAGTAGGTAAAGAAATTGTGAAGGGGAAGCAGAATGGAAAGTTTATGAGTTTTGAACATGCCTCTCGTGCAGAACCTGGTTTTAGTACCAAAAGTATTCATGCTAAAGTTACTCAGTAGTGTAATATTCATTCTTGATAGTGTCCCTGTGGTGGAACAGAAATTTTGACTGGGGTGATGTAGACCTTTGAATGATGACCCCTTCAGACTTCATTAGCTATCATTGGCTCCTGACTGGCGCGTTGGAGAGCGGAACGTGCTGTACTGCGTCATCCCATCACGCTGCCGGCTCGGGAACCTTCTTCCGCAACGTCCGCTTAGTACCTTCAGAACCAAATGAATAAATGGTCTTCTTGCTAGAATATCTGACAAGTCGAGGGGAAGGCTCTCCTGAATTTATGTCGTGTAGCGTGGCGCTTGTGTTTCCAGCATAGCGTTCATAACTGTAAATGTTATTAGCCTTCAGAGTATTCCATCTGCCTGAGCTGTGCTCCATTTATTTAGCTTAAATAGAAAATATGTCCGTGTAGTGATTATGTCGTGCATTAGGAGGATAAATTGTATTTGAAAGTTTGTTACAGTAGCAGATATTAAATGTGATTGTGAAGTGACCCTTATGGGCTGTATAAAATGACAAACTAACTTTTATTTTTTTGACCAGTGAAATTGATATCAGTATAGTATACTAATACATGTTTACTCAGAATGAACACAGAATATATCTGGAGAAATCTCAGATAGTACTATGGGTATTTCTGCTTCTAAAGGCAAAAAGGATCCAGGTTCTCTCTATATGAAAATGTGGAAAAAATAAAATTAAAAAATTAATAATTTCCCTTAGACTATCAACTATGTCCCTCACTTTAGAACAGAACTTCATATTGTATTACACTTTTTTGGACAAATGTATATGATTTGGCTGAGTCTGACATGTTCTACCAATAGTGTTTATTTACTTTATTATGGAATACAAAAAAAATACAGATTGCCCTATTTTATGCAAAGTATCTTGAGGTATTAAAAATATTCTTAATATTCATTACCAGTTTACATTGCCTTAAAATATTTTAGCAATAAGAAAAAAAAATTATGAATTGGAATTCAAAATATTTTTAAGTCTCAAAATATTTTTAAGTCAAGCTGTTTAACTTTCTTATGGAGATAAAAATTACAGAGAGAATAGTGATGTATTGTATCTCTGTGTAATCTAGAAAATTGTTTCAGGCTATGTATTTAAGGAGTATTCTCCTGGTTTGACATCAAGGAAAAAGTGTCGCTGCCTGCCTTAGAGTTACAAGTAGAAGGGTAGCAGGTAAAAGAAGACAGAACCACTGTGCTACTTTTAAAGCAGCCAAGCCAGACTGACTTTTTATTAATTATTCATGAAGAATACATTCATGTGAAGTCCTTCATTGTCTGAAGTGTCAGACTTTCTGCTCTTTCAAAATGAAATATAATAAACCTCTCAGTGAAAAGTTTCTATTTATATACCTTCAAGCCCCAGAAAGGATGATTGTGGTAAATAAGACCTCGTATCTTTTTGAATGCCTGATTTGTTATTTTTCTGAAATCTGGTTTGTAATTGTTTTCCCTGATGTACTTTTAGTCTTTTGATCTTCCAACTAATCAGCCAAATCTGTATAAATCTGGAATGACTGTGCTGAGATTGTTATTTAGTGCAAAATTTTTCCCTGGTGGCTGAAGGCTTTTTTTTTTTGTTCCCTCTTTTTATTGAAAACAACAAACCACCCCACTACAAGAAAGTAAAATCATATTGTGGTTTTTTGTGTTATGTCAAAAAGACTTTGTCCATTATAATGGTAATCAGTAGTATTTTTTCTTTCTCATTTTTGTCATACCTTATTTCTTTATTAGAATCTTCAACATTTTTACTTCTTTTAATATTGAAAATAATTAAGTTAATTCAGCTTTGTTATATCTATCTATCACCATATTGTATACAAAAGGTCAAGGAATAAAGAAAAGAAGGGAGGGAAAGGGAATGTTGTTGGACCTCCAGGTTTACCCCTTTCCTCAGTGACTGACTCTCCTAATTGCTAAGTTACCTGTAAATTCTACTGTCTTGGTCATCTGATATTTTTTCTGTGATGCCCCATTTGCTGTCTTCCACTGTCTAAAATGGGGGGGAGTGAGATTTAGTAAAAAATTGATTTCTTTGAATTTGTGTTCCAGATTCCAGGGTTGCATTTTCTTAGAAGCAGAGCTACTGGGTGCAATATTTTCTCAGCTTGCATTAAAGAAAAAAAAAAAAGAAAAAAGTTATAATTTTCACGGCACTGAGAAGCTGCACGACATTGTAAATGTAGTGAGCCGTGTAGTGAGTGTGGTTGGCGGAGCTGAGCGGGTGACTCGGGAGCAGTCCAGTGCTCTGTCCCGCGGGGCGTCTTTTTTATCTCTGTGTGGCTGTTCAACCTAGTAGAGAGTGGGCTGAGAGCAAAGCTCTTCATTGCATCAGGAGAACGGGCAACATTTTTTTCATTTGCATTTTGAGTCACTGCAGCCTATTACCAGCTATCAGGATGATGCTAAAAATCAATTATTAGAGAAATGCTTGAGGAGAGGTACAAATGAACCTTTTTTTTTTTTCCCTCTCTCTTCCTTCACATGCTCCAGTCAGTCTCTGCTCCCTGGTGATTTTATTCGTGCTGATGTTTCTGTACGTTGCAGGCACTTGTCATAATTTTCCTCTTGAGACCTCTTTGCATGCTCCTTGTGAAAAATAAAACAGAATGGAGAAAGCCCTCCCCATGCTTTTTTGTTTGATTGTTTCCTTTTTAACTTAATGTACTGTTGTTCCTCAGAGCTAATAGACTTGTGGGAATTCAGAAAAAAAAAAAAAAAAGAAAAAGAGATCACCTAACAGGAAGACTATCATTTTTAATTGAAGAATCTTCCTGAACTGACTCCAAGATCTAATGATAGACCCATTAAAAAAAAATCCCCAAGGAGCAAGGAACATCTTTCACCAACACCTGAAGGATCTAAAACGTTTTGGCAAGGAAAACAACGAAAACAGATCAAGGTACCAAAGCTGGAAAGTGAGAGCCAGATACTCCTATTTGCTTTCAGTAATGATCAGTGACATCTCTCTATGAAATAATAAAGCCACAACATACGTTTTTGTGATTTACAAAAAGAACTATTTGCCAGTCTGCTGACGTAGTCATTCATGCCATTGATCATTGTAGATTAAAACCGACAGCGTATTCTCTAGCCAATGTTGTAGTATGGCCAAATGATGATAGAATATCAGCTCATTTGATGCAAATTAAAATTAACAGGGAGTTCCTATTTAACGGTGGAGTACTAGTTGTAACGCATGATGAATTTCGGAGGTGCAGTACAAGAAATGAGGTTCTAAATGGCAAGCTTTTCTTTATATTTTCAACTTTTTATTAATAGAAACTTGATTTTTGAGCCATTTTGCAGCAATATATATTTTCCAGTAGCAACTGTAGATAGTGGTATAAATGAATACTCTGTTCTGTGGTAGTCCTGAAGAAGGGTGTTGTGATCACTGACGTTATGTTGCAATTAACTTCTTCAAAGCTTGAACAAAGTCTAGAAGGGAGTAATAAAAAATTGGATGCTATTTTGAGTAAGGATGTATCTTAATCTTTATTCAAATAAGGAAATTGGAAACCTGGGTTTAGATTCGTGCTTTACATTTTCAGTTTTCTAAGGGAAAATAGGTTGAATCTGTTTTATATAGTAATTCATTTTGTTGACTAGTGAAGAAAGACATACAGGTTAGATAAGCAACTGTATAGTTTAATAATTACATAGGTTAATCTTTATATTTCTGTTATGAGGTGCGAAATGATTTTTTTATTTACATGAGAATAAGGTTCCTCAAGTTATGTGTATCACTTAAGAGTATGCAAACTGCTTCAGAATTATAAGCAGTCTGATGTATAGGAGGGATAACTGCTGGTGATATTTGATGCTGTCTTTCGAGGTGTCAGCAGGGATAGTTGTGCTTGATAAAAATAAAAATATATACTTGAAAGAAACACTGTGCTAACACATAACTCACTTTTAAATGTGGTGTATGTCAGGCTGCATTTGCAAGGGATTTAGAACACAAAACCAGTTAAAACTATCTTTCTGGATAAAGTAACTTGTGAAGGAGGAAGATGTAGTAACTGTTGTTGTACTGTTTCTAGAACCTTTATCCTTCTGAATTTTAGAACTAATGTTTAATCTCTACTGTTTTTATTCATAGGGTAAGCAATCTTTCCTGTTTCAAGTTGGATTTGACTTCTTCACTCAGTTATATTAATGAAAACAGTTTCTTCACTTGCAGAAGGACACAAACTGGTTGAACATTTGGCCAGCAACTTGCATCAATTGAACCTTTTTAAAGCATCAGTTGAAAATGTAAGGGAAAAATTAAGCAAATACCCTGAGGTCTAAGCATAGGACAGAAAAAACTCACAAGTTATTTAATGGTTAGTTTTTAAAAAGGGAAAATTTTTATTTAAATACCTTCCTTTGACCCTTACTTCCCCTGCCTTTCATCTTGCATAGATTTCTGCCCTGGCTTTGACTGGGAACAGCAATGCAAGAGTTTGTTGTGGAACAGAGCTTTGGCAGTCAGAGGAGACTGGTAGGATAATATTATTCAGAGACTTTTGGAAATGGAAGTATGAAATTTGTTCTCACCAAACACCAGTCCCTGGCTGTAGAGCTGTATTAACAGCTGCCTTTCTAGACTACTTCTACCTAGCACTGGACAGGAACAGTTTTATGTTTTGCCTAGACTTTTTTCCTACCTGTTATTTTCCCTTCTATTCTCATTTGCACCTCACCTTGAATTTGTAGGAGGATCATGGACCTTTTTTCTGAGTCTCTTCTCTAGGAGGTCTTTGTGAGGGCCTGTGCTAGAGCCTCCCATCTTGCAAGCAGCCCTTTTGCAGAGATGTGAGTGCTTCCGCACAGCAACCGAGCAGAAATTCCTGGAGAAGCCTCCAGGATGCAGCTTGCTGGTACACTGAATTTGGTCCAAATCCAGTCATCTGCTGTTGTTTGGCACCCTCTGACCACCTCAAAAATGTATTTTCTACCAACTTGTAACTGTTTACTGGTTTATTTTTCTCAGGTTTTCCCCCTATACAATTCTGTCTGAAGTTGAGGCATGGGGACTTGTGAAGTGCACATATTCTACTTTTCAATACAGAGTGGAATCTTCTGGCTAAGATTTTCTAGCCCATCGTGGTCTAGACAGTGTTTAGACAGACATTCTCCAAATGTTTCATTAGCCAGTAAGATGTGATCAGAAAAAACATTCAAAGCCTGGCAGCATTGGAAACTATTGTGAAAGGGTGTACTAGAGCACAAGCTTGGATGGAATGGGACGTGCATAAGGGGGACGAATGGTAAAATACGTGTTTGGATGAAGCAATAGGTGGTAAGTGATGGGTGATCACCAGCTGCTAGTAATTAGACAAACTTGGTTGTACTTGGAGATGGGAAAATCATCATCTCAGTTGCAGAAGGGATTACTTTTGATGACTTGGATAACATCATCCTCGTTCAATTTTTTGTTTGGTTTACTGAAGACCAAGTAATAACAGAGGCTTGTTTGAAGGGTAACTTATCCAAAACATGTCGCAATGTTCAATTCTACAATACCGAGAGCAGAAGAGTTAATTTTTCCAATGGTGTGATAATATTTCTACTTCCCAAAATAATGTGTATATACAAATGTCTTAATTAAGAGACTAATAATCTCCTCAAGAGAACAGAGCAGACCCTCAGATGGAGGATAGCAACTGTGTGGACACCAGACTGCACCAGTAGTGTTGAGAACATAAATGTTTGCAGGAGGTGTTGGAGTGAACTAGAAAGAAGGGGTTCCATAGCATGGTATTTCTTCAAGCTCTGCTTTTGACCTGAGTAGAAGTCAAACAATAATGGCAAGATAGGCTCCTCTTTTAATTTAGATTTAATCAGGGGCTTATACCAGTAAACTGTATGAACCTTCATCTGCCTACAAATAATGAAGGCTTGAGATAATGGGCTGCGGTGGAATTCAGTTCTCCAGACAGGGCTCTATCGTTTCTTATGCCTTTACTGTTGAGTTCTTCCCTTTATGAATAGAAGATAATAGGAGCTTGGAATTGCCAGTGTAGAAATGAGAAAGTGGGAAACGAAGTGAGAAAATGGGAAACGGGGGTTAGATTCTGTGAGTGCAGTGAAGACTAGGGCAGCCTGGATTACTGTTAAGTGTCATTTACATAAATTGACAGATTAGCTGTCTTAAGGCTT
The DNA here is from genome assembly GCF_028858705.1 of Grus americana. NCBI lineage: Eukaryota > Metazoa > Chordata > Aves > Gruiformes > Gruidae > Grus > Grus americana. Next base: position 154,374,264 of record NC_072853.1, read on the forward strand.
CTGCACTTCATTTGCTGATGTGTTCATTTATATTTTTTTTAAACTTCTGTTGAGAGTTTTGTTCGACAGAAAAGCGTACATCTTAAGTAAAATTAATATACGATCAATCATCTGTAAATGGTGAAATTTGTAATGCTACAGACGTTACAGATAGCTGGCAAAAACTTGCATTCCCATGCTTTTTTTTCATCCTAGGAAGTATGAAGTTGGCTTTAAAATTCTGTTGTTGGTCGTGGGTTGTTTTGTTTTTTTCTTGGAGAAATCCAATAAGAAAAATTGATCTTGGTAAAAGAAAGGGAGGTAACTAAAGATATTTTGCAAGTTCCTATTCTGTTCTAATCATGCCTTTTTTTTTCTGTTGCTTACTGCTTTCTGTGGTGGATTGAAGGGAATGATTTTCCATTCGATTGTGTATGTGTTACTGTATGACAGTTGGAGACATACTAATTTATTACAGAATGGATATGAAATTTTTCTAGTGAAGAGAAGTGGGAGGGAGAGCATAGAGAAAGATTTTCTTATGACAGTTAAAAATAATGAGAAAGATTTGCTTAGGAATAAAACATTTCAGCAGAACTTTCTTACAGTTATTTTGAGAGACCAGCTTCTCTTTGCTAGAATGTCTGTTAAGGTCACCTTGGAGTCAGAACTGAACAAAGTGGTGGCTTGGAAAAAGGATGCCTTCTGTTAGTAAAAATACAATTCTTCTGACACTAGTGTGACAAATGTAGAACAAAAGTGAAAAAAATTATTGTTACCATGTCACAAAATGGAGCTTTACATCCCAGCTGCCTTAGACTCTCAGATCTGTGCTGACTTACAGGGTATTTTGGGGCTTAAACACCACAGTGTCCCAGATCTCCATCCATATTGGCTTTCTGGGGCATCCGCTACACGTATGGGCGTGTGTTGTGTGTCACCCTGTACTTTGAAAGTATTTTACGACATCATTGCTATTTACTTAGTACTATAAAATACATGGAGATTAGGCAAAAGTGTATATACCCTCTGCTCTGTTTCATCTTCTGGAATTCTGTTTTGGCTTGGGTGGAAGATCCAAGATTCTTTTGTGCGAGCACTCATGTTCATCCCTTTTCCATCTCAAACCTGTCCAAAGCTTGTGTCTGCTCTGTCATGTTGCCTTATTTGGTACCTTCCAGTCCCCAAACTCATTTGCTTGGACACCTAAGAAAAGGAGCTTTTTCAACCATTCTCATTAGTCCTTCAAATGTTTGCTTTAAGTACAGATGTTTTAGCTAGTCATCTTAATTTGGTGGGTACATACTATGGTCCTCTTTAGAAAGAATAGACTAAGGCACTCCAAGATACGGTGGCTTTCTTAGTAGCAACTTCTTAAAATCTGAAAGTTTTCATAAGCTCTATGTAATTAATTTGTGTTGCTCATACTGCTGTATGAGCCCTGAGATGCTGTGTGGCATACTAAGAGAAAGAAACTTCTTCTAAAAGGTGTAAAAGTGTGAGCTGATACACCAAAGTTAGGAATCCAGGAGAATTATTTATGCAAATTCACACAGTAATTTGTGGCAGAGTTGAATGCTTACCCTGAATCTCAGGAGTCCCAGCCTTTTGCCTCAACTGTAATGACAACCTTCCCTTTATTGTGCTGAAGAAAAGCCAATGGCAGAAGTATTGGTGGCTGATGGCATACAGGTGCTATGGAATACAATGTATGTACCCCAAGTCAAGGCATGAGGCACATGGCAAACTTTTGAGATAAGTGTCTCAAAAATTGTTGCTGTTCCTTCAATCATCCTGATATTTTGAAGAAATGAAGTACTGTGAGCTTGCAGAATATATTTCCAGATTCAGTTGATCAAAATAGTTTAGGGCATCTCTTGTCAGCGTTGGTGAAAAGTGACTAAGATCTTAAAAAGACTTCAAGAGTAGATTAGCTATTTTCCACTTATTTATACGGGAGAAAATTGCGTCCAGTTGTGGGCGTTTCATGTGCATATCTCAAAGAAGAAATGTAAGGTATAGGAGGAAGAAGAAAAAAAAAAAAAGTCAAAATTAAAAAGCACCCATAAAGTGATTTTCAGTAGGCAGATATATTCGTATTGAGGACAAATAATTTTTTGCTTTTGAAGTCAGACAGATTGGAGACAGCATCAAGTTTTAAAGGTTGAAAAACATAAAACAAAGTTGATGCTAATGATTTTTCAAAGGCTGATACCTTTCAGCTAGATGCACCTTGCTAGTACTTGTGCTGTAAAAGTATGTCGAGTTAAAAACCTTGTCTCTTTTCTGTACTTTTCTTCAGTTTTGTGAGTCTTCAAATAGAATAACTGGAACTTTCCTTAATATTGCAAAAGTGAATTTTTAAACTTTTTTCTGTCGTATTGTTTTAAATCTTAACCTATTGCTGGTAAATGAAAACAGATGGACTTCATCGATACCTGGATGACTTCCAGTTGCCTTAAGACCAAGGCACGCTGAAGACTGATAGATAAAGGGAACAGGAAGATCTTTTGTCATGGTTTAACCCCAGCTGGCAGCTCAGCACCATGCAGCCGCTTGCTCAGTCAATCCCAGCGGGATGAGGGAGACAATCAGAAGGGTAAAAGTGAGAAAACTCATGGGCTGAGATAAAGACAGTTTAATAGGTAAAGCAAAAGCCATGCACACAACCAAAGCAAACCAAGGAATTCATTCACCACTTCTCATGGACAGGCAGGTGTTCAGCCATCTCCAGGAAAGCAGGGCTCCATCACATGTAACAGTGACTTGGGAAGACAAACGCCATCACTCTGAATATCCCCCCCTTCCTTCTTCTTCCCCCAGCTTTATATGCTGAGCATGACGCCATATGGTATGGGATATCCCTGTGGTCAGTGGGGGTCAGCTGTCCCAGCTGTGCCCCCTCCCAACTCCTTGTGCACCCCGAGCTACTCGCTGGTGGGGTGGGGTGAGAAGCAGAAAAGGCCTTGGCTCTGTGTAAGCACTGCTCAGCGATAGTAAAACATGGGTGTGTTATCAACACTGTTTTGGTCACAAACCCAAACCAGCCCCATGCTAGGTACTGTGAAGAACGTTAACTCTGTCCCAGCCGGAACCAGCACACCTGTCCAGCCCTGCTGTCGCTGGAACTACCGATGTGTTACGTGCCTGAGTGTTGAAAAAAGGCTAGGGTTCAGCCAGTCCACAGATTCTCGGAAAAAGCTGCCAACAACAGTGACGTCAGTGTCAATTCTGGTGGCTCTATGTCACAGTGACTGAGCTGCTGGTATTTGGACTGAAACTACTAAAGTTACTGGATAGTGTAAATTGGTGTAAATCCATTAACTTCTTTAGAGCATTTTTCATTTGCAACAGCAGCAAGTCCAAGTTATTGAATAGACATCCTATGTAATTATTTTATTTTTATTTTACTCTCTTCCCTGTGTGGCTTTTTTTTGGTAATGTTTTTGATGATACAGAGCGAAGGAACTCAGCTGTGATTTCAGCTACGTGGATGTGTACTTTGGAAAAACATGCCGTCGAGCTTCTGAATGCATCAGAAGTGGCAGGTTTTGAGGCAAGCCTCCAAATCCCTCCCACATATCTGGAGATTATATAATCAAATCCTGTGTGTGTTTCATGTCGCTAGGACAAAGTACAAACAGCAAAGTGAAATTATTTCTTCTCCTTATATAAAAGGCTGGGAGCTGCCAGATTTTGCAGTGTTATTACAGCAAAAGTAACAGGGAATTTTTATTGGGGTGGTGAGGATGAAGCAGAGATTGGATCCAAACTGAACACAGGCAGTAGCTGAAACTCAGTCAAATAATTTTTCTGCACAATTAGGGTGCAAATGGAGGGCAGGCAGAGGAAGACAGCTCTGTTGACTTTTTGCAGATGGTCAGAGGCCAGTCAGGTCCTTAAATCATAAGACAACATTGTACTGTCACACATTTTTGAAGAAATTTAAAGCAGTGAGGCAGCATTTAAACCTCATAGTTTAGGATAATTGTTTGTTTGTTTTGTTATGTGCCATTTGTGATTTGTCTCTCTAGCTGGCAATGGTCATGATTTACAAAGTGTGGGAGATCTCTGTTTTAAAAAGTGTGTGTCAGAATGAAAACACTACAGCAAACATTTCTCTACACGTCTACCGAAGTGTTAAGTTTCTCTGGCTCTCGCTGAGCAGTGATGTGCCGCTGGTGTGGGCAGGCAGCCTGGTTCGGCCACTTTGGTGGAGTCAGGATCCAGTCCCTCCTTGCAGCCAAAACCTTGCTTTGTTGTAGAAATGTGTTAGAAGCTATGTGTTGAATAACATGTTTAATAAATATCAGTCAAAAGTGTTCAACAAAAGCTGTTAGATGCTAACTGGTGAGCCATTGCTTTGCCCTCGTGGGGTTTGGTGGTTGTCTCCGCTGCCTGTTTCTGGGTAGGCTTTCGCATTTTAGGTGTTTTACTAGCTGCTGCAGCTTTTCTTTTCCCTGTGCTTCACATAGTATTGCCTGTCTGGTATAGTGCCTCTTTTTCTTCCTATTTCTGGTACTAAGTTTCTCCTCTTTAGTTTATTTCATACTCTGTTTTCCTGTTTCTCCTACTATTTCACATATATGAAGCAGCTGCCCACTGCAAAATCTAGGGACCATAATAAGCAGAGCAACTCAGGTGAAAGTGGAAATCCCTCTTGAGTTCCTTGCACACATAGCAAGGACCCACAAAATCCTCTGCATTTAGTCTATTTTCAAAGCGGCATGTGGAGGAAAACAACCCAAAACACCAAACCCAAACCCTAAAGCTTCTGTTCCTCTCTACCCAGAAGTACTGTAAATTTTTTTCCTGCAGAACTACCAACTCTAGTTATCGTTTTGCAAATCAGAGCTGTATGGTTTTTAATAGATGGCTATAGTTTAGGTATACGCTGGTAGGAGAAAGAAGGCTAGTGACCAGTTCTTCCCACGCTAGTCCAGATCCTTAGGCAATCTGCAGTGGATCAACATGTATACAGTGTTAGATGGGACATGGCCATTATTCCAACCAGAAAAACTGCAACGCAGCAGTCCGCTGACCTGAGAGTTATCTGGGGCGGTAGCATGGCCTGTAGTAGATGAACAATTGGGCCTTACTGAAAATTTGGTTGGGACTTGGTTCACTTCAGACTCGTCTGTGTTTTGGTTCCTGTGGTTGATGCACAAGGCATGCAGTACCTCCCTTTCCTGCTGGTTTCCAGAACATCAGCTACCAGAAAGACAAGTGCATGTCTGGTCGGTGCTCTCTGCGGATGAAAGTCCATATGCTGCAATAAATCTGATGCTGGAAAGTTGACAAAACTCTACAGCAGTGGAGAAAAGTTAGTTAATGTTAAACTATTAGGCTGTGACAGCTTTTCTCTTTGCTTAAGAAGTGCATGCTGGTCTACTAAATTCCCTGCTTTGAGTTTAGTTAATTCAGATATTTTAGTAGCTCTCAAAGACAAAGGATTTACTTGGTTTAATTTAAGCTGTTTATTTTTCTAGTTTGTCAGATTACAGTGTAACAGGATTTTAATGTGAGCAGTGCTGGTTATACTGAAGTTCTGCCCAGCCCTCTGTCTGGTCTCCCGCAGGAGCCAATGGCAGAATATAAGAATAGAGAATCATAAAAATATTTCTTCAGAATACCTAGTTGCCCTAACATTGCACCTTAGGAGCTTCCTGAGCAGCTACTATGTACTTTGCAATTCTTAGTGACTTTGTCTTCAGGACCTGTCTAATCCCTTTTGAACCCTTTGAAACTGTAGAGACTTCAGCATCTTCAGTGTCTTGTGGGAAGTAGTTCCACGGCGTTAATGTTGCTGAAGAACCTCTTCCATTTGTGTGGTTTGACTCTCCCCATGCTAGGTGCCTTTGTTTCCAATGCCTACACCATATTGCCTGAATAGGGATATTCAAAGCTCATCATTCTGAAGATTAAGTTAGATTTTTTTTTTCCCTATATGTTTTGCATTTATCTACATCTGCCATTTTGTTGACCAGTAACTAAGACATTTTTCATAGCTGATGCTACTGTGCTATGTTACGTCCTATCATCTGCAGACTTTGCAGTCTTACTAAATTCACTTTGTGATTTTGAATGTGTTGAAAAGCAACAGAGAACAGTTGTTGAAAAGTGACCAATTTCATCCTGTCCTTCATTTCTCATCTTTTAAGCAATTTGTGCCTGGCCTTTCTGAGCACAGAATGTCTGCTTAGTTTCAGAGGCAGGTGACCTTGTTAAAGCCTTTTGGAAGCGCAGGTAGGTTGTATCATTATACAAATGTTTGTTATTCCGTAAAGGAACTTCAGAAAGTCTGAGAGACATCATGTTCCATTACAAAACTGCTCAACTTTCCCTCCGTGTATCGAGGTACTTTAAATATCAGGACACTATTGTTAAAAATAGGTTCTTCAGAAGAGTAGGACCTTCAGGTAAATACCACATATTCATTTTATTTGGCGATCACTGAATGTATGAAATTGTATTTTTTTCACTTTTAAAGGGCAGTCAGAGTTTGAGTGGATATCTGCTTCTATACATACAGCACGTGCCAGTAAAACCTCTCCTGTGATGTCAACTGTCTGTCCTGTTTTAATGTAAAAGCCTCTGATAAGATTTGAAGTGAGGAACTGCTGTCCTGAGTGAAATGACTCACTGTATTTAATTTTTTATTGGCAGATTAGACATAGGACTTCAGACTGGAAAATTTCACGTCTGCTTAGCAATTGCTTAAACATTTAATCTGTGGTGTGACTAAATGCATTCCTGACACGAGTACAGATTGCTAATGATGTGGTTATTCTTCCCTGTCAGTAGATTCCCTCAGTAGATTGTCTTGGAGGAGACTTGATGAAATCATTCTGATTAGCGTGCTGCATTAAGTATTATCTTTTCTGATTTAATAGATTGTTTTTCTGATTTTCTTTTGTCGTAGCAACTCTGAAAGCAGTGCTGTAGACTGACATGAGGTGATTTTAACCGTTCTGTGGTAGCAGTGCACAGTTGTTGCTTTCAGTGTATCAACCTAATGGTTTGAGCACAGGTCTGAATTTTGCAATGAACATTTGAAAGTGTTGAGCTACTTAAGGCAAAAATAGCTCAGAAGAATATGAACTTGGTGAGTTAAATTAGCATTTGCCTACCAGGCAATAATAGGAATGGTTCATCCAAAAATGTTACATTACATAGCACGTGACATTTGCATGTGTCTTTCCAGTAGCCTCGGTACATGGAACAATTTCCACAATCTGTGAATAAGCTATTGCTTAATAAATAAGCAGCACATACTGTCCATGTGAATGATTAGAAGCAGACTATAGCAAACTATGACCAGATTAGTGCAGTGCTTTATGTATGTTTTGAATTAATTCACTGGTACCTTTGTCAAGAAATGTGTCGGGAAAGATAAAGAGTCAGCGTGTCTAGAGTATGATGCATCTGTTCTATCCCAAATTTTTGTTTTATGATTAGCCAAAGAGCCACTGGACAAATACACTTCTAAAAGCGTATGCTTTATTGACAGTAGGGCAACTGGGTGACTAGCTCTGAATTAGGCATCAAAAAATAGTAATATTAAGATTGGATAAGATGGTCCTATGGTCCCTAAGTATGTGCTCTTCTTTTTCTGGCTAACGAGATAGATCAGGGCCTGGAGTCTGACCTCCAGAGCTGTGGTCTGAGTGCAAAACAGCCCCAGATTTTAGTGATGCATTGACTTTATTCCTTTGCCTCAGTTCCTCATCTGCCATGGAAATACCCTCTTTAACTTTGTTGTCTGTACTGTACCTAACTTAACCTTGTGTGTGTTTTCTGCAGTGTGTCTTTGGATATTTTTTCCGAGAGTTTCACAGTGACCTTCCCCCTTCTTACCAATAGCCCAGGTTTCCCTGTTCTGCATCTGATCTGGTAAGGGTTTGTCTGCCTGGATTTAGAATGGCTGCATGACTTGTGGCTGACCAGGTCAGCCTCAGGACTTGAATATTATATGCAGAGGCTGTGTCCACATGACTGGGAGAAAAACAAATAGGAAGCTGCTTTTATCCCTTTTTCAGTTGCCCAGAGCTCATATTAAGAGCTACAGCGTTGCAAGATATTGGATCTGAAACTAATTACTGCTCTGGGACTGAATGTTACTTGTCCTGGGCATTGAGCCAATGTAATTTTGGGAATAAGTCCATGTTTGGGACTAGAGCAAAACATTTCTGTATGATTTTGATTTAAAAGTAAATACATAAGACTTCTGTGGCTGTTTAGAGCTATTCACATATTCAGAGAAATACAGTAAATCACAATAAAGATGGATGGCAGTGTTTTAGATTATTATAAATTCACACGAACAACAAGATATCAATATACTGCTTTTTATCACTCTGGAAAGGTACCTCCTACAGTGACAATTTTGCATCATATTCAATTGTTATAAGGCGCTTCTCCAAGATCAGCACTTAATGATTCTGGGCTGAGTCTTCTGAGAACAAACGTCAATTACAGAACTCAATCAAAGACTGAGAATAAATATCAATTAAAGATCTGCAGTTGTTTTCTTCAGAGTTTAATGTATCTTTTCCCCCCTTCTTTCCCCTTTTTATTTGCCTGGTATATAGGACATATGAGTGTGAGTTTAAGGGGGTTCTGAGGACAGACAAAATACCAGAGGTCGTAGGTTTTTAGGTTCCAGAACCTAGAGTTGAGAGTCTGGGCAAGAATTACGTGGCTGCCTCTGAAGTGGATGTATGTTGAGGAAGCTATATTCTATGTGTTCTGCCGTAGCGAGCCTCCTGGGCTTAGGGACAGCACTGCAGCTCAGTAATGGAAGTGCTCTATACATGTGTCTATACATGCACGTGTGTTTTAGCCGTATGTGTTCATGGGCTTTTGCATACATGACCAAATGTAGAGTTTCAGTGATGAGAGAGGTTTTTAATTTAAGGTCAGTTGCTTTTCAGTTTTAGGTGGCAATCTGCATGTAGTACTGATTTTAACACTGTATCTCAGTAGCATGGTAATGTAGTTGCCATGTGAGTACAAATCTGCAGGGGAAAAATTGAAAGCCTGTTATTGTAGTTTACCAAGTATCCTGTGGTGTTCCTCAGAAAAGATTGCAAATTATATTTTTGCATATTAAAAAAGCAGCTGCTGCCCTTGAAGTCACAGATGTACCCTTTACAAGTGTTTTATAATACACTTGCACTAATTTTCTGAGAAACCAGAACAGATTCTTTTTCTGTTTGTATTTCATGGATTACCTATTAGCTGTTTGATAAATACTTTAACTTTAGGTCACACAGCTCAGTAGGGAAGAAAAAGGAAAAAAAGGATGTCCTGGAAAGATGCCATTTTCACTGGCATTTATTAAAATCATTTCTGTAAGGGATTGAGGAAGGGTAAGGTCCGTCTGCTCTGCTGGGCTGCTGTGAGGGCTCCTCAGAACTTGAGTCACTACTATGAAGTTACTTTTTTCCAGATGAAGAGTTGAGCTACAGCTCACGCTCCTGCGCCCTGATTTGCAGAATGTAACACAGGTCATTAAGGTCATTCTGTTTCTTAATGATTCGCGTGACAATAATGTCTGTGTTTTGAGGAATGGTGAAATGCATACACCTTGGTGTAAAGCTGCAGATGATAAGGCTTTAATCTGAGATTCAGCTGGACTGTGATCTGATGATGATGATCATGCTGCTGACTTTGTATTGATCTGTGTCTTCAAGTACAATTGGTTCACATTACTGTAGGTTAACTCAACACTTCTGACTGGTATTGTGTGTTTGATAAATAATTCCCTGCCAGCTGCTAACCTCTGGGTTAAATTTGTGGCAAGGGTGGCTAGGATCACAGTCGGCCTCACTTGGGGCATTGATGGCTTGATGCCTCTTTCGGTGGAGAGCATGGCAGTACTGTTTGAATGTTTTGAAGTGATAAGTAAAACAGTTTGGTGTGGCAGCAGCTGATATAATTTCTTTAGGTCTATAATGATACTGTGTTTATATCTGTAAAAGATTTTACATGTATCATGTTAAATAATTATTATAATGAGTGATAAGTGAATCATAATGGGGTTTTTTTCTGATACATCTATGGTAAGACAAATAAGGTTTTATAAAATTATTAATAATTTTTAAAGTGTCTTTCACTTCCATTCTGTCTACCTTTGGATCTAAGACAGCAGAGTAAATTAATTTTAGAATGGCGTGTATGTTAAGTAAAAATGCATCAGGGAAAAAGCATTTATGCTGCTCAGTGTCACTGGGGCATTAGAGAAATGAAAAATTTCAGTTTGAGGTTAATAGGACGGCAGCTTTGTTCCTTTTGTTGCCACACATGCCGTAAGTGGGGCACGAGTGAGGTTGACAAAAGCAGGCAGTAGTTAGGGTGTTGTTAAAACCCAGTGGAACTGGGTGGTGAAGTGGTCCAGGTGGTGACATTCTGCCACCTTACGTGGAAGCACACTTGGAATGGAGAGACACCAGCCCGTGTTTCTGATGGGATGCACGCCGATACGATCACATCTAGCATGCATTAGCTGGCTCTCTGTCATTTGATGGAGGAAGGTTATTAAGGGAGAAGGTAGAACTGGGGAAGTTCTGAAGTGCCGAAAAGTGGTGTTTAGTAACAAAATGGAAAGGTTAGCAGTGAGAAAATGAACGATGATGGGAGATGCACAGCAAAGTGCAGAAGTGCAGAAAAAGATACTCTTTTTAAAGTGTGCACTGTAGTTCCTCTTTCTGTCTTGCATTACTTGAGGGCAACCATATCACATACGATTATTGAAAAAAAGGGTTTGTGGGAATAACGTCTTCCTATTCTTGTTTACATTACTCGTAAAGTTCAGAGCAGAACATGCTTCTGAAAAAATGGTGGCAAGCCTTGCCCCATCTTTGTGTCCCAACAGCAGAACTGAAATGTTGTGTGTTTCCTTGCCTTTTGGTGAGACGCATTAGACCAGCTTCGCTTGGCTTCAGCTTTGTTTCCCTGACAGCGCGTTCATCCGGATGAGCTGCGGCAGGTGGTGGTTTGCAGACCGGAGACGTCTGAGGAGGCTGCTGGGCCTTGCTCTGGCTGCCTGAATGCACGGGGCTGAAAACTGCTTCCCACTCCATGCCAAGGAGTCAGAAGCAACGTGAGCTCTTACGTGTGGTGGACTCGTAGGGCTCCGCTTGCTGTCCCAGCGTGATTTTTTTCATTCTAAAAATCTGCTTGTCCTCTTGGTAGAATGAAAATGGAGGTTTAGAATGAATTTCTGTCTGTGAAAACCAGTAATGTCACAGGAAATGCCATCCTTCATCTCTGGAGTCAGTTTGTCTGTATTCTGGCACATGTCCACTTTATATCGCTGGATATCCTGCATATGAACAAGTTTTGGGTCCATTTGTGATTCTTGGGCTAGATTCTGTTGAGTGCTTCATTAAAAAAAGAATTTAATGCTCTTCAAAACATTGGCAGTGGGCTTTCTGGGAGGACAGTTTTCAACTGCGCATTTGTCAGTGTCCCTTGTGCTGTACCGGGTCTTGAGCGCGCTGGCAGGGAGGAAGGGAGGCGTGCTCACGTATGTGCTTGTCGTTACTCTGGCTGGTTTTAACAGGAAACTGGTTTTGCTGGAAAATCTTAAAGGTACCATATTTGAAAAGTTGCTTCTCTTTTCTGACCTTAGATTTCCATTTGGATAAGTGAAGGGAAAATGACAGTCTTTATATCAAGGTATTTTGACATAAAGAATGGGCTTTTAGAGTAGGCCATGTTCTGCATTCCATTATTGTATTTTATTTCATTTATGCTTCAGGTGTTTTTAAGGTACTGTAATGAAGCATCATGCTTTATGTTATACTCAAAAGCCAGGGAAGCAGTATTTGACTATGATGTAAATGCAAATATGCACAGCCATATATTTTGCATTAGGCACTTTTTACAGTGGACAATTCTGTTTAAGGAGTGGGGATGCTCTTGAGTTAATAATAGCACAAAATTGTTGGCCTCTAAGTACATGCCGAATTCTTCATGTAATGTGGAGAAATTATCTTTTCCTCTCTTTTCCAGGGGTGGGGGAGAGCAGGGAGCAGAATGGATATGTTTGTGGGTTTTTTTTATTGTATCCTCTGCTAATTTATATATCAATGAAACTTTTAAGCTACATTTTGGTTACAGTTAAAGCAAAAAATAATAAATGCAGTACTAGAACTTATGAAAGACATTTATGAGATGAACTTGAGAGGGAAAAGATTTATTAATTGGTATGTTTTCTGTTCTAAATACAAGATGTTAAAAAAGAGACTTACATACCGCATTGTGTCAGCTGATCTAATTTGCTCTTGAGATGTGTCTAGTTGGGAGAGACTGCTGTGAAAGGGAATGCAAATCCTGAAAAATGATAAAAAAATAAAAATCCTGGTACAAACCTTGTTCAGCCTTATTCCATGAGAAGTTATGTGTGTGATTTTCCTTCTAGAAGAGAAAATAAATACAGCTGTGTCCATAAGAGCTACTCTATGTTGTAACTTGGCTGACTGGTGAGGAATAACTACAGAAACGAGTGTTATTTGCCACAGAGGGCTCCTTTTATTGATGAACTATCTCTGTGTCTCCCTCGAAGACCAAGATCAGAGCAGAACCTGGAACAGAGTCTCCGTGTATTTGGAGCTTGCTGAGAAATGCCGTGCCTGTTGTTTGCTTGGAATGGTACGCAGAGAATACCGTAGCTCCAGGGTAGCAAAGATCGTATCCAAGTTTTTCCAGCGACCTAGCCAAACCTGAAGGAGTTTACCCTTCCAGCCGGTTGCCTCCTGAAAGCCTTCCAATTTCCAAGTTTCTTTTCTTCTCACAATCACTGTTAAAAAGCACTGGAACATCATCGTTAACATTTGTTCTTACAAGAACACTACAGCCAGTAACACAGCTGAGGCGCGTTTTCATTTAGGGTAGGTTAGTTGCTGCTTACACAAGACATGAAGTACTCTAAAAAGGTACAGATAAATCTTGTGGTCTGACACTGATAGATCTTCATGCCGTGATTGTGTGATGTTTGAATGGCTTGAGCTGAAACTTCTAGTAGTGTCTCTCTCACATCTTGGAAGCTTTAGTGTAAAAGCAGATGCAGTTATTGTTATTATCCACTGAAATCAGCCTATACAATTCAGTCTTATTTTGGCTTGAAGGCTATAAAAACTTCTGAACGGAAATCATCCCAGTGCTTTTATTTATTTATCCCAGTGAATTATTTTAGTCCCACTGCTTGGCATATCCCACGTTTTAGAGACATTAATGTACATAAATCTCAGATGGAAACTTCAGTACTAGATTTACTCGTATGGCTTTCCAAATGTAAGATTGTATTGTGGCTCCTTTGCATAAATCATGGTGATTTAAAATAAAGTTTAAGAAAATGGATAATAATGATGAGAGATTGCTTTCTTCAGTCTTGTTTCTTTGCTCTCCTTTTTAAAAGTTATCTTTTGGTTTTTTGTTTCATTTGACTAGAGACAGATGAGGGAGATTCTTTTGGCTGAGGTACCCGTTTAACTCTTACCAACTCAGCTCCTGAGGGAATTATAATAACATACTAATGTTTAAAGGAATATTTTCATTACTGTACATTTGAATGGCTAATTGCTGTTAATAAAGGGGAGCAGCCCACCAGACTCAAAGAGAAACAGAAAGACATAAGGTGCAATGAGACTTTTGAAATTCATTTCAGCCATTTTTTCTAGGTTCGGTGTTGGGAAAACTTCTCTCCTGGTCTGTGCCTGGAGAATACTGTTTCTGTTTCTCTTCCCACAGACGACATCAGCTCGTTTGTAGGAGCTGGCACACTGTGAAAGCTGGAGCAACAGCTTCACTCTCCCGGCCAGCCAGAGAAATAATGTCTCGGGTCCTGCTGGTACCACGGAGGTGACGTAGGCGAGGGAGGCATGGCCGTGCTTTTCCCCACCCGCATCAGGGCGCACCGAAAGCCCTGCCCTTGGCTTCTCCATGAAAGCCTTCACCTTCCCTCAGGTCACCTGTGCTTCCCTTTCTCTCTGCTCCCGTAGCGATTGTTTTCTCTTCCTGGAAACATGTAGGGCTTAATTGCGCATTGCTCGTTGCTTGCATTCTTTTAATAAACACCACTTTGTGGTGTTTTTGTTGTTTTCCAGCCAGCAGGCCATACCAGGCAGTTGATCTGTAATGACGGGTTGTGGGTGGAGAAAAGATGGTGGAGAGGTTAACTAATTTGTGTAGTGCCCGGTCAGCGGCAGTTTCCTCTGTGGCATGCTCTGGACAGGTCTGTCATCTTCTTACCTGAAGTCCTCTTAAATAACTAAGAAAAGAATATCTTCTGGGAAGAAGAAACGTGGATTGATTTTATTTTTAAGCATGCGATAGGTCATTACACTAACATGTGACACTATTTCTTTCCTTAATGATAGTGGTGGTTGTGCAGTGGCAGTGATAGCCTGTGCTCCCAGGGGTGAAGGGAAGGAAGGAAAGTAATTTCACTGGAGTATTTCAGAACTGTTTAAGTCTAAAACAAGTGTTTTACTCAGTTTAGGCTTCAGTTCATTATTAAATCAGCATCAGAGCTTTGGCAGTGCAAACTTACCCAACTTTCATTGTTCAAAAGGAAGGAAATAACATCTAATTTTTCTGATAGAATAAACACATTTTGAGACCCGCTCCCTGTGCTGCAGCCCACACGCACTGTTATAAAAGCAGTGACCGTGTTGGTCTTTCCTGTTTGTGTCACAGCAGAAGCTTTGATGCGTGTTGCTCAGAAGCTAGTTGCTGCAGCACCCATCCTTCATCGTCTGGTGGTGCCTGTTTCTATCTCAGTAGACTCATGAGTTGAAGAACCTTTTTTTTTTTTTTGTTAAAATTTTGCCATGAAAGATTTAGTCTCATCCTTTTCTGTTTTTATCTTGCATAATGTATTCTGACCACAAGCGTTAAAATGTAGCTCTTTCTGAAGAATCGCAGCAGAGTTTGGTGCAATTTTAGACAGTTTACAGATGTGCCACTGGGATTTGCTGAGGTTTTGCGCTTAATAATTTAAATATTGCTATTTCTGAAGATTTTATAGAACTTAAACTAGAAGCCCCTGGGATCATGTGATCTCACCTGCTTATGAATCATAAGCCAGTAACTTATGTGTAGTTATTCTTAAATTGAGCGTAAATACTCATGCTGGACTAAAGCCTAAAGATGTTTGGCTGAAGCAATCTTCTAGAAAGGGAAAATTATCAAAATAAAATCACAGAATGGTTAGGGTTGGAAGGGACCTCAAAGATCATCTAGTTCCAACCCCCCTGCCATGGGCAGGGACACCCTCCACTAGACCAGGTTGCCCAAAGCCCCATCCAACCTGGCCTTGAACACTTCCAGGGAGGGGGCATCCACAGCTTCTCTGGGCAACCTGTGCCAGTGCCTCACCACCCTCACAGTGAAGAATTTTTTCCTAACATCTAGTCTAAATCTACCCTCCTTCAGTTTAAAGCCATTACCCCTTGTCCTGTCACTACATGCCCTTGTAAACAGTCCTTCTTCAGCTTTCACTTTTTCATTCGAAGGCATTTTCTGCACTCCTTCAGTCATTTTTGTAGCTCTCTTCTATGCTCATGTGAACTTTATTCTTATCCTTTTAAAAAGTGCGAACTGAGGCTGTATTCAGTATTTTTGATCTCAGTAATGCTTTTTAAGATCTTGTTTTGAGATTTAAAATCTTGCCTGGGCTTTAGCCCAATTCTGAAACTGCACTGTTTTATAGTTCACTTCTTTTTATGGCCACATTCGAATGCAGCTACTGTGGCTTCAGGAACTATGTTTCTCACAGTGTACGGGGTGTATTTCATTGCGTCTTCTAGTGGTTGTCTTAAAGTTCAGCACAGTTATGTACCGAATTGTTACATGCAAAATCTACTTCTTTTTATTGGAGAGTGAATTTATTTTGATGTGATAAATCAGAATGCCCATTATAATAACTGTTATTTTGGCATGCTACTAAGCAAGGAAGATAATGCAGTCCTAAGTATATTTGCATGTATTTGTGACTCTGGTGTTGCCCAAATTCTCCAAAATTGTGTGAATTCTGTTAGGCACATGATCTGTTAGCTGAAGTGTACCTGAGGCTGGCTTTGCTTTGGCTAACCAAAAATTAGGTTTGATTTAAATATACATTTATATAGATATAGATATGTGCATGTATACATGTATTTATAGACACCTTTGGTTCCTAATCCTGAGAAGACAAAACCACTGAAACTGGGGCATCACACTGTTCAGGTGTTTACAGAATGGGAGTTATATTTTACATAACAGTCCTTTAGAAACAAAAGAAAACCTATCTTTGAACTATGAAAAGATATAGGCAAATATTTCACATCTGTTTAACTGGGAAGAACATCTACAGTGAAAGCTTTTTGATTTGGGCTGTTTATGAGACAGTGACTTTTTCTTAAAAGCTGATTTTGGAGTGCAGAGTAACTGTTGGAAGAAGTACCCACTTTAATCTTTCCTTCGTAAGGCTATGATGAGTCACAGAGCATTGGAGAAAATTTTTGTGCAAATTTCAATAATTGAAATTCTGGCTCTCATTTTCCTGTCTTTTGAATAGTAGAGTATTTCTTGTGTGAGTTTAAATCTCTCTTTTTTTCTTCAACTATTCCATTACAAAATGGGGAAACCTTTCATATTGTGGCTGTTTTTCATGATACTTTTCAAATACTAGAAAGAACTACTGATAACACTAAAGGAGTATGAATATATTATTTTCTTTAGGATGGAAGTAACCCTTTGATGGATAATGCCTTTTGGTGATGAGTTACTAGCTTCAGATATGTGTCTATCATTTGATCTCTTTTTTCTGTAACATGGTTTCTAATGACAGATTTGTAAGAATTTGAAAAGGCATTTGTTTTGAAGTTGTACAATAAATTAAGACATCTAAGATCAACCAGAGACTGAAATCTTACTCATGTGTTGTGAAACTTCATCCATTCTAATGCTGCTGTATGCCAGCCGTGGTGGCATGGAGTGGTGTCCCGCAGGTGGCCTGGGGGACGCTCCAGTTTGCCTAATGCTTTTCCCTGGAGGAGCTGGGACTGATCGAGTTGCAGGTACACACCAAACAGTTAGCACTTTCTGCTGCCTCCAAGCCCATGATACCTACGCTGTTCCTCAGAGGGAGGTGGGGAGCCAGCCTCTCTCAGCAGCACTTGTCTTCTTCTGGCCACGCTGTGCTGGGTAACCTGCCCTGGCAGGCTTTGCCGCTCCCCGTACCCACGTTCTCCTCCTCTGATTTTTGTGCAGGCAGTTTGAGACAGACAGATGGATGTGGTTGATGGCTGCTGTTGCTGGGGAGGATGTGAGAGAAGGGATGTGGAGAGACGAGGACACGTGATGCTTTGTGGGGTTCAGCGGTGGGAAGGAGCCACGGCCACTGCCTGGCAGCGGGTAGCTGCCTGTCCCAGGGTGCTTCAAAATCCCTGGTCTGGCCTCTGCAGCTGCTGAGATTGGATTTTGCTGCTCTTCTTTCAGCTCCTGTCTGAAGAATAAGTTTATCCGAGAGCCAGTGCTTTTTGGTAGTTCATGCTTTTTTTCAGAAAGACTTTAAGTCCTCTGTTGGTTTACTGCTTCTGCATAATAGCCTTTTATAACACAGGAATCTCAAATAATTGCAACTTGTCTGCAAGATGTGGCAGTTGGTTTTCCTTTCTTTTTGGCCCTGCAAGCAGACTGTAAGCCTGTACTGGGTTGTTATTACTCCCTGAGCAGATATTTTTCTGGGCCTGAAGGAAAGGAATGCTTGTCTGGTTTAGGGGCAGTATTTTGTACGCTCAGTTCAGTTTCATGTTGCCAGTCCTGTTTTGCTGACTGAATTTGCATTCCTGTACTTTAAAAGATTTGTAAAAAGATTGTCTGTAGTGGTTTTTAAAAAAAAAAAAAGGCATTTTTTTGTTTGCGGTGATGTATTGTGCTGTTTGATAAAAGATGATGAAGATGATAAAAGCCAATGTATTTTGTCATTTTCAAACACTTATTACTCTTAATGAATTGTATCTTGAATTCTGCTTAATGGAAAAACTATCCTAAAATAGAAAACAATCTTTACCAGCACTATCTGTCTCAGTGGGTGATTCTTTTTTTCTTCTTCTCTATGTCTAAATAATATGGAGAAAGTAATAGGAAAATAGGAAAACATTCTTTCTAATTCACCGTCCTTTCAAGTCAGAACTTCTGGTAGTAAGATGACCTTCCTAGAATCTTCTCCACGCTTGGCTGCAAACTGTGGTCTCTGGGAGAATCAAAATCACTTTCCCTTGAAATTCTTAGATTTTTTTTTTCCTTTATGGGTTTGGTAATAATAATAATAATAAGCCCCTTTCCAACTGAGGAATCGGTCTTCTGCGTTTCTGGGTTCTTCCTTGAAAGTAAGATCATGTTTATTCCAGAAGTTATGTCCAGGTACCAGCAGTATGTCAGGCTGCTCATGTCATGGGCTGCAGAATGCAGGGAGATGAAAAGGAAACAAAGAGAGCATAAAGGGGAAAAAATACAAATAGTACATTTGTAGAGAGGTCAGGAGAAAAAAGCAGGGAAGCGGAAGACCTAGTAAATTAGTAAATAAAAGGGAAAGGGAGAAGAGAATGTGGTGATGGATGGTGAAGGAACAGGGAGAACTGTAGACAGGAGAACTTGACCTCTGGGCAAAAAAACCTTTTTGTTTTCATAAGACATGGGGCTTAATTTCCAGTTTTGCTGAGCTTTCACAGAGATATGAAAGGGGAATGAGAGAAATGCAGAAAGCCTGGAATAATCACAGAAGATAAACATACCAGTGCTCGTGTGTAGTCTCACATAAATGCCTGCATCAAATGCAAGAGAACGTATATCTAGACATCAAGAGAATGGAAGAGAACTAAGGTTGATACAGCCACACCAGGAGAGCAAGAAAATGATAAAAAATGATGTGCTATTTTTAGTAGCCTGCTTTCAAGTGAATGCAGGCATGTAAGAGTTTTGACAAATTGGTAGTGGAGTGGAATATGTGAACAAGTAAACTCAATGGATTTTAACCTAGATAGGGAAAATAAGATTCACAGAAGTTTGTATAAGCTGTGATAGATTCAAATCTGTAACCTGGTAAATGTTTTTAGGACTGCTTTGGTTTTTGGTTTGGGTTTTTTTTTTTTTTTTTAGAAGTTGTCACAGCAAGGCATATGTTCATCTGTGAAGTATCAGAAAAGTTCTGAGTTTTTGTAATCTTGACCATTTAAAACTCTCTGGCCCAGACTTAACTTGTTTACATTCAGCTGCAATAACTACTTATTTTAATCACATCTAATCCTGGAAACACATCTATCTACAGAGGGTTGTGTATTTGTTTTATAATACTTAATTCTTTTATAATTACAAATAGCAACCTGTGTTCCTGTACTTAGCAATGGATTTGGGGCATGGTGGGAAGGAACTGATGGTAAATGGATAATTCCTGACTTCTTGCGTACTAACTTCTCAAGCTGCTTTATCTGTTTTAATCCAAAAGCAGCCCTTAGAACCAAAGTCTAATCCCTAAGCTGTGTTGATGCAAATGATTTGCATGCCAAAAAGAGCCACTTGTGTGAAGAAGGATAAAAAAATGGGCCTCAAGATGGATTTTGTTTTACATTAGCTGCTTAGTATGTAAACTTAGTCTTATTAAAAAGAAGGAAAAATCTGTGTATACCGTTGGATAATCATAGATGTTTTTGTGCTATTCTTTCTTTCTTTCTTTCTTTCCAGATTTGAACATGGAATTCAACCCATCAGATCATCCACGGGCCAGTACAATATTTCTCAGTAAATCACAAACAGATGGTAGGTTACTGAATTTATTACAGTATTTGGTAGTGCAGTTACCTCTAACCCCTTTGTTAGAATGCATGTGATAGTCTCTTAATATATAATTCCCCTCCCCAAAAAAGAGGCTTTTGTAGGCATCATGTTAAAGTTGAAAGAAGTCATACCTTTAGTTAATTATTTTGTCAGACCAGTAGTAGAAGGTACAGGTTTGCATCCTGTCTTGTCCTGAAATTGTAAGTTCCAAGTAGTGATTGTGTCAGAACTACAAATATTGACAAAGCTTAATATAATTATATTTTTAAAATATTTTCCCTAAATCCAGAATTTTCTGTGTAACTGTTTGTTTTTTTAAAAACTGAACATTAGGCCAAGCTTCTGGGAAATGCGTGGGGAGTATTTTCTTGAAAAAATGCCAGTTTACATTAGCTAAGAAGACAGTCCAGAGTTTTCTCCGATATAGCTGATACTGTAAATGAGCTCAGTGCTAGATTTTAATAACACAACAACCCCCATCCCACCCAAACATTCTCTCTTCTCTCATTATGGAGTTGATAAAATCATGTATTTGTCTGGGCTGTTTTTTATTCCTAGATAAAATGATCCCTCTGGAATTACATCTGTTAAGCAAGCCTCTTGATAGAGTTAGTAGAATAGAAGCCATTTATTCTGGCTCTTTCATTCCCTGTTGGACATGTATGACATGTTGTTTTAGAAATAGATGAATAATCGATGCAAAACACATTATTTTCTACCAAGACTTTCAAAGCAGTTTCTGCATTGTAATTCTGACTGTTCAGTATGAGTTCTTTGTCCTTGTTTCTGCTGCCTATAAATGCCGTTTTTGATTTACATAGTAAATTGCAGTGTCAAACACATCACTTAAAAATAACGTAGTTTTCACTTACTGTATATTTTTCACTAATTTTTGAGTGTGACTAGAACAAAGACGATATACATTTAGGCCCTAATTGAAGAGTTGATTATGTGAGTACCTCCTTTACCCTTCAGAGTGTCCTTTGAATTCAGCCCTGGTTCTGTCAATGCCTTATTATGTGGTTTTGGATGTGTGATTTACCATTCTAATCTGGTTTGGTACTCTGTAAAATGAATATGATGATAGTATTTCCATACTACATTGTATTATGAAGATTGATGTCTATTTTATAGTGTTTTTATAGTGTTTTGAGACCGTATAATCCCATATGGATGCTACCTCTTTCTTATTGCAGCTTGTTGAAAGAAAGGACAAAAAAAGTCCCAAGTCCGACAGCTAAAAGTTTTACTGGACCTGATGATTATTCTTACTTGTAGTAATAGTGGTTAATTTATTGCAGTATGGAGTTACCTGTAAGCATTTTTTAAAATCACAGTTTGTACCTGTGCTAGAGTTGGTCTATGAAACTTTGTTCTAGTTTAATATGAAGAACATACATTGAGTGAGAACAATGAATTTAGTGAAATAATATAGAAATGTTATTAACAGGAGCGTAAGATCTGTTCAGCTATCCTTAATCATAATGAAAAAAATCCAAAGGCTATTTTGCTTGTACAAAAGAAGAAAGATGCTGCAAACATTTATCTGCTGATGCATTGCCAAGAACTGTCCCGTTCTGGTGCAACAACTCACAGCAGTAAGCATTTTGCTTGGCTGTACTTAGGGCCTGTTGTGGAACCAAGTGAGCTGTAGGAGTTATTCAAGGATGTTGCCTAACACCAAATGCAATAGAATGCTTGTTAAGGGGAAAATATCATAATGTTTTAGGGTGTGTAGGGTTGTATTCTGACAGCCTTCTGTGGAGTCTAGGGGACCCCCAAGACTTCTCAAGACAATGTAGAAGGGGAAAGCTGAACTGGCAATGTTGAAAACACGTAACTTGGGCATGTAGCTACCTCTGTCCATTACTTGTATAGTGTTGGGCTGGCAAACTTTCCTGTTGACTGTAAGTGAAACTATTTCTATAGATAAGACCTGCAGATATTTAAAATACACATATTGGAGAGCTGAGGGGCATTAGGATTCAGTTTCATCCAGGATCCAGCTGTGACTCTTGAGTGTACATCACATGTTTGTGCAGCGGGAAATGGCCAAGTCTATCACTACGTGCTAGAGTGACTTGGCAACGCTACTTTCAGGCAGTTCCATGTTTGGCTTTCTAGTAGCCCTCTACTCTTTCAGCCTCAGTGGTAGTCTTGTAGTACTGTCCTGGCACAGGAGCTGTGCTTGAGCTGCTTGTGATCAACACATGAGTGAAAAGCAAGCTGACTACCCCAAATATAAGACAGGACATGGCATCTCTGGATATCACGTGGTCTGAATTTTCCATTGTTCTGTGAAGCTTGGATGCCATGCTAAGCATCTAAATCTGTCCTGTCCCTCTTAGTCGGGTAGTCTCAATGTATCCTTAATTACCTGAGTTTTCAATGCATCTGTAGAAAAGCTGAAGACACAATAAATATTAATTAGATTCCTAACTGAAGTAGCTTTTCTAAATGTCTCCAACTCTTTGTGGGAATTTTCTAGGTGCTGAATCTTACATGAGTAATTCTCCCTGTTTAGGGAGCTAGTAAAGAATATCACCCTTTATGTCTTGAACTGTGAGTGCTTTATGCAAGTTCTCCCTTGTTTGCTGAGTTTGGCCTGCAAGCAGGATGGTCTAGGTGACTGAAAAGCCACGCACTATTTAGTGTGTGGTTGTGGTTAAGCCAGGGTTTCCAAACCTTAGCACTCCAATAACGTAACTTCCTTTCCTTATAATAGGAAGAGGGCAATGGTTGCTACTTCAGGGTGCTGGTAATGGTCTTTCCTGTAAGTGGGTTACAGCTGTCCACCTCTCCTAATTTACATTACATTCAATGTGCTGGCTAAATTTTGCAGTATCAATGTAACAATGAGCTTCAGAAAAAGAGGATTTTGAAAATTTATTTATATAGCAGATAGATTTGAAGTAAGCTGCACTTACTCTTTAATGTTAACTAGGACTAGTCTCCTGTCTCGGATAAAACAAATGATTTACAAACTCTCAAAATGCGAGACATTCGTACTGATGTAATCCTCAAGAATTTTGTCCTCAATCCTGATATAGGTAACATTAAGATAGTCTATAGAAATTGCACAAAGAAAGTTTCTATTGCAGCTCAATGAAAAATTTATGCATATACACGTGCGTACATATCTGTGCATGTGTGTGTGTGTTTTTCCTCACTCCCTTCTATTTCAGTATATTTTCCTACTACTGCCAAAGTTCAACAGTAACAGTTGAAAGTGCCTGCAGAAATAGGAACAGGTCATTGACTTTAAAATGAGGAAAACTAAGACAATTTGGCAGCGTCTCAGTCTCCGCTTGAAGAGTTCCATTCCAACTTCCAAGCTTTAAAACATTAGAAAGAACGTAGAAGTTTAATTGTTTAAACTGACTCTAAATCTATTCAGCTTCATTTCATCAAAACCCCATGCTCGAAAGCCAAAAGCCTGGAGTTGCAGTGAGCATTTACGCTACAAAATGATGGTTAATTATAATCCTGCGGTCTGGTCTGCTGAAGACCATACTGTGCTGCGTTGAGCAGTGCAACGCATCTTTAAACTGACTGAAGCCAAGTGATGGAATTGCCTCTTGACAGTCATTTTAGCTTGGCAGAAGTGGCCTTTTGCCTTGTGCAATAATTGTCTTTCCTTTGTTTAAAGGGAGGGTTGCGATCACAAAAGAGAGCGGTTGTGACAAAATGGTTTTCTGCTATGCCCAGTTCCCCATCGACATACGTTCTGGAAAGAGTCAAGCCTTACGCTATGGCAGAGTGGGCCAGAAGCACAAAAGCGCAGCTGCCTTCTTGTGGTCCCTCACCAGAGAATCCAGGCGAACTGATTTTCTCTTGTATGGGGAAAGTAGGGGAAATGAGGTCAGCATCGTGCTTAGAAGAATGAGCAGTGCAAGCAGCGCTTGAGCAGGGAGAAGTCAGGGGTGTGTATAAATGCAGTAATGCATTCTTCTGGAGATTGGAAATAGCAAATGGAATGAGCTGTGAGTGATATTCTTGCCTTGGTAAATAGGTGATTGTACTTTCCTGGGGAATTGAATAATGGATACAAGGGAAAATACAGAAAAGAGAAACTAAAGTAGGGGAAAAAAGGTGATTAAAAGGGAATTTGGAGCGTATGTGCAGGCTGTCTTTATAGGATTTTGTCCATAAGAACTTTGTATGCAGTATAATTGTTCGTCATTAAAACGCTGTTAAAAACTTAACTGTGTTCAAAATTTCACAGTTAATAGGTGTTCATTTTCAGTTATGTACTCTATTGGGTTTACATACAGCTTATCAGAATTGCTTACTGCCTGTACATTGCAATATGCAATACTAGACAAATACTTTGGCTATTCTTAGAAGTGAGTATCTGCCATCATTTTGTTGTTTCCCTTTAGATTACTTATGTCCCTTGCTGGTGATAAATGCGGTGTGTGGAACTTAAGTGTAGTGCAGTGTTTTAGCAGGATTTCAAGCAGTTTAACTTTTTACTAGACGATCAGAATTTTCCTGCTGTTCCTGTTTAATTCTGTTTCATATACAATGTCCATAATTGTGGATCTGAGCATGTACTAAGTGACATGGCTAACATCTGTCATGTGTGATTCTCCTTTCTGCTCCCTGGGAGGAAAATTATGTAAGGATTTTTAAAAGTTTTTTCTTATTTTCTTTTCATTTTATGTCTGCATTAAACATAATTATTTCACAGAATTCACACATTCAGCCTTGTTTGTGAGATTTCAGCCTTGTTTATGTGAGATTGCTTGCTTTTAAAAAATCACAAGTAATGGCTTCTCATCCAACAGGGAATGGACAGGCTATCCCACCATTATGAGCACTCTCATTTTGCTAAGTGCGTTGGGTTGCATAGCTTTCAAATCATGGTGCACCAAAGTGCATTTAATCACCTACAGCATGAAACCATTATTATTTTAATCCTGCAGTTTGATTTATGTGTTAGTTGCCTCTAGACTTGTATCCTAAATGCTGTGGTATTTTCACTGGAACAGAGCTCCACAGGCTCTCTATGGGGTGAGTTAATTGGGAAAGTGCTTTTAAAAATTAAATAGAGTATATTTAATCAGCATTTGCCTGACAATTAAGACTCTATACATCTATGTCCCTTGTTGTTACTCTTCAGTTTCTGAATATTTTGGCTAAGTGTGGCTTTGACTTGCAACCCTTGCTTGTGGTGATGAGTTCGTACTCACCACAGTAATATGTTTTCATTGTTATATCCTACATGAGTAATAGTTTCAGGCTTGCACCTGATCGTTATAGAAGGCAGTGGTATAATGCATATGGTTTCAAGGCTCCTC
The DNA here is from genome assembly GCF_028858705.1 of Grus americana. Lineage (NCBI taxonomy): Eukaryota > Metazoa > Chordata > Aves > Gruiformes > Gruidae > Grus > Grus americana. Next base: position 154,399,370 of record NC_072853.1, read on the forward strand.
TGTGGGAGTTAGTGCACAGTAAGCTATGATGAGCATTTGCTAACTCTGTGCTATTTAGGTGCTTTCATACCTGCAAGGTAGTGTAGGTCACTTTGCAGCAAGGTACCTTGCACGAAGGCACTGGTGGCTCAGGAGTGCCCACACAGAACTGGTGAAGGATGGCTAATCCATTGCGAACTTGGACTCTAGCTTACTGCATATTAACTTTCCCATGCGGACCAACGCCTGGTAAAGTACCCAAATGGATGAGAATTTTAATCCATCACCACACTAGTGAGAGTAAATGCATTTGTGCATACAGATACATGTTCCTTCTGTGTTTGATATATAAATATACTTGATTAGTGAAAAAGCAGTTAAAATGTTGCACATAGATAGCCTCCTGTTCTTTTTGTTATAAATGGTATATAAGAAGCTTAATCGGGAAAAATAGTCAAGTAATATTTCTATCATATTTTGTGTTTTTGCAGTGAGAGAAAAACGCAAGAGTCTCTATATAAACCACGTAAGTGACAATGCCTCGCTATGCAGCTTTCTCCTTGTTGTCTGTATTATACAGTAAATAAGAGTTATCACACATTGTTTCCATATTGGTGAGAGGGTGCTGATGCTTCAGATGTCTGTTCTGCATCAGGATCCAGAAGTATAGGTCTCGGCTATTGAGTTAGTGGAATGGATCTGTTGGTTTGAAGACAGTATCATTGCTTGCAACCAGTGTACATTGGTAACTGGTACCTGAGACAAAGAGCTGCACGCATTAGTATGGTTTTAAAAATCATTACGAAACCTCTCCAAACTTCAAATTACATTTGTTTGCAAGTTTGCTTTGAGAGAGCTGCAGCTTTTGATGTTTACACAGAAGTCCTGAAGTGCCTGACCAGGGTTGATGCAATGTAAATGTGGATTGACATGTGGTACATGCTGAGTATGAAGATGGAGTTTTGATATGGTTGTATACCCTGGGCATTTTTCAGTTCAGTTCTCTTCTGTTTGTATCAAATTCTCGGTGAAGCTGAGAGCAAATCCCCTGTAGCCTGCTTTGGGTACAGGACCAGGCTCTTTGTCCCAGTTAGTATTGTTTGTACTACTGAAGCACCTGGAACCAGTGCGGTTCCCAGTATGTTAAGCCTTGTGCTGAAATATCTGGAGTCACGCCTCAGTAAAATTGAGGAGGGAAAGAACTAATTGTCTCCCAAATGGTATTTGCCTTTAGGGTGAAATGGGGAGCGGTTCTCAAAATTTTCTCTATCTGGAAATGTAGGCCATCATTTCATGAATCATTTTTAAGCCGGTACAGCTGCTGAAAGAAGCAGATGTGGTGTATAGCCTCTGCATCCCCTTGTGCTGGGGCAAGCATCTGTGCAGCTCCAGGTAAACTGGACTGGGGCATGAATGAAGGTATAAAAGCTAAAATGGATCTGCTCCTACATGTGATTCACTTCAGAGCTTGCACCTGCAGAAAGGGAGGGAGGCAGAGAGGCAGGAATGAGCCACCCAGAGGGATGAGGAAGCAGGACTGCTTCATTTGTTGGCAGAACTGGTTTGTGCTGAGTGGTTCTGGAACTACTGCCTGGCTTTGGAAGCAAGCTGAGATTTTCAGTTTCCCAAGAGTTAAGATTTTGAGAAGTCCTGAGATACTGTGAGGCTTATAAAAGCCTTTAAAGCCTGCCCCACCAGGTTAGCAGGTACTCTTGGTGCTTCTCACCTTCTGTTCCCCTGTGAAACATTTCCATTGTTTACAGTGCCGGTGAGGGTGGTTTGCAGTGCAGTTGTATTGTTATAAAATTACTTGTAAAGCTAATGCACTGGGTTCCTCTAAGTTTAATAATGTGTGCTCAGTAACTTCTGGCATGCTTTGTAGCCTCAAGCTTGGAGGGTTCAATATAAAAAAAATGAATATTTAGACACTGCAAAGCAAGGTATTACCCGAGTTTCTGTGACAGTCCACCTTGTGTCATGGGTGAAATTCTCACGTGAGCTGAATGGTTTCATGCCATGTAAAAGATGTGTCCCGCATTAGGCAGACTGCGAGCGGATTCCTCTGGCGGATTGAACAAAGATGACCATTACAAATGCTGCTGGAAGCACACTGTTGCAAACCCTGGTGTAAAACGTTTCTAGGCAATGGTGGATTTGTTGCAGAAAAGGGAAGGGTGATCATATCACTGAGGAGTTGTGTTGTTGGGAGCTCATGTAGCAGCTTAGGTAGGTGATACCCTGAGCACTGTACCTCTTCCTAATTTCTTTTTTCTTTTTTTTCTTCTTTTTTCTTTTTTTTTTTTTTTTTTAAAGTATCATTCTGTGGTGGGTTGACCCTGGCTGAAGGCCAGGTGCCCACCAGAGCCGCTCTCTCACTCCCCTCATTCACCAAACAGGGGAGAAAAGGCATAACGAAACGCTTGTAGGTCGAGACAAGGACAGGGAGAGATCACTCACCAATTATCGTCACGAGCAAAACAGACCGAACTTAGAGAGGGAATTCATCTAATTTATTACTAGGCAAAACAGAGTAGAGGAATGAGAAAATAAAATCGACTCTTAAAACACCTCCCCCCACCCCTCCCATCTTCCTGGGCTCAACTTCACTCCCGGCTTCAAACCTTCCCCCCCTCAGCGGCACAGGGGGACGGGGAGTGGGGGTTACGGTCAGTTCATCTCACGGTGTTTCTGCCGCTTCTTCATCCTCAGGGGGAGGACTCCTCTCATCGTTCCCCTGCTCCAGCATGGAGTCCCTCTCACGGGGTGCAGACCTTCAGGAGCAAACTGCTCCAGCATGGGGTCCCCCACAGGGTCACAAGTCCTGCCAGCAAACCTGCCCTGGCGTGGGCTCCCCTCTTCACGGGTCCACCGGTCCGGCGTGGAACTTGCTCCAGCGTGGGCTTCCCACGGGTCACAGCCTCCTTCAGGTGCCTCCACCTGCTCCGGCGTGGGGTCCTCCATGGGCTGCAGGTGGAATCGCTACACCCCCTCATCCTTCCTCCATGGGCTGCAGGGGGACAGCCTGCTTCACCATGGCCTTCACCACGGGCTGCAGGGGGATCTCTGCTCCGGCGCCTGGAGCTCCTCCTCCCCCTCCTTCTGCACTGACCTTGATGTCTGCAGAGTTTCTTACATCTTCTCACTCCTCTCTCCGGCTGCAAAAGCTCTAACTGTTTTTCTTCTTCTTAAATATGTTATCACAGAGGCGCTGATTGGCTTGGCCTTGGCCAGCGGCGGGCCCGTCTTAGAGCCGGCTGGCATTGGCTCTGTCAGACACAGGGGGAGCTTCTAGCAGCTTCTCACAGAAGCCACCCCTGTAGCCCCCCCGCTACCAAAACCTTGCCACGCAAACCCAACACACATTCAAAGTGTTGGCTAAGGTTGCAGCAATGTAAACTTCCCCCAGTAGTCTGGTTTACTGCTGCCTTAAATCTGACTTCTTTGTACTTATAAAGTACTTCTGAATTACAAAACTAAAAATAAAATTATGAAGCTCAAGTCCTTACCACGGCTTTCTCTCTGTGTGTCCTTACAAGTCAGTTAAGTTTTTTTAGCCAATACTCATAGATAAGCTATATTCTCAGATATGGCCTGTGATATTTAAGTTGTTGCTTCAGCACACCTGTGAGCATTCATTCAGCACCTCTGAAATACTCAGTCTGCTAAAGCTGACGCACAAACTGGTGATCATTTTTGAAGTGGTTGCTGTGACCTTTAACTGGCAACTGTATTTAGGTTTGTAGACTGCAGGGAACCATCATAATTTTCCTAAGCCAATTTGAAGAAATTTGAGGAAATAGATTTAACAATTGTATGCACAAATGATGGGTAGTATTTACATGATAAGCTAATTTATGATATACTCTATTGGTTGATCAGTTCTTTTCCACCATTTTTCAGTGTGTGCTAAGTGCATTTCTAAAAGGAGCTATTGCTACTCATCTGTTTCCTCGCTGATGTGAAGTGCTGGGTCCCCACATCTGCTCGGGAGGAAACAAGCCAGAGCACATAAATTTTGGAGCATTGTTTTGTCTTCCTTTTACAAGAACTCGCCATAATGCAGCACTCTTCTCTCTTGTGGTTTTCCATAACGTCATATTTTTTTTTTTCCTTGTATAAGTCTTTTATACTTGTTCTCCTTTTGTGACAAATAACCAAGATGAGCAACAAAATATTTTATCCTTTTATGTAGCATCTTATTGGTTATTTTGCAGGCAGAGTTGAACATCTCCCAGATGATCAGGGTGGCTGGCTAGCAAGAGAAGTATCAAGGAATGTTGTGCTTTTTCTTCTTTACCTGCTTGTCTAGTTCTGTGTAGTAATAGATGAGAATAGTAGTTTATAAAAAAATACAGTTTCAAAATGTGAATATTCAAAATATGAAGAAATTAATTTAATGAATTAATATTGACTCTTTTTCATTTAAAAATGCACTTTTTCAATATAACACCACTGTTCTTTTCCTTTCTTGCTTGCCCTTGTTTGTAGAATATTTTAATTGGCTGAATAGTCTCCTTTCATCCCCAAATACAAATAGTGGGTTCCCGCTTTGATTTATTGCACTTCATCAAAGGCTGACAGTTGCCACGTTTCAGATTCACCTTGTCAGTAGGTGTGATGGAAGAAGCCAACAGCTGTTCTTTTTTTATTGGTGGGGAAGGCAAGGGGGAAGGAATGAAAGTGGGGGTGACAGGGTGCTACGGGGAAGCTGTCATCTCTCCGTCTTCCCACGGAGCCCAGGGAGACAGACGACAGTTTGGAGATGGTGCTGGATCCTTTGCATAACTTCCAGCATCCTTGGAGGAGCTGGAAGTTACCTACCTACGGTGTACCTGGCGTGTTTGCTTTCTTCCAGCCTATTTTAATTTCTAAGCAGTTGCAGCAGACTCTACTTCCCTTTCCCGTTGAACTGGCAGTTGTTTTCTGTTACAGCTTTAATACTGCTTCAGTGTGCTCTTGTCTTTTAATCTGCTTAGTCAAGCTGCTGAGGGGGATAAAGATGCAGACTGAGATAGAGGTGTTTCCTGTTTCAGAGAGGAGAGATTGCATCAGTATCTCTGCAAGGAAAGCAAACAGGAAGACATATTTTATGTTTTGGGGAGGGTGGGTGAGTGGAGAAAAAGTGAATTTTTATTGTTGTTTGCAGTAGTTAGTTCTTTGTACTAGGTGATTACTTTTTGTAGGGGGAAGGAGCAGGGCAGGGGAGGGAAAAGTTGTTTTTTCCATTAGGTTTTTCTGGAAATTTTCCCTTTCAGACAAGATGAAAATGCTGTCTGCCAAAGTACTTTCTTCTGTTCTTGACAAGATATGCTCTTAAAGTTGAATCTGTGTTTATAAGCAGTAATACCCAGTAAAAATAAGGGATATTTTTTGCATATTGGAATATTTCTGCAGGAAGATAAAGGGATGGAAAAGGGAAGGAATATAAAGGGAAGTAATATCTCTCTTCCACATTTATTTTTTTTTTATTCTGGAGACCCTTCATCAGCTTTGTAGCAACAGCTTCCTTTCAGTATCATCTTGTTTAGGGATCTGGACATGACTTCCACTGTCTGCTACCTGGCAACTGGATATTCAAATCCCAGCAGACTAATCCTGTTTTTATCATTGCAAGAAGAAAAACTGACATCTGTGTATAGACCAAACTTTTTTCAGCATTCTGGGGAGAAGTTCCTGGACGTCATTCATGTCAGAACCCCAGTCCCTGTAAGTCACCCTGTAGTGATTCTCATCAGGGGAAGCTTCTTCCCAGCAGCAGCCCTGCTGATGGGAACTAGTGGAGAATGGAGGGGTCTTTTGCTGTACGTGGTGTGGCACAAGCAATTTCTGTGAGCCTTTTTGCGTGTTTGAAATGATGTATGATATTTGTTCCTGTGTAGCCCCCAAATTTTCCTGTCAGAGTGGATAAAGAGGCTGATCTGCTTCCCTATTGTAAAACTACAAGGCATGTGACTGGTAATCAGACACTTCCAGCTAGTGATTATAACTGCAAATATGGTACATGCTGAAATGTGAACATGGTCTAAAAAGTGCTTTAATCCATGAAAAATGCAAAGCACAACATAAAATGTGAAATGTTGTTTTTGTTAAGTGCCTGAGGCTGGCTATTGTAAAGGTTTATAATTGCTGTCCAAATTCCTTAAGATATTTTAATTAACATTCCTTACTCAGAGAAGAACAAGATAAACTGAAAGATAGATTAGAGGCTTCTCAGGTGCTCTTGAAGCTCTCCTAGAGATTGCTTAATCTGGTCTTTGCTCCTCTCCAAGGCAAGATCACAAAAAAAACAGGTCTAGAGGGGGCCTTTATAGGCCATCTGGCCCATCTAGCAGATTCCTTATACTGATGTCATTCTTAACAGATGCTGTTTAAGATGCTTTTTCGGGCTTGCAATAAGTTAGAATCAACAGGTTTTCTTTAATGTCTTAATTAAACTTACTGTTTGAAATGCTTTTTCTAATGTCTTTCAGCCCCTTGCTTCTTTTCCTGTCCTCCAGGGTGAAGAATTTTACCTCTCTTATCAGGCTCAAGGCAATAAGTTATATGAAGTGGCAAAATTTTGTAGGGGGAGGAACAAAAACTAACTTTTAAGGTGGAATGAGAGCACACAAGAGAGTTCTTTTACAAGGTTGCTGTATAATACTGCTGTGCTGGGAGCCTAGTGAAGTCCCTCTGGTCAAATTGCACAACACTAGCAATTATACGCTATGCAAATACAAGCCTTGGAGCTGCTTTAAGTGTTCAAAGAAATATTTAATCTTTTCAGGTTTGTAAAACAGGGTGCTTTATCGGTGGTTAAGTAGGGCCTGTGTGTGCTGCAGAAGAGTTTGCCAGTGGTTGCTGAGCCTCCCAAGAGCTCAGTGGTACGCTGATGTAGTTTTCTATAGCTGGCTTGAGTAAGGACAAGCTTTGAGAGCAAAAAACTTGCAAGTACAGACCTAGTCTAAAGCACCAGTTTTGGACATTATCAAACATTGGTGAGACTAATCAACTGAGGACAGGGTTGAATCATGTCATAGACTGATGAGGTACAATGAGTATTACTTAAGAGTGGTTGGATGGGATTTTTTTTTATATATTGTAGATGTTGGCAGAGAAAGGTAAACATATGATGGTGCAGTTTGCTGTAGCTTTTGTTCAGGTGAATATACCCATATCTAGCCACTAAATGTAGACAATCATGCTGTAGCGTCAAATTATGCAAGATGAACCTAAACGCAGAGGTTTGCAGAGCTGTGCAGAGAATCGTGTTGCATGGCTTGCTTGATTTTGGAAACACTTTGTTGACCTGTAAAATCATGTTTCTTCTGTGAAAAACGTTGTCGGAACTAAATCATGTCCAGAAGCAATGGAAGATCCCCAAGATAGGAACCTCCCTTTTCCAAGTCAGAAGCAGTCCTGGCATTTTTGCTTGCTGTTGTAATTTGGCTTCATGCATACTTTCACATGCCAGTTTTGCCTATTAGCATTTTGGCCAGCCTCTGCTGCCTGGAAGCTAACGGGCACATCTCCACAGACGGGTGCAAGCAGGCCTCAATTTTTCCATGGGGGGAAGTACTATTTAATGGTACCTTCTAAAATCATGCAATAACTTACACCTGGTTTGATGTAAGAAGAGACAGTACTATCATTATTTAGGACAGAAACTGCAAATTATCTTTTGATGGACAAATGCAAAAGAACACTGACAAAGACTAAAGCTCCTCTGCCAAACTGGAAGCTGTCTGGCTGAAGGCCAGCTCTGGTACAAAAGCTGTATGGCTTCATTAGGGAAGTCTTGCGCTCAAATGATCAAATCCTGCTGAGTGTCGGGGCAGAGTGCCATCCTAGTGTGGCTGAAGAGCTGCCAGGACAGCGCTGGCTGGAACCCCTTCTGGTCAATTCTGAGTGTGAGTTTTGGTCAGTGGGCGCCCGTCCGTTAGACGTTTCTACCCAAATCCACCCTGAAACGGCTATTTTAACAGAAGAATTAGTAACACTTCCCTTTTACCCACAAATTTACATTTCATTTCTGAGTGATACTAAAATGACGGCTGAGAGAAATTCACCCTTTTGTGTATTTTCATTGTAAATTAGTTAGGAATTTGTTGTCATTCCTTTCATAGCAGGTACATAGAAACAGTTCTGCAGAGCTTGTATGGTTTAGCCATTCTATTTTTGATAAGATGTATTTTATGTAAACTTCAAGTAAATCCTGTTGTTCAAACATCTTAAAACAAATGTGATTTGGAAAATTGGAAAGTTTCAGGCTGAAGGTGGGAGGAAAATAAAGCAGTGCTATTTCCTTAGTACTAGCTGTGCAAGAGGGAAAAACTCCTGGTTTTAAGTGCTAGAAACACCTGGCATTAATGGAAGTACACTGAATCTTGATCTCTTAGAGCTTGTTCTGTAAGACATGTAAAACCTTAGCAAGTTATAAAACAATTTTTTCCATTATACATCTTTTCCTGTAAAGAAAAAAATTCCACAAAACACCTATTATATATTCGTTGTAACCTATAATGTCAGCATTTCTTAATGAACGTCTTTGATTGAAATGAGAAAAATAACAACTTCAGGATTAAAGAGCTGCAAATCCTCTCCACCAAAAGAAATCACAAAGTGATAGAAAATTGATCCAGAATTCATCTCAAGAGGTCGTCCAGTCTGGTTTCTTGCCTAAGAGCAGAATCCTGCCTCTAAGCTATTCCTGGCATATGTTTGTTTTACTCTTTTTTACAACTTTCAGTGATGGAGATTCTATCACTGCTCAAGTCACTCAAGCTATCCTTGCTATTAGAAAAAGGTGGTGGTTTGGGGGGGAGGGGTGTTTGCCATCACCTCCTCTCACGCTTTCATGTCCAATCTTAATTTTCCCTAGTTCAATATAAGCCTGTTCTTTCTTATCCCATCCACAGTGGTCATGGAGAACAATGTTCTCTTCTTTGGGACTCCCTTCAACATGACTTAAGGCCATTATTGTTGCTTTGTTCCTGGAGAAAACCTCTCCAGTGATTCAGTTTTTCCTTCTAAATCAGGATTTTTAAACCTCTGATGAATCTTGCTGCTCTCTCCTCCTGACTCTCTGAAATCAATTCATCTTTCTTGAAATACAGTAGTCAAAACTGGACATAAAATTCTAGCTGAGCAGAGTGGAAAGGTGCTCTACTCTGTTGTATATGTGGTAACTCTATAAATCCTTTATGATGTTTTCCTTTTTTTATAACAGAGTCCTCTGCAAATTAATGCCAGTGGCAAATTCAGTAAAAATTACCTTGATTCTGTTATCAAAGTTATTGCTCAGTATTTTACACTGAGTAGACCAGACCTCTGTGGAATGTCCCTTACTTCAACCTTCCAATCTGAAAGTGATCCCTGGGTAACCAGAGTATAGTTTTCCAGGTAGTTTTTACCTGCTGTGTTGTCCTTGTTTTGCCCTTTGGGAGTTTTATGTGAGATGAAGTCAGAAGTCTTGCTGAAGTTGAGAATCATGGCATCTACTGAATCTCAGCTTGAGGACAAAAATATTACTACTGGAAGTTAAAGTACATATAAAGTGAATTCCACTTCATATCAATGAGGTGCTTTTAATTTGTAAATATTTGTAATAGCAGAGATAGTCAAGGCTTCACGTGTGTCCTATGCTCACTGTCATGTTTGCATATGAAGATTTACAAAAGGAGCTATACCAGTCCTTTCTTTCCCTTGTGTCAGCCTTCGTGGTGGGACAGAACCTGAGAAGGATCCCATTGATGTTAGAGGATTTGGCTAATTTCTTTCTCAGCTCTTCTGATTTTTCTCACTTAGAGCCTCTCTGACTTGTCTAAATGGAAGATTTTTGTGGTCAGCCGTGGTGGATTTGAAGTGGGAAGGCATTAAGCTCCTGTACAATTTTGGGTGTGGACTTCTCCGTTGAAATGGACAGAGAAGGGGGTTTCTCTGCAGGACAGTGCTGAATACTGAGGTAACGCTCAGTAACTTCTTTTGTCCGTTGCAAGGATGGAGAAGGTTCCTGTGCAGCATTTCATGGAGGTTCAGAAAAGCCTATTTGACTGAACTGTGGGACTTGAGATGTCTTCCAGCTTAGTCAAGTTAGAATATGAAACTGAGGGTGTTTTCCAGTAATTTGGAAAAGGCAGAAGATCTGTTACCTGGCATACCATATGGCGGCAGTTGGATGTCAGAGTAGAAGCTGGGAATGTTGATCTACCGATAGGTTAGTTATTCACATGGCACAAATGTGTATATGTACCAAAGATAGTAGGTTTACACTTGGCACCATTTTTAAGACTGGGAGAGGTACCCCTTCCTGCCAAGTGGTTATGAACTGAAAGTGAGGCATGAGACACCACATATTTTTCTGAAGTGTGAAAAGTTCTAAGCCTAACGAAGTGTGGTGTGGGCTGAATACCATGGAGAGTTCTGTGATGTGATACTTTCAGAAATAAGGTGCGTGGCTCTAATTATTGACATGTATCAAATGTTGGAGTGCTGTTTACAGAAAAAAATTTAAATCTGATAGTGGTGTTGCTACAGAGTTGTTTTCTGGTTTTTACTCATGCTTGCCTTGAATGAATCCAGTCCATTTATCTTAAATTTTATCTAAACCTTTAAAACATGTTGACACATAAGATGTAGAATTAAAACTTTGCATGTGTTGGTTTTTTTAATGATGCTGAAATGTCTGTACCTCTCCCTTTTTTTTTTTTCAACCACTAAACAGTCTCATTTTCAGTTGTTTTTAAGTTGCTTTGCCTTTATCATGCCTGTGGAAGGTACTCAACAATCTAATCCAGAAATTTGAACTAAGCTATGGTACAATAAAAAACTATAAATCACCAGTCCCCTAGTTGTTCTCTCTGCATACATCAATGCTAGATAATACATTTTACAGCATTAATGCTTCCAGTGCTTCTAAATTTTCTGTTCGTTGCTTTGCTTAATATATAATGGCTTGGAAGGTGGATGGCTTATGAGCTTACAAAGTACCTTACCAAACTCCTGGAGAATTTTTTGAGAGGAGATAATATTTTTTTTCATTTTTTCAGTAAACTTTTTCATTTTCAAGAAAAGCAGTTCAGCTTACGAATTTATCAGTCAAGTGGAGAACCTTGACAAAATTTGTTGATGAACTTTGAAATAATTTGCAAATAATGTTTCTACAATTGAAACAGCTTCAGAAAATTATTTTCTTCAGTTAATGGAAGACTTTGAATGCTCTTTTGCTCATAGCTGGGAAAAACAGAAAGATGACTCAGATGCCTGTAGGTTTTACCAGGAGTCTGTCTGTTCTGTATCTAATGAATGCTGCTAAGAAGTCTGCTGCTTATGGAAAAGGAAATGTTAGTGAGATGATGGAGTGCTGGCAACTGAAATAATACCTGTTTTGGAAATTAGGCAGGGAAAGATGTGTTGAGGGAGGAGTGTCAGGACCGTGGCCTGGGTACTCATTTCCTCTGAGCTGGTAAACGTCTGTGGATTCCACTGATGGTATTGACATCGGTCTCTCCACTGAAACGCTGGAAACGATGCTCATTGTAAGGCAAATTAGAATTGTCGTGGATGTGCCAGCTGAATTTTAAATCTATTCTGTTGTAAATTAAACATGTAATTTGACTGGTGGTAACTTTCCTGACCCAGGCTCTTGGTCAAGTTATTCACTTGTGTAGGTGCAATAAGCAAGGATAAAATCAAAGAGCATTAATGATTGTGATAGCTATTAGCTGACATGATTAACCTATTCTCTTTAGACTGGCCCTCTCAAAAGAAAAATCTTCAGAAATAAGCAGTGTTGTCAAATGGGGTTTTGTGGCCGAGCTTTCCAATGTTTTCCTATGGTAGTGCAGAAATAGAATTGAAATCTATTGAAAACTTTATCTGTTGAGAGATAGGTTGTTGATTTTTTTTCTGTGTGCATATCCACTTTCTCTTTTGTGCTTTGATCAGTTTTCCTCCTAATAACAATCTATAATTGATGAATTAATTTCTTCTGATTTCTCCCTATTAATTTTTAAAGGAGTTTTACTGTAAAGACCTCTTTTCCCTATTTCATTCTGTTAGGGTTTTTTTGTTGGTTTTCGTTGTTTGGGGTTTTTTTAATTCTCTTTTCTCCAAGCATGGTTTTGTATCTGTGTCTGAATCAATCTTCATTTTTAACATGATTTCTTTTTCACTCTTCCACTTATTCTTTTCAAATGAGAACAGAAACTTAGATCTTGTTCATCTTTGCTTTCCAAATGTATGTATTTAATTTGAGTAATTTTCCACAAAGGTTTTTGCATGTTTTTTTCAGGAGATGGGATGGAGGGAAGATTGGGACTTGAAAGCATTAGGCAAGGCTCAGGCAGGGACTGTTCTGACTTTTGCACTGGTAATTATTTCTGAACTTTCTGAACTGCTTCAAAACATGATCACATTACCATGTGCGTCATTGTGAGAGAGAAATTTGTTTTTTCTAAATTCTTACATCTCCTCAGAAAATTGTTTTTGTATTACGTAATTGCTATTGTTCTTTTGCATGTTTTTCATAGCATCCTCCTGGGCAGTTGAGAAGGAAGTACAGTTCCTGCTCCACTATTTTCCTGGATGACAGCACAGTCAGTCAACCAAACCTCAAGTATACCATCAAATGGTGGGTTTCGTAATTTTTTTTTTTTTTTGCTAGAACCTACGTTATGTATATGCATATATGTACACATAGTTCTGAGTCATTACTAAACAAGCTTCACAGGTCTTAGTTTTTGAAGTAGTAATTTTTTTTTAATCCTCTCATGCTCCAGAGGCAGTGAATAGGATGAGCAAAGGGTTATTATTCTGATTTTAGGTCCGTGCAGAATCAAACTCCCAATACTCCCATTTTAGCAGCTGAAATCCTTGTGCTTTAGTGTTCAGCTAGGTACTTGCTTTGGATGAGTTCCCAAAACTTGCTTGGATGCTTGTTTATCCAGAATTTAGGAATTATCTGACATCTCCTGAAATTGAAGAACTCTTTTCTGTTCATGAGAAAATGCTCATTTGCTAAGCTTTCCTTCCAGTTTTCTGTTTGAAGTGGAAATTAATTGCCTCCAGATTCATTTCTTTATTGAGTACAGGAGCTCTGGCAGTTTATTGCACAGCAGTGGGGAGCTTTGTATGTGGTGCACACATGGGTTACCCTTGGGTGACATCTCAGACGTCCATTTCAGGTTTCACTGGTGCCTTTTTACATTTGGAGAGAAATGAAATTGATATTTATAGTGGATTGTTCTTTACATTTTGTACAGTAAGGGGAAAAATGAGGGAACAAATGCTCAGGCATTTTGTGCTGTTTGTTTATTATGGTTGCTGATGTACTCTTTTGAGTTGTTTGTAGGGTGGTTACCTTGATGAACTCAAAAGCAAAAGTTTATGAAGATAAAGTCTGTGCTACAAAGGTACTTACATGAGAGAGAAATATATTTAGACTAACACATCCAAGAGAGTTTGTACTGTTGGTGGTCACTAAAACATGTTCTTATTTTTCTGTTTGAGGAAGAAAAAGAGAGGAGTGGAGAAGGGATTTGCATTCAAACTGACACCTAATTCCTCATCAGCTATTTCTGCCTGAAACAGTCTTGTTTTTCCTCATTTCCTTAATTAGTAACTTAAAAATAATTCAGATGAACACTGGAAAAATGTGTTTAGTTTTTGAGGTGTTTTTTTTCCTCCTGGAATATCATATTCTTCTGCTCTAAAATCCTTTGCATGCAGATTTTTGAAAGTGCAGCCTTTTTGGGGGGGTTTCAGGTCCCTTTTGGCATTGGAACTGAGACTGTGGAGACAAGAGGTGGGTTCAGTCGGCTGCAGCAGCCGAGAAGGGTTCTCAGCGAGCCACGGTGGCCAGCAGCAGCCTTGTGAAAGAGGAGACAGAAAGATGAGCCGGGGGGGGACAAGGTGGTGACGTCTGGGAGAGACTTGGGGCACGTGGCGGGGTGCAGAGCTGTAGGGAGGAGAGGGCAGGCCCCAGGCCGAAGAGCCGGCGCTGGGTCCGGGCGGGGAGCTGTGCAGGGCTGGGGCCAGGCTGCAGGCGTGGGAAGGGGTGGAAGCTGCAGGGGTCAGAGGGTTTGAAAAGGGGTCGTGTGGGGTGAGAAACTGGACTCTGGCACGTGAGACCTTTGGGTGAAGAGTCTTTTCCTCTTCTCCTGTCCGGCTGCACATTTAACGGGTTTAAGGGTGGGGAGATTGCAGGAGTATTGCTTTTGTAGTATGACTTCGTTTCTTGCCCCCATCCTGGCAGTCTCTGCAGATAAAAGACTATTGCACGTAGGTAAATCTATGACAGATGTGTTTCGGCCAGCTCATTTATTTTTTCTGGGTCATGTTATGCACCGATGTGTTTAAAATATTAGCGCATCTACTGGAGATCTTCAACGTCGGTGGGGTGGCCAGGGTGGGGTGATGGAAAGCTTCATAAGCTTCTTTCCTCCACACTGAGTGCCAGCTGAACCAGCGTATGAAATGTAGAATGAAACTTGGATCCGAGTTAATCTATTACAGCCCTGAAGGACCTTCAGATTCTGATACAGATTTCTAAATAGTAAATATTTTCCTAAATTTAATTTGACATTTTGTTACAAAAGCAACCGTGTGGGCACCAAGCAGAGCTCTGCACCTAGATTCTTGCATCAGCTTTCATAAAATGAACTGGAGCTGCAAATGTGTTCCTAGGGGCGTAATTTAAAATTAAATTTTAGGACTAATTAATTTTGTGAATAGCTTTCAGTCATATTAAAAAAATTAATAAATGTGTTTTTTGTGCTCAGTGAGGACTGTGTCCTTTAAATGTCCACGGTACCCGGTATCTCTTAATTCCTTAAATATGTATCTATAGAAAAAAAATTTAAAAAGCATTTATGATCTAAAAACTTCTAATGCAGCCAGGTGGAAGCTGTAATGCTTATACCAAAGTTAATAAAATATATGCACTTTCAACTAAGACAAAAATATTTTTCACTACATGGCTGTTCAAAATAAAGACAACAAACAACAACCAAACCTGAAACAATTTAAAATTCTACTAACGGGGTAGGTCCAACATATCGTTTACCTAATACACAGTATGTCAATTTTTTTTGTAAAAAATCTGGAATAAAATTACGGAGCAACCAGTTGACTCTTTTGAAAGGCCCTTTACGGAAAAGAACAGGAGGGGAATTTTACGTCAGTATAGGACATAAGCATTTTACTGACAAAACAAATTGTCAACACCTAGAGTCAGCGAACTCCCTCCTTCCCCTTCAGCTTTGACTGGATTTTACACTGCTGGAACAAGTAAGGAGGGCTTAGTCGTTCAGTACAGCTCTATTACGCGTAAAGCACGTGTCCATCAATAAAGCTGGAGTCGTGAGTTGGGAACTGGAGAAATAACCATGAGAAGCCATGTCTGATTTTTCTTCATTCTCAAATGTGAACGAGATCAGCTAGTTGCATATGTAATTAAAATCTTAGCTTTCTGTGAATATAAGGATGCATCTTGTCTTTACGCAGAATATAAACAGAGGTACTTGGGTGTGTGGTTGAGAACATGGGAAATGCCTGATGCAGTAAGTTATTCAGGGAGTTGTCTTTCCAGAGTTAAAATAAGTAACTTGATGCCATAAAACTGTAGGAGCCTGGTACTTGAGTCTGGTATGTGAGTAACTACATAGAAAGGCAGCCAAAAGTTAATGGATTTAAATATAAAATCATAAGCCAACAGTAATTAAAACATTTCATGTTAGCCTGGCAGCATTACCAAACAATAAAAGAGAATATCCAATGGCTGTGATGCTTTATCTTCATCCTTGGAAGTCAGTAGGAGTTTTATTGTTGACTTCAGTGGAGTAGGGCATTAAATGGAAGGTATGTGCAACTTGGTATGTGGAATGTGAGTGGTTTTGTAAGGTACTTCACTACTAGTGAAAAGGAGGCACTTGAAGTGTGCTGAACAAATATTATAAAATTGTTTACAGCAGTTTTCATGGTGTGTAAAGTGAACAGAAGAAAATAGGATGTTGAGCATACTTTTTGTCACATGTTGTGCTAGGTTTTAAATTTGCATGTTAATATGACAAATAATACAATTTGACAGTGCTGAGATATTAACTCTGTATTTTTCTTTACAGTGTAGCTCTTGCAATATATTACCACATCAAAAACAGGTACGTGAATAATGAAATCTTGTACTGAAGATATCTTTAATCAAAATAAATGAACTGCCCAAACTCTAAAAATCTATGCTCTGTTTCTTTCAAAATGTTTTTGGGTAGTAGCTTTCTTATTTCCAATGCTAGAAATAAGAAACATATTCTTTTGTATTTTTATATATGTTATCTTGCTTAGAAAAATAAAAATTAGAGGATTACATACCATAAAATTCTGGAAGTACAGTTCAGCATTGAAAAACTTTGATGATTCAGTGTTTGGTATTATGTGCACTGGGCATTTCTACATTGTTGCATATGTTGCAATTACATATAGAGAAATCTGAATAGTGTATTTCAGATTTATTTTTTTAGCTGCACCTTTGTAAAATTAACAATGATCAGTTAATGTTAAGGGATTTTGAAATAAAACCCATTAATTGTACAGTAAGAGTGACATTGTGAATAGATGTAATTCAAGATGCCTCAGAAACAGAGCAGATCCTGGCTTATCTCTTCTGGTGTAGTATGTTTTAGATCTCTGCTCAGTCAAGTTGATTGAAATTGAATAGAAAATAGGTTCTCTAAAAAGTAACTTGGTACATAAATTAGCTTGCTTCATGTCGAATTGTGCTTTTGTATCTTAAATTCCCTGTCCTCATGACATGTCACAGTACCATAAAATAATATTTCCTGACATTTCTAAGGAAAGATTGTATAAATACTTTAAGTGACTTGGTGGCCATGGCTTTTTGATGTGTCTTTTCAGAGAACTTGGCTTAGATCTCGATCTACCAAGCCACTTACACCTTTTTTTTTCTTCTGGACTGTAAGAAGTCTAACTAGAACAAAAGGAATTACTCCTAAGTTTAAAGTTAAGCTGGTACGTCATTTGGGACCATGTTTCAGGTCACTGGAACCCATCACACTTCTTGAAACAAGGCTGACATCTGAAGAGAAACCTTTAGAAGTGCACAGGGGCAGAAAGGCTTATGGCTTGATCCCTGCTGAAACCTCTCAGAAGACTTTCCAAGATGTCAGTGGACCTTGGACTGAAACATATGTGAAGCAAAAGTTGGAGGGAAATCTTTTCGCAAACTTCTAATCTCATTTCCCAGGAAATGAGACGTTAGTGATCATGCTTGGATTACTTGTTTATCCATCTGTGATTCCCTTTTTCCCCTTTCCTCCATCATCCCAAGTTTAGTTTGGCTAACTAGTCAATTTTTGCTACGCTTGACTAAATAATAGAGATCTCAAAGATAATCAAACTCTAAAGTTTTGTGGAAATAAGTTATTCCTAAGCCCTCTGTTAAGTATCATGCCAGCCGAGTAAAAGGCTGAGTAGAATGGGGACTACAAAGGGTGAGAAACTTCAGTTAAGAGCTCACAGTCAAGCAGGAGGAATCTAGAGCCAAAGTACACCAGACTCGCTTCGTGCCGATTGCCACGGAGCTGATTTCTGTCTGCAGTAAAATACGCCCATTCGTGGCCTTACAGAACTTGATGCAAATTTGATCTACAACTAGTAGCCAGAGAGGCTTTATAAAGCAGAGTCCCATGTCAGTGTCTTGAAAACAAATACATTCTGACTGTTATCTTCTTGGGAAGCCTGCTATCTGTCCTTTTGCTTTTGGGATGGAGAAGTGATTTATTCAGGAAGAACCGGTTGGTGCTTCTCCCTCCTGGAGCTGCCCGGGCTGGGGAGCTGTGTTGTGAACGTGCCCTCTCCTCAGCTCGGGACAGATGGTCTCGGCAGTGATGCTGTAGCAAGGCTCTGCGCACGTCAGTCAATGACTCTGAAATGAAGGATGTGAAATGACTGTTCTGTCGTCGTTTGTCTCTGATTTAGGAATGGAGGGACAATGTGATAACAGCATTCAGTTGTACTTGCTGCTGAAACAGCAATAGCAAAGCATGTGTTCTGTTTCCTGCCATTATAGGCGAAAAGGAAGTTGTTGACGTATGTGGTAGATTTTGGTTTGTTATGGGGAGTGAGAAACCACTGTAACTCTTATACAGACTCAAGGCTGATTTTGTCAGAACATGGGTCAAGCACCTGCTGTGGCAGAGAAGAATTCTTTTCAGACAGTATTTATTTGTTCCTTTTGTCCTGCACAGTAGGTTTAAAACTAAATCACTTCCTAATATTCCAAACTCTCACCAATCCCAGTTTTTTTAGAAGCTACGCATGAAATAGAATATTCCTTCATATGTTTCCCACATTTCATTTGATTGTAACATTCTAGTTATCATTCCTTTTTTTCCCAGTGTCTTCTGTCACCGTTATATTGATTGGCTTTCTGCAGCTTTTGTTGGTCTTAGCTATTCAGCAAGTGGTAAAAGACTACACCTGTCTTGTTTTTGGAGGAATGCCTAAGTATTGGTGAATTTGCTAAATCAATAAATAAAATAAAATAAACCCCAACAAACTAAACATGAAAAATGCTTAGATCAATTAGTAGATGGTTCATTTTTGAAATACAACAATGTGAATTTATTCTAATAAAGATGAAAACTAATTTTTTTTTTTATGTAATAGATTTTTGAGGGCAATCAAATGTGCCTTTGTAGCCTGCAGCAGCTACAGCATGAAGAAGTAAAATAGGAAATTCTTTCTTTCTCTCTCCTCATTGTGAAGGGCCACAGTTTACTGTAGCACGTCAACGATTCCAGTGACACTACTTCTGCATTAAGATACTAGCCTTTGTATGTAGGGGTAAAAGAGTCTGGCCTATGTCCTTCCGCATTAAGAATTTTCTAGTAATTATCTCAATCTGGGGGGGGGTTTAGGTTTTTTTGTTTTAATTTAGGTACTCCTTTAAAAAAAAAAAAGTGTTTATTTCCAGTGTTAGGCTTTATAGCAGAAAACATGTCACCTTCAGATGTTGAGGTTTAAATGTTAGCTGCTAATGAGTACATTTTGTAGACATGAATCCAGTGTAAAACTCGTGTTTGCATGCTCTGAGAGACACGTGCTGTTGAGTAAAGATAGAAAACATATTCAGTGGTTTCTGTCTTAAGAACTCTGTGACCAGAGTACCAGGGATGCTATAAATAAAGATGGGATTGTAATAAATAGGTCACATGGATGCATCTGTCCAGAAAGTGTCCAGTTCTAACTGGTACTGTTATACTACTCACTTTTGTGATTTTTAGTGTTCCTGCCAAGGTTACACACAGCAAAAATCTTACATTGCATGCTGGATGTTAGGCTTGTGAAGTTGCATCGACTTGCATGCTGATCTTGAGCAACAGGGATCTGAGAACAATAGCCAATAAAACCAATGAATAGGATTATTATTTTGTCTGAAATTTTTTTGTACGTACTCCTTTTTGCTTTCAGAAATCATTAGTAGGATAGGGTTTCCCAAATAAATAAAAAGTGAAATACGTATGTATTAACTAAAGAATAACTCTAAAAATAGTGTTGCATATTTGTAAATGTTCACGATGTTAACAATAAAGGAGGAGAAGGAATTAAGAGATTGCAAGGATTAATGTGATGAAGCTAAGAAAAGGAGAGTAAGCTGGGCTGATTTTATTATAAGTTTATAGTGGTACCTCGTAGGCTGTGAAAAAGCCTCACAGTATAAAGCACAAAAGCTGTGTGTCTTGGGCATTGAAAGCTGAAAATGTTGGCATACTTTGTAATTTGGATTTCATATTACACATGAACCTTATGGCAGAATAGGTCCAACTTCTATTTGAAAATCACAATTCTGCAATGTTTCTAAGCTCCCCGCAGCATGAGGAGTATTGGAGTTTTAATGATACAGTTGTGTCTGTGAGAGCTGCGTGCTGTCATGTTCAGATAATGACGCAACTTTGGTTTTAATACTTTTTAGGGACACAGATGGAAGAATGCTCTTAGATATTTTTGATGAAAACCTTCATCCCCTTTCGGTAAGTTTGTCTGCCTCTTTTTCCCTTTCACGTGAACTGTCTTTCTGTCTGCTTCGTTTTGTTTCAGTCACCTATTTGGAAGTATTTCTTCCTTAGAAATCCGAAGTGCCACCAGATTATGACAAACATGACCCGGAGCAGAAACAGATTTACCGCTTTGTTCGGACGCTGTTCAGTGCTGCTCAACTGACTGCTGAATGTGCCATTGTCACCCTGGTGAGTGTCCGAGAGATGACATCAACCATCTGACAGACCCAGTTTTGTTCCCAGCGCTTGAGTTTGTATGATTTAATAGATCTAGGTGCTGCCAGGGATTTTTTTTTTTCCTCACCATGGTGACCAAGGGAATTTCTCGATGGGAAGAGATACTACAGTTCGTTTTCTTGGGGAGAGTAAGTGATGGAAGAAGAGATTGGGTAACATGTGACACAAAGGCTGGGGTTACGTCTTGCCCTCACAGAGTGATAATGTTACAGGCCGCCAAGGTGACTAATAGAAAATGCAGGTGGCATAAGCGATCTGAACAAGAGGGAATGTTAAAAGCAGAAAGGCTTCCACTTTTGGGGGGTTTGCTGAGTGTCATCGTAGTTCCCAGCAGAGACTCAGGAACAGCTGTAGGTAATTCAATAGCACTGGTAAGAATTGACGGGCGCACAAAGGATTCGGTGAGTGACTGGAACGTGTTGGTGATGGCTCTTTTTCACTTGCACTGTACTTGCCTTTCAGGACCACATCATAGGATTGAACAATTATACTCAAGGCTGAAGTTTAGCTACTTAAAAATAGCACGACACAAAAGAAGGTTCAAATTTTCAGCTGGTGTGGATCAGCATAACAACGTGGATTAAAGGAGCTAAAGTGATCTCCACCAGCTGAGAATTTCTTAGTTTTCCTGAAATTTTTATCCTGCCAACTCTGACAAGCCTCTTCAGTTTCCAGACACGATTTTGGCCATGTTCTTGACTCAGAGATTTTTAAAAGAACAAAATGGTTTTTTACCACTACAACATGTGGTTTCATGACAGCTTTGTTATCCACTTTAGATGGAAGAAGGGGAAATTGGAGAAGGTGGATTTTGAAGGCCAGACCTACTCATTTCCTCTGTTAATCTCTCTTCCTTGGCTTCTAAGATTAGTTGGCAGGCTTTTCTTCTTCAGACAGTCAGAATGAATTGTACTAGCCAGTACAGAGCAGGAATATGAGAGAAATAGGGCAAGAAACACCCTGCAGTGCTCCACCCTTACAGTTTGAACTATTACTCTACCTAGTTACTTGATGCAGCCATTGCTTGTTTCCTGAAATGACATTTTGTCTGTCTCTTCTACATAATCGCACTAAGCACTTGTCCTTCTCCCTTTTCTTCCTAAGTGTTTTCTTCTGGAGGCAAGATATGTTGTGTGACTCAGTATGTTCTTGTGTAATTTAATTAATCTACTGTCAAATACGGTGGAACCTTGTTGTAGTTATCTGTTGTTCGATCTTAGGTTATTTGATCAATGAGGGCACTGTTTAGTAGAAAGGAAGAGGGCTTTTAATAACAACATCTTCCTGTTATTGCAATGCATGGAAAGTTCTTCCCCACACATCTTGTTAACCCAGGCATATATTTCAATATCTTTCCTTTGTAACTACTTTCTTGCCTCTTCTGGTTCTCATGTGATTTCCCTGCAAGTAACTCTTTTGGTGTGATCTGCAATGAAGTATAAATGTTTTTAACTCATTTGTTATCTTGCAGAGGCAGTTTCCATAGTTGTTAGTGCTTGAAAACTTAGATGGCTTGGGTTTTTTCCCCACACAATGATTACAGAGAAAACTGTTTTACAGCCTAGTTCTCAAAGCAGGCATGCAGAAATTTGTGGATAGATTTGGTGCAGATGATCACCGTTACTGTTCTGCTCTTCTTGCCCCTGTTTTCAGGATAATAGCACCTGCCTGGCCCCTCTTTCCAGAAAGCTGCAGAGTTTTTGGATAACCAGTGTTTTACAAGTATGAAATTCTACTGCTGCTGTTTTGTTTCCTCTGCACTTCTAGATCCCATTTCTTTATTTGTTAGTGTCGTGAGGAGGGGCCCCAGAGACAAATCATGTTGTTTCTGAAATGTTCAAATGTGGAAATTAATCTCTTAAAAAGCAATCAACCCTTCCCCCCCCTCCCCACACTCCTGAAATCTTAATAGTGTTGACGTTGCTATTTATGAACCCTCCAAGTGCTTTCAGTTTTGATGCCCTGTCTGGAGAAGAAGAGAGCAGCATTCCCTGCTGGAGCTTATGTTTTGCCACAGCCTGGCTGTCCGTCGGAGGTCGGAGAGCAATCTGATAGTCCTGTCTGCCACTCGTTCCTCCTGGGAGGGATGCCAGAGGGCAGGAAGTAGATCTGTGGAGATCGCAGTACGTTTTGAACAAGATGCTACAACTATTATCTTTCTTTCACTCACTCTAATTATTTTTAAAGAGTCCTGACCACCCCTTTTTACTGCCCAAATTATTAACGTGGTCTAAGGTGTGTAGTTGAATGCGCTTGCTGTTTGTCTTTTTACATGCCATTAGCCAGGTGGAAGCAGCAGTTACAGCTGGTTATGTAGTGGTCTGTATGCTCAGCACAGACCTGAGTAAACGTGAAACTCCAGACTGTTAGATAAGCTAGTCTCCAGCAAAAAGCTGGCATTGTGTTGCTTCTAGCACTTAATTAAAATATTTCAATTAAAGCCTCCACTATTACAGCAAAACCAATTTATAATTAAACAAAAAATTTAATTTTCAGACAGCCTCCAGAGCTGCCAAGAGATTTCCCATACTGATAGGTGAAAAATTAAAATCTCAGGTTGAAACAATTAAATACTAGTTCACATTATTTATTTATAAAATAATACCATAAGAATAAAATTAGTTTTAAGAATTGTGTTGCTGATTTGAAGTCTTGCAAATAATGGGGTTTTTTTGTCCCAGTGAACAGCTGAACTAACTCTGTGACCTGACTTTGTGAGAAAAATAATGCACATGTGCTTCTCCCTCGAGCCAGAGTATTCCCACCCTTGCTAAAACTGAGAAATGCCTGTCTCTTCACCGTCTCCTCAAGTGCAGAGGTGACAAGTTGTACTTATGTTAATCTATTAATTGGATAGCAAATAAAAATGTGAGCAGGAGCGTTGTCCATACCAACAGGAAAACAATACAGTGTTTGCATGTCATGAGAATTAAATATTTACGCTTTGTTCTTTTGTCCTGTAAAAACTAAACAACCCTGTTAAGTAGACCTGAAGAGGAGAGGTCCAAGTTTTCTGCTTTGCCTTGGCATGACTTTCTGAGTTTTGTGCAAATAGGCCAAATCTAAGGCTTCTAATAGACTTCAGTGTCCATGGTAGTTTCAGAGAGGATACATTTTGCATTTGCGAATATGCAAATATGCTAGGTCTATATGCTATAGACTGATCAGATACGGTGATAAGTAAATACATACAGTACATGAGCTGAATTATTTCTGTGAAGTTCAGAAGAGCATGCTTTTGCAATATGTTACAAAGTTCATACAGTGACTGAGAGGATTTGATATTGGGAAGTTGGAAATTTGAAGTACATAAGAATAAATTCTCCTTATGAAAAACAGGGATTTAATTAATCCAGCCAGGTGTTCCTGAGTTCCTACTGTACTCTTCAGTCACATTTTCAGCAACTAGGTAGAGAGAGAATAGTGAACTGTGTTGTGAAAAATTATAGTATTTGAGGAGAATGTTGTTTTCTGTGTGTTTGGAGGAAGGGAGAAACCTTTTAATTGCTTTCCTTTCACTGGGATAGTTTTACTTTAAAATGCTGATAAAATACTTTTTTTAATATTTAAATTGAAGTATCAAAAATTTGATGTTTGTTTAAAAGAAAACAAAAACACAAAAGAAAGTGATCAGAGTCCACAGAGACACTTGATCTGCTGCAGAGATCCTTTTCAGCTGGCCCAGCGTAACTACCGATCCTTACGCACCTTGTGGAAGATGCAGGTTCCTCTGAAGACCTCAGAGTACAATGCAAAGCATTGTTTATTGCCTCATTTGAAATCTGTCACTCTTCATCCAGTGACCATAGGAGCTCGTGAGTGCGGTTGGGTGAGCAAGGCAAAGCATTGAAGCTGGGCTCCACCTCCTGTAAGAACTCCATGAGAAGAGTCAGGTGTATCTAGTATTATTGGCCACTCTTGTCCTGGGCTTCAAGCATTCCCTGGGAGGTGGACGAAACCTCCCACTTTGCCACATCTGAAGGAGGTCTCCCAGGCATAGACAGAAGGTCTCTCCACCCGTGCTGTGGATCCCAAGCCCAGGCGTGGGTCAGGGTACGCTCTGTGTGGAGAAGGGCAGGAGGAGCAGGGGCTTTGTGCCTGTGCTTCAGGCACTGGTGGGAGCCAAAGACTCAGATTCTGGTCCCTGGTTTTAGGGCTGTTATCTTTTGACTACAGTCCAATATTCAACGCGTGCATCGTTATCAGTTAATACCTATATGTCTCTCAGTCAAGTATTGCTTTAGGCCTACTGGGATATGCATTTTATAAAAAGAGAGCATTGAAGCTCTGGGGGGTGGATTATTTTTTTTTTTTTTAAATTCCCAAGAGAAGAGGACATTCATTCAAAGAATGGATGTCTACTGATCCCAGTTTTAGACTGGAAAGTCAGTGTTGCCTAATAGTTTGAGTGTATTTTATATGTATTATAAGTCTTTGCCTTAAAATGAGTAAATTAGAGGGCAAACCTGGAGATGTGTAACTTCTCTCAGTTCCATTAGTTCTTCCTACAAAAATCTACAATGGTACTTTGCAATTGTTCACATTTTCAGACTTTTGTGATTATGTTTGTTACTGTTTTTCAGCATTTGGTCTCAAAAATAAAAATTGGATGAATTTGCAAGGACCATGATGATGTGATGTCCTTTTCCACCAAATGGATGGCACCAGACCTTTGTGGAACATTTTAAATGCCCAGCTGGGCAATTGCAAAGCACAGTTATTTCTGGAGAGCTGTGGTAGGGAACTGGCGGATTGCTTAGAACAGAACATATGGTAATTTAGCGATTGGATTAGAGCTGTAATTTGACTATGTGGGACCCACTACCAATTATTTTTTTCCCATACAAATATCTTTTTAGTTTCAAGGCATTGTGACACACTGAAGTTTTCTCATTAAAGAGAGAGGACTCGATATTTTCTGTGATGCGTTGCTATGAAAACTGTCTTCATTAGTTATTCTGTGCTCCTGCGATGTGGGTTACCTAGTGAGTTCATATGGAGCTTAAATGGGAGAGAGGGAGGGAATGAGGTTTTTGCAGATACATGTTCATTTGTAGATTCTCAATTATGGTAATTAAAATACCAAAACCATCATCTCCTTTCTGTCAATGTAAATCAAGTGACAAATTATTAAAGCCACTAGAGTTTTATTAGTAAAATAGGGATAGAATTTGACATACAACAATATAAAAACTGCATGAGAAAAGATAATGCTTTGCTCTTGCTGCTGCCTCAAAATTCAGAATTGTTCTAGTAATGTCAGTGACATTCCTCGGCGATTGCCCGTTTCTTTAGTGTGCTGAGACTCCCACTCAGCCTCCTTGGAGGGAGCGCACAGCTTCTCACCTCTCCGGGTTGCACCACAGGAAACTCCAGCACTGCAGACAGATGGAATTTGCAGGATAATTTAGGTTGGAAAGGAACTCTGGAGGTCACACTGGTCTGGCCTCTGCTAAAAGCATGACCAGCTGGATCGGGCTAATCAGGGCCTGCCCAGTTGAGTTCTGAATTTCTCCAAGGATGGAAATTTCATAACCTCCATAGAAAACCTGCTCCATTGTTTTAGGGAAGCCTGAAAAAAGAATTACGGTATTTTGGGTGCTTAAACTGCAACTCCAGTGTGGTAAGAGGTATCAGTGGGATATTGGAAGTTAATGCTGAACAGCTTCAGAATAACGTAACAAAGAGAAACAAAACTTCTATAAGAACCTCATAGTAAGATTTTAATAAAATTTGAGTGTTCCTTTGGATTATGAAATATTAAAGTGAAATTATTTGACACACTCATATTTGGTATATATCCTCCTGAAAGAAAAAAAAAAGAAAAAAAAGAGGAAAAAAACCTTCTCTGGTATTTTAAGTTTTCTTTCTACTTGAGAGTATTATATAATGTACAAAGTATGCTATAATGTCCTCTGAGATGGAAAAAAAAATGAGATGCTGTTTCGCACTAATTAAAACTGAGCTCTTCAGTGCTATCTTTAGTTTTCAGTTTCTTCAGACAGATTTATGTTCTGTTGATCGGGATGTTGCGTAACCAGCTCTCTGCTATCCAAGATCATGAGGAGCAGGACATCCCAGGTAACATTGGATGCTGTGGTTACTATCAGACACTTGGGAAGTCCAGGATGGATTCACCCAACTGCAAATAATCACCCCGGGGATTAGTTCTGTCTCAACAGTGGCTCTGCTGCAGCAGCACTGCTGGAGCTTGGATGCTGTTGCTGATCCTGTTAGTTTGTGCCATGTTACAGTTCAGTGTCTGGATTAAAAAAAGCCCCCCAGGACTAATGGTGGTAATAGATGGCTAAATGCTTCTCCACCATGCCAGTGCAAGTCCAAGTCCTGGGAGTTAAGATCAGAGGCGTCCAAAGTAGGTCAGCATGGAGTCATTTCGGGTCTGGCAGATTTATGAGCTCAAGATATGTGCTGAAACAAATCGGTTCTGTACCTCTGCTGGACCTGAAATGGTTTTGGAAGCCATTTAGCTACATTCCTGTGGTGCTGCATCTAAGCTAATGAACCTCTCCAGAGTTCATTGAACTCGAAGCCAATTTGGGATTATCTATACCCACGGAGTGGTAATTTAATTAATAGAATTAAATTCTTTTTAATTCAGAGAAATGAATTCTTAACAAAGGCAAATAACCCGATTGGCTTCACTTGTGATTAAATAATAATTTGCTGATATTCCAAGTGTAAAGGTCAGTCATCACAACATCTCGGTGCGAGTCTGTGGGAAGAGATGGAAAATATTAATCCAATATTACTTTTCTGAAATCTTAACTCTGTGCAGTGTATCTTCTGACGTGTGCTCAAGTTATTAGAAAGTCTTGAATGAGGTGCAAGTGTTGTCCATCAAAGTTTATTAGACTGACAGCCGTGAAAAAACGTGTGGTTCATTCCCGAACACAGTAGACTAAAAATGGCGCAATCAGACTCTGAGGTAGTGAGTTACTAAGTAAAAATGTATTGATGGACCAATGTCCATTGGTGTTTTCCAGATCAGAATTGCATTTTCATTTCAGCTGGGAATTGAATTATGTTACGAAGGAGTTTTGAAGCTTGTAGTGTTGTTGGTATTAACGCTGAGTTATACTTGTTTTTTGCAAGCTGGGAAAAATTTAGAATAATGTGTCGTTTAACTGAAGCCACTCAGAGTTTCTGCTAATATCATATCAGTAACTTTAAACTTTTATTTAAATAGTCTTGTTATCATTCTGTAAAAAATCCATAAACATACAGTCATATAACTAAGTGGGTAATGATAGGTGTGATGAAGATGGCTCTTGGAAACTATTAAAGTGTTTGAGGAGAACTAGGTGTCGAATTAAGGCAGAATAAATCTGGTGTCTGTTTGGATTTCAACTTCTGAATGTTTAGTAGAGAAGGGCTCAAAACTTTTGCTACAAAAGTTTACTTTCAGAAGAGGCACTGTAAAGGATGAATTAAATTGAAGAAAAGTAACTTTGGTATCACAGCTTCAATTTGTTTTAAGCTTTAGTTCCATTCTTAAGTGTGGATACAGCTCTTAAAAGTGGATGGAGGCAAATCATGGCATTTATTTTAATTTATGTCTTCTGGATACTAAAAGCTCATTTTATCTTATACGTTCGGGTTCTATGAAAGAACACCTGCTGAAACAATCCAGAGGAGATGAGATTTGCAGACTTTTGTTGTTTGATTTTTTTTTTTTTAAAAAAAGGATTTCTCACATTGTTTCTGCTGCATTTTTTGGTCTTTTGACATACAAGTAAATTTCTTCCAGCATTCTGGAATGCAAGTTACAATATTCTTTTCTACAGTGAGCTTTTAAAATTTAGCTTTATTATATGACTTTACAGCAGCTAGTCCTAAAGAAAATGTAGAAAGTGCTTTGCTTTTGAAAATTAAGCCAGTGAAATTCATTGCAACACACGAATATACTGAACCGCCTAATACACACAGAATCCCAAGTCTGTTCTACACAAACCCCATATTTAAGAAAACGATCTCTGTTTTTAAGACACTGTTCAATGCATAGACATAATTGCATACAAATGGCATTTCCATATGCCACATTTACCATTACAGGGTCAACATTTTCAGTGATTTTTTTTAATTTATTTTTTTTATTTTAATGAGGTGGAGCATGCCTGCCTGCGTGTGGGAAGACTCGCTTGCTTTTGCCAGCAAAAGCAGGTGGTATTCTCCCACCAGCCATGAGTTTGTTTGGGATGAGTAGCGTAGTGAACTAACCACCCACCAGCCTTCCTCTTCAAACGGGCCGAGAGCCACCTGGCCCTTCTCCAAAAGTCTGCACTGATTCAGCACATCTCTGCAGCAGCCAGGAACATCCCCCTGAATTCAGTAGTGCAGGCTGCTGAGCGCATGGCAGACTCTACCTCTCCTTTTTACTCCGATGTCCCATCAAAGTCAAAATTTTGGTGCTTGGGCTGTTACCATGGCCTGAGCGTAGTACGGTGAAATGCTCTGAGGTGGTGGAGGGCTCCGTTTGTCAGCAATAATGAACTTTCTCACATTTCCATAGGAGACAGAGCTCGCTTGGCTGTGTGTATACTGCTGTTATGAGGATGCTCTGCATCAGTAGGGTGAGAGCTCCGGTGTGTACCAGCCTGCCTTTCCTCTGCCTAAATTTCACTGTCTGCAGAGTCACCTGGCTCTCTCCAAATTAGAGCTAGCAAGAGCTAGAACGAAGACTGTATGTGTGACTGAGTGGGTTTGATTGAAAGTTGCAGAACTACACTAGTGTGACAGCACAGGCGTATCTTTGGGAGACAAGTCCTAAATTACCGTGAATTCCCACATTAGCTGAGGACCTCGATAAACTTTTACAAATGTTTGCTGCAAGAACAAGTCTTGTTCTTTTTCTGTCTTCTCTTACTTGAACCCAGACACTTAAAACCCAAGACTGAGTCAGGGATGCCACAGCAGGCGAACAAAACAAAATGCTCTCTTTTAAGGCATTTTCAAGAAAGGAGCCACAAGCCACGCTAAGCGCCTTGCTCCTGGCGAGGCATTTATCATCCTCAGTCTTACCGGAAGATGATACACAGCCTCACTCCAGCAAACCGTATGTCTGGAGTTAAGCCCAAGTTATCACCAAGGACTCAAGAGCGATTATTCGTATCCTTCAACATGCTGTTGGAAGATGCTCAAATATGGTAATGAAGGTGGTATAACAATAGTGTCTTATCAAGCTTTTAAAGCTGATTTCTGAAATGTGTGCTGGTGGTAAGGTAGCAGTAAGTTTATGCTCCCTATTTACTTAGGTGTAAGTTCATCTGTTATGAATTATTCTCCTTTATGTCTTTCCTTTCAATATCCTTCTTATCTGTTCTTACCAGTTTACTTTTTCTTCTCTGAATGCCTCTGAGACCACAACAGAATCCTTACTTTTACAGTATTATCAGATAATGTTATGGTTTTCTTTAGTGTTAGGATGGGAGGCAGGGGCAAATCATAGCTAAAGAAGAAGTGGTGTATTCAGGAGTCTGGCATCTGGCCTCTTCAAAAATTCAGCTTTAGTTTTAGGATATCTTGCTACCTGTACATTTGTTATTTAAAAAAAAACAATCAAACACAAAACCGAAAAATCAACAGTTTCGTCTGTGAGGTCTCATGCTGTAAATATTCCCACTTTATAGCTAGGTATAACTTTGTTTTCATAGAGATTTTTGAATGTTTATTATACCTGTCTCTTTGTAACTAATGATGTAGTAGATTGAGTTCAACAAAGTGTCTAAAACAAGATTAAGGTTAATTCTTCATTAACACAAGAAAAATAGAGAACCCTTTGGAGAGTGAGAATGTCAAAGGTCTTTTACTGACACTTTTTTTTTCTTTATATTATTTGACCAGTCTGTAATATCCAACACACTGTAACTATTCAGACTTTTTGAGTATTCTATAATTTCAAAAATTCATTGAAACTATTTTGGTATTGGTAGTATCAATGAGATGATGCTTTTCTGCAGAAGACTTCTATGCATCTACCATTTTATATGTATGATCCTTTTATAAGTTAGTTGTTGTTACTTGTTTAAAGTTAGTCCAGTATTTATTTGAAGGTACAGATATCTCCAAAACTTGGGATAAATATTTTCTAAATGTTCTGTTGGTTTTAGTAATTATCTTTAAATCAGTCATAATCCCTCTTAAAAATGTTTTAAATTAGTAAGTAAAAAACTTGAACATTATTTTATTTATATATATATATCTTAAAGGAAGATTTTTCAGTTTTCTTAGTGGCCATATATTTCTTCTGTTAGAGCAGAAGCAAATTTCCTTCAGTATCTGTAGAAGAATATTTTTAGGTATTGAAAATCTAAAACAAATTGCTGGTCCTTCAGAATCCCAAGCAGTGTTCTGATTTTATAAAATATGCAGCCTTTCAGGTAGGTAGAATATTTTGCATGTCTATTGTACTTTCATCAGAGTATCTCATAAAATCTCCTGCTAGTTTCTGTCAGTCAGTGTAGACTCTTGTAAGAGTACTAGCAACCTAAATAACCACCTAATTGCTTTTTATCACAATGCGGTGAAGAGGGTATTATAAGATCTATTACCAGATAGAAAGAACAGGTTATTCTTTAGTAAATGCAAACCTGTATTTTTAGAGAGTAGCACATCAGGACTAATTGTTGGTTTTAGTAAATGTGTCTGTGTTGTCATGTTGAAGCACTTCCAGTTTCAAGTTCTGCTCCTCCACGCACAGCCAGTCGTTCCACAGGTGAGAAACAAAACTGCAGAACAAGTGCAGTTCCTAGATGCTAGTGAAGGCACTAAAAACTTTGTTTCTGAATCAGACCAGAATTTACTAACTTAATAAACATCTGAATTTCCTTAAATCATTGCCAGAAGAGTGCAGTGAAACCCATCTGAAACAACCTCCCAGTGGACTGAGAAATCTGTTGCTTGGGAGAGGTGGTCTGTTGAGGAGAGAAAAAATTTATACTTTGTACACCTGAATTCATTGTAATCTGACTGTATTAGTGACCATTACAGACACTGTAACTCAAGTTTTATTTTCCTTCAGTAGGAGTAGGAAGCAAAGAACTTATACTTTGTGGTGGCTACTTTGGACAAAAGCTGTCTAATATTTTGTGGTTTGTATTTTTTCCCCCATGATTTTCTTGCTCAGTATGCCACTTATACTGCAGAGGGTGTGAGAAAGTTCATTTTGTGGGCTGAATATCTTGGTACATATAATCAGATATTTAACATTTTTTTCATAAAATACATTTTTTCTGTAAAACTTTAAATTCTACAACAGCTGTTGACTGTTTATGATCATCTTGTTGCCAAGCTCTAATTACTTGTACATATCATAATTGTGAAAATTAATGAACAAAACTATATGAAGGATGTAATTGGCCTTGATGTTGTTGTGGACTCATAAAAATAAATGAGCTTCAAAATATATTAATTATTATTTGATTATTAACTGAATACTATTTTCTACTAATGCTAGACCTTTCAAGAAGCACAAATCACCGAAGGAACTCTGTGTGCTTGTATGAGTGCAAGTCCTTATAGAAAATCACAAGTGAGCTCTTCTGGGTTCTAAAGTTTCGCCCCTATGCTCCCCCTTTCCCTCAAATCCTTACCAGCATGTATGTCCTACATCGAATTTTTGATATATTAGCTATTCTTTGGGTATTATTTGATTTATTCTTTTTCTGTATTAGCTATTCTTTCAGTATGTTTTTATATATATTAGCTATTCTTTGGGTATTATTTGATTAGGTGCTAATAAGCATTAACTTAGTCAAACTGCAGATTTATTAGGTGTTTTCTCAGCTAGTCTATAAACTTTAAATGTTGTGGATTGCAGAAGTATTCAGTTTTGTTCACCTCACATGTAACTATTCATAATTGTAATTTCCCTTTGCCTAACAGGGTATAGAGTAGGGAAGTACAGAGATCACCCATAACCAGTAGTTCTTAGAATGCATTTTGTTTATCAGTCTGTTATTATTTATTTACATTATTAATTATTTAAACTGTTATTTGAATTCATTCCAACATGTGACTCTATTAGCAACAGTTACAGATAGAAAAATAACAGTTTTGTTTCTAGTAATATGATCAGAAGGCAAAGGCCAACTAAAATATGAATTTATCATATCCAGTCTTGAGCTTGGCATAAATGTATGCATTTAAACCCACAGCTTTTATAAAATAATCTTTTCAAGAGCAGATTACTATTTTAAAATTGCTGGAATGGGTTTATGAAAATAGTTTTCTTTTCCATTTCTACATAAAAGCAAAATAGGTTAAGTCTTACTTTTAATATATTTCCACAGGTGTATCTTGAAAGACTTTTAACTTACGCAGAGATAGATATTTGTCCAGCAAACTGGAAGCGGATTGTACTGGGTGCGATTCTATTGGCATCCAAAGTTTGGGACGACCAGGCAGTGTGGAACGTGGATTACTGCCAGATCCTGAAAGATATCACGGTTGAAGACATGTGAGTGCAGTTTGTTTGTCAATGAATGCCAAGATCTGTGTGTATGAGGGGACGGGAAGTTCTCTCATAAAGTGTACAGAGTTTGTATATCTGCGTTGTACCTAAACGTGGGGGATGCTGATAGATGGCACAAGGTCTACTTGACAGTTGCTAACATAGAAGACGTGAATTATTTTTGTTTTCTGGTTGAAGTGTATTTTACCACTGGCTGTTCATGCACGGTGATGAAAACAGACCTGCAGTATATTTAAGTGTAAGACTTGACAAAAAACCCCACATCCAACTAGCCTGCACGTATTCACTTCAGCAGCATTTACTGTCGTGCTAGTTCTCCTTACAGTCAGGAGACCAACATGTAATGCCGGAAAAAAAATTGTTGTGATCCTAATCACCCTTAGATGATCACCCACTTATTTATTGCCATTATTCAAAATTAGTGCTTTGGGGGTTTTGGTTTGTTGTGTTTGGGTTTTTTTTTTTCCCCTGCATCCTGCTGAGTTCATTTCCAGTATGTTAAAAATCTAGTATTTTAACTTGCAAGGAGAAATTTCCATTTTTCCATTTTTTTTTAATCTGATGGCATTTGTAAGAAGTGCATGTTGTTACAGCGCAGAGAGTTGTTATATCTGGCTGGATATTCCTGAGCCATTTCAAGAGTATATTCCAACAGTAATAAAACGAACTGTAATAAGAATAAACACAATTAAGATCTTAATGTTTAGAAATACTGAAATGAATGGTCACTTCACTACACAGTCGAGTGCTTTTTTTGTTTGGTTGGTTAGCAGGTATTACATATATTGGCTGAAGTGCCTGGGGTTTGTATCATCTATACGCTCAGGGCTGAGTCATATACCACGCACACTTCCCGAGGTGCCCTAGCCTGAGCTGGCGTGCGTGCGAGAGCGGTGCTGGACGGGCTGCAGGTGGAATCGGTGCTGGGATGGTGCCAGGGGGGCTGGATGCCTTGACAGGCCACCGCGACTCGTGCATTCGGAGAGTGACCTTTTCAACCCACTGGTGCACCTCTTTTTTTATAAGAAGTAATAACACACACACACACAAAGATGTTTTAGCACGGTATCTGTGTGTTTCGAGCTCTTTTAAGCCGAGCTAAGGATCTGTAATGACAAGTATATAGACTTGTCTCTGCTTTTACTCACTTAAGTCAGGATCGCAGCCACTAAAGAGAGTTTGTTGTGAATAAGCACTCTGGAAGGAGGGAAGAGGGAAGGAGAGAAGTAGATGAGAAGAAATCTTTATACAGACAGAATGTTTTTTGAATCTCAATTTGCAATCTCAAAGCAGTGAAAGGCCAAGCTTTTTTGCTAAAGCAGCCCTAATATAGTTTCTTAATAGTTCACTGTTTGTCAGATTTATAGCTGGTCTAAAAATGATCTGTAAGGGAAAGGTTGAATGTTGGGAGTCAGCTGATTGCTTTAAATTAAGCCTGCTTATACAGTGCTAGATAAGACTTATAAATTGTGAGTGGCTGTCATTGCTCGAGTATTAGGGAAGTTCTCTCTAAATCTTGTATTAACAAGCTATTTGTAATAAGGTGGGGTTTCTCCCCCAAGTCAAAGAGAAAAACACAAAGCTTACATTGCTGTGGTATGCTGCAGGTACTTACATTAGTTTTGGGGAAAACTCTCATTTCAAAATAGAGATGGAAAATACCGCATAATGCCATTTTGGTATCTGTTTTAAAATATGTAAGCTACTTTAAGGATGGTTCATGATACTTCTTTTCCAACATAACCCAGATGGGATGAGATTTCCAAAATAAAAGGGAGAATAGAGGGGACAAGAAGCTAAAACCAGGCCCTTCACATTTCTGTGTGTAATTTTATTCCATGCAGAACAATTTGATAATGCTTCCTTGGCTGTTTCGAGTGTTTCCTGAATGATTTTGCTAAGCCTCTTTCCCCTTGATCCTTTTCTCATGCTTCTGGGTGTTCAGTGGCAGTAAGGGCCTCCCTCCATTCACTCCTCCTCCAAGGCAAATCTGGGAGCTTTTAAAGTATCTCTGAAGCTGGGACATGAGCTGAAGTAGAGTCCTGAACAGCTTGAACAGAGTGACAGGTTTGACCGTGCTGTGTCACACTATTAATCGGGAATGGATATAAATATGAGTTCTGCAATTGCTGATTCTCAGGACATTTTTTGAAGGCAGGTGATGAGGCATACTGTGGTGGTGCGAAAGGAAATGAAAAAAGAGGGGTTTGTTTTTGACAAACGTGTGGTGGTGCTACTGTTAGCAGTTGCACTCGAGCTGTGTGATGCCATTACTCACCTGGCAGACCTGTGCTCCTATGCTAACATCGGCCCTCTTCCTGCAGTGCACGTTCCCTGTGCCAAACCCTGATGAGTCCTTGTCCTCAAAGTTTTTAGCTCCTTAACCTTTTCTTAAAGATTTTAGGGTTCTCACAAGCTGCAAAACCAAAAGCCTTTGGGGAGCCTGTGCTCTCTATATGGTACTTGGTAATCTGGCTCACGGACTCATGTTTGGGGCTCCTTGTGAATCCTCCAGCAAAGATTTTGGTGCCTGTTGACCTGACGTTTATATTCCTGCTGCCAGTTTTTTCAAATTATTTTCTCCTCTTATCCCTAGTGTGGTGGATTTTTTTTTCTTATTTTTCAGGTAGTTGGGACAGCACAGTATCATGATTTTGAAGAATCTAGCTCTACACAAGATGGAGGGATTTCACTGTTTATATCAATGAGGCAGAAAAACTCTAGGTCAAAATCTTCAATTGCTGTGAATCATTCAGTATCTTGCAAAACATCGTGCAAACGTTTCAGTGTTTTATAAGTCAGCAGCAGTACATTGAACTGCGCCTAAAAGCTAAGAGAGGACTTGTGAGGACTGAAGTGCAGCATGTAGCTGTAGTCGTGTGTAGCATTGCCTTGAGCTTCTGTGTGAATTCGGGGAGCGACCACAGGAGAGCCTCTGCTAATGCGGACTCATGGTGGTCAGTTATATTACATTAGTTCAAATCCAAAATACATGTATGTTTTTGTTATTTCTCGGTTGTAGTTAGTTTGCTGATCGAACCTTCAAATCTGGGAACTAGGGGATAGTAAGAATCTGAGGCTATGTATTGTTCTTAAAGATTTGGGGATGCTCTTCAAAAGAGGTACAGCCAATGTCTTTCTCCATTAAAATACTTTTTATATTGGCCATTAAAATAGACCTTTAGGCTTAGCTTGCAGAAAGTAAAGTCTTGGCAGAATAAAAGGGCATTTAAAGACAATCTTCTGTATTTATTGATAGCCGTCTTAAAATATAATTTTTTTAATTTGGGTTTTTTAAAGGCTAGAATATTCAACAGTGTGAATTCATGCCAAAGAGTCCGTATCCAGCTTTTAGATAGTCTTTTAATGTTAATTAATACTTATCATTATGGAAACATAGAATTTTGGCAGAGAGAGAGTGAAGGTAAGGAAAGACAATGATTATGATGTAAGAGTGATGTAAGAGTAGAGTGAGAAGAAAAATCATTCAGTGTTGAAAAACTACTGTACCAGTACTTTTTATCCTCAGATCCTTCCTCTTCTGTTGCCAACTGCCTGCACGTTCCTTGCACACATACACTGCAGTCCAAATGTAACTTAAATGCAATATCATAGTCAGTCAATACCTGCTGGTAACACAGCTGTGCAGTCCCTACACTCTTCAGCAAACATGTACAGCTTTTACCACCCATTTATTTTTTTCATTTCTCATGTCTTGAAATCACTGTTTTGAATATATCATATGTCCCTGTATAAGTATTATGTAGGATATCTATTTACCATGCAATTTATGAAAACTTCCAGTCCTTAATTTTGTTGATTTACTTATTTCTTAACATACTTTCTAACAGACTAGTGTAGGTAATAACGTATTGCTATACCAACATTTTCATGGAGTGGGAGCTCAAATAGGACATCTGTTCCTATCGGGTATTTTGACAGACACAATTGGTGTAGGAACTGAAAAAGAAGCGATCACCACTGTGACTTTTGATTGCACATCCTAGGGAAAAGTCACTTCATTCTGATCATAAAGATGAGACAGTATGCTGAAAAATTCACATTTCCCATGACTAGTTTTAAATGATTGATTATGAAAAGCTGAAGAGAGTAAATAAGTTCTCCAGTAATTTGGGTCTTAGAGTAATTTGCAGCATTTATGAGAGATGTCTGACAAATTCAGGGCATGTCTGCATTTTATGTGTGCATAGCTGCGTGTGCAGATCCACCTAGTGGAGGTACAGCAGAAACTACAAGAAATTTTTTTTTTCCTGCTGCCTTTTCTTTCCCAGATTGTATTAGCTAAACTGATAAAGGTGCCATTCCACAAGCAAAACTTTGTGTCTGGGTTTGATCGGTATCGCGGTAGCAGCTGCAAGGTGCCGCATCTTTCATATTCCTCACTGGTGTACGTATGTTGACAGAACTTGGTAGGCTAGCATAATTGTATCTGGCAAGAATAAGAAGTTAACTTGGTTTATACCATTTGCAATTTAAAGTAAATTACGTTCAGAATCCACAGTCTGAAATATGTTTTCACATTTATCCTCTTTCTACAGGAATGAGCTGGAACGCCAGTTTCTTGAGCTGTTGCAGTTCAATATTAATGTTCCCTCCAGTGTTTATGCCAAGTATTACTTTGATTTGCGTTCCCTGGCAGAAGCAAATAACCTGAGTTTTCCTTTGGAGCCTCTCAGCAGGGACAGGGCATATAAACTTGAGGTAAGACACTTTCTTTTTAGATTGCTCAGAGTTTAATATATAGGGAGATTTTGAATTTTTGCGTTATTTCTCCCTTCTCCCATCTCTTCCCAAATATTCCCATGAGATATTAGAATATCATGTGCCCCAATTTTCGTAACTGTTTTGTTTGTTGTTTGGGTATTCATGGATGTGGGGACAGCTTTTTGGCCCAGTTTGCTTCATACCTTGTCTTGCTTTCCATTTCTTTTTCAGTTCCAGTTGTCTGAATTGGCCTTGTGAAAGTACTCACAAGCTTTACAATGACTCTGTTCACAGTCTGGTTTTGTGCGTTCTTTTGGTTTCATAAAACCACCTTAAAGGACAGAATATTAACAAGTATTGCTGAAAATAACTATTCCATGTGCTTGTTATCTGCTACCACTCCACTTCACATGGATCCAAGTCTGTTATCTCCTGTGGTGCTTTTCTCAGTAATGGGAAAATGAGCGCACGTCTGTAGTGAATAAATCATGAATGCTTATAAGACCCAAATATACCATGCACAGAAAGCACTGTGTTGGATGGTCTGGACCTGTGAAATGCAGGGCACTATGAATTCCCACAGACACAAGAGGAATTTAAAATCATCAGCCAATTGTGGACACTTTGCAAGACATGAATCTTTTTTTTCCTGAGCTTTCTGATATGTTTTTCAAATAAGAGCATTATTGCCTGAGTGTATACGTATTTTGTTACTAATTTTGAAATTTGTCATTAGATACTAACTGCTTTTAACATCACAGGTCTTTAATTATATACCAGCTTTGCACTGGAGGTTGTTTGCCTGTGGGTCAGAGCGAGCTTTGCGTGTTCTGAAACTCCTAGTGCTCCTGTAAAACAGGCAGGCAGTACTATACATATTTTTGTGGGGGGAAATGGTGCGTGGGAAGGCTAATTGACTTGTTTGCGACTGTAATGGGAACAGAAAGTGGTGGAGAAAGAATCAAAGCAGATTTCACTAAAGTTGTATTTCTCATTCCTTCTAATTATTCTTTCTAAATTTCACAGATAGGTCTGATAAGAATGTAACTTAATTCTGTGTGTGGAGTGTGATGTAAATTGGCATCAGATTTTGTTTCTGTTGAAGAGGAAAAAAGATGAAAATTCATTGGGATTATAGTTTTAAATGAAAAGAGCTAGTTTACTAAGTGATTAGATGGTGGGTATTGATAATAAGTGCTGTTTACATATATTAAAATTGAGTGAATTACTTTTTGAAGAGAATTTAGTACACGATGTTTCCCAACACTGCCAGTCTATATCGCACGCAATGTGTAATAGTGGGTTACAAATGAAGGTAATGGTGATAGCTCCTAAAACCTTAGAAGAAAAGAAAATAGGGAATGACTGTAAATACCCAGAGAAAACGGGTGGATCTTCAGTACTAACTAAAGAGAAGGCATATTTAAAAAGAAATAATGGAATATTTTTTCAGTAAATCCATATTATTAAAATTTTTCCCACGTTGGGGATGTTTGCTGCTGCTAGCAGACGTTGGCTGTAAAATAACCCTGCTAGCCAAGGAGGATGTCTTCAGGGAAGAGGATGAGTATCTACTGTGAAACCAACTTGGTCTTCCAGCTCCTTGTCTCTGTTCTGTGGCCAGAAGGAAGAGAACATGATGGGAACGACCTTGTTCTTTGGCAATACTTGGTTGTCATTAGTGTGCCCTTGAAACTAGTTGACAGTGTAATTTATAGCCTAGTTCCTTGAGTACAGTTAAGCATTTAGCTTGCCAGGAGTTATCAAAATGCATTTGCAGCACTTTTCTAGGTC
Organism: Grus americana; assembly: GCF_028858705.1. Lineage (NCBI taxonomy): Eukaryota > Metazoa > Chordata > Aves > Gruiformes > Gruidae > Grus > Grus americana. The sequence goes on from NC_072853.1 coordinate 154,438,646, forward strand.
TGTCGTGTGCTGTTCAGCCCAGAGTTCTCTGTTTTTAAGGCAGTTTCCTGAATTGTCAAGTGGAGTAGCTGTAGTACTGTCGTGGTTTAACCCCAGCTGGTAAAAGAGCACCAGGCAGCTGCTCGCTCACACACACCCCTACCCCCAAGGGAATGGAAAAAACCCCAAACTCGTGGGTTGAGATAAAGACAGTTTAATAGGATAACAAAGGAAGAGAATAGTAACAGTAATAATAATAATACAAGTGATGAACAAATGTAATTGCTCACCAGATGCAGAAAAAACCAACCCATTGCCCAGTCTGTTTCTGAGCAGCGATCCCACCTCCCGGCTCGCTTCCCCAGTTCCATCCGGAGCATGATGTCCTACGGCAGAGAATATCCCTTTGGCCAGTCTGGGTCAGCTGTCCTGGCTGTGCTCTCCAGCTTCTTGTGCACCTGGCAGGGCGTGAGAACCTGAAAAGTCCTTGACTTCCTGTAGACACTACAGCTACCCAGCAACAACTAAACCATCAGTGTGTTTTCAACATTATTCTCATCCTACATCCAAACCACAGCACTATACCGGCTACTAGAGAGAAAATTGACTCTGTCTCAGCCGAAACCAGGACAAATACCACGCAGGCTGTGATATTTTTGATACTGAGAGAAAAGCTGCAGTCTGTGATGAAAGACAACAGATTCATAGTGAATGTACATATGCAGTGGAAGGATTTCCCTTTGTCTGGTAAACTGAAAGGACCTTGCTCAGTCCTAAGATTTAAAACAACTTATTTACTGGCATTTCAGGTCACAAAAGATCTTGCATAGAGAAATAGTTATGTTATGACACATTTTTGCTACTTTTGCATTTTCAAGCTATTTTATCTATCTAAAACAGGAGTACTAGATCTGGCATGGCAGAATCTGCGTTGCTGTTTCTGCAGATATGAGGTTGACATACCTGTGATGAAAAAAAAAAAACCAAACCCAAGGACAAGGCTAGTAAATACTGTTCCTCAGCAAATGGAAATGCTGGACAAGATCCATCAGCTTAGAGGTGTTATAAGAGGTTATAGTACTTGTTTAAAATGACATTGCTTTCTGGACCATCTGCAGTGGATGCTTTAACTTATTTAATGTTCCCACAATTGACACTTAAGAAGCAGCTTTGTCTTTTAAATGACTAAATGAAAGTAATTTTTTCTTACTTTTCATCAGCCTGTGGCCTAAACGTGTCCTGAGTTTGTTATACCAGTCCACCTAGTAGCCAGAAACCATTTTCATGACGTCTCTTTTTTTTTCCCCCCATTGTATGGAATCATGGAAGTTAAAAATGGCAAATAACCTTTCATTAGATCATCCAGTCTGTCCGCCTGCCAATGCTGTTTGTTCCAACCAGCATATGTTGTAGTGTGTTTTCTCCTTCCTTTTAATTATGTCAAATGTCAAGGCTTCCTTTGCTTCTCCTGAGAACTGTTTTCTAATACGGGAGATTTTTCTGCCAAGAAGGTTGTTGGATATCCAACCTTAATCCACTATTTTGTAATTTCCTACTCTTGCACCTGGTTATTCTCCCGTGTACTGAGCTAAATATGAGTCAGATTCTGCTCTTTGGGGTAAGCCCACAAAACGTGCCTACCCTATTTCTGCTTGTGATCTTAGCACTGTGCTCATTTCAAGGCTCAATTTTGTAAGAGCCTTCATTAGTGCACTCCCAGTGTAACTGACTTTATGTTGTCTGAGCTTTTTATTGTTAGGATAGTGCTTGAGCACATAGTTCAAACCCTTTGAACTACGTGCTATATTTTCTTGACCCTGAAGAGGTACAGTCCCACAGATCAAACACACAGAAAAGAGGAGAGAAATATGTGAGTTACAAGTAGTGAAGTGTCTTTATATCACTCCAGCTTCCCACTGTCGCAGTGACTGATTGCAGTCCGGCGTGTTTTGCATGTTCAGAACCCTCTTAGCCAAGAAGCAAAGGGAGAGCAAAATCCCCCCTGCTCTTTTGGCAGGAATAACCTGAATCCTCTTGTTTTCATTTTCCATAAATTAAGGAGAACCTCCATCATCCCAACTTCTAGTTGTTCTAGTGATTTATTTATTTATCACATTTTCCTTACATAAAATCCTTCCAGACTTAGTGCTGTCTGTCCCAGCTAAGTTCTCTCTGGTTCGTCCAGTTGTTGGGGTGTTGCAGCACTCGCGGTTGTGTGCCTTTGTGCGTTCCCAGCAGTGAAGCCATAGCCAGCCCTGCTGCTTTCCTGCCCTGCACAAACATGTGCACGCAGCCAAAACTACCTTTCTCCCGCCTCCTTTCTCCTTACCTGCCCCCTTCACCAGGGACAAAGTCTCACCTAGAGTCATATAACTCAACAGAGGAAATGACTTCTAGTTCTCTATGCATATGTATATAATGGAAGAATATATATGTATGCATTTTTCTAGCTGATTACAGGTATTACAGTCAAATCCAACAAAATTTTCACATGATGGAGTAGTGTTGCTGGTTTTAAGAATGTTTTGATTTCATATGAGAAATGGTCCCTCGCAACTGTCAAAAATTGGTTTCTTTTTCCAGCAATAAAACCAACAGAAATGTCAGATGACATAAAGGTGTTTGTAAGCTATTTGGATTTATTTTAACTGAAGGACAATAATGAATATTTACAATTTTCTGGTTTTTGTCTTGTTTCCTCATATGTTACGCTAAAGTTGACTCACTGCCTTCCCAAATAGGCTCCAAATGTCAATTTTGTAAATTATTTGCAAATGAAGAGGCAACTTTAGATAGAGGATTGCTTTAAACAGCTGACAGTGTTTCTTATCTGTATGATTAATCACCAGAGACTAGAGATGAATATTAAGTGCTACTTCCAAGCAAAATTTCATTTCGTCTGACCAAGTGCCAGAACAGAAATTTTCCTATGAAACAGGCAATTTTGACGTGATTACCTTCTCTGGCTGTTCGATGCCTAAGGTGATAGCCTGATTTGGCAGCTGTAAGAAGCTGAGCTCCACCTCAGTACACCTATTTGCCAAGCCATGCCTTGGCACGTTATTCCATGATTAAACTCTTTTCAGCTATTGGATTTTAAATTCGATTGAATTGCATAAACTTCCTTAGTCCACTGAGTTCTTGGTTAAACTAAAAAAATGTTATTAAGCAATTTTAAGTTACGGTCTACAAAGCAATGGGAATATTTGTGTTATTTTATTCAGTTGTTGTCTTTATGTGCACCAAGAAAGAAAACTATGTTCAAGAATGGTCCTAACAAAAGGAAATTCAGTTTCCAACTAAAAAGCAGCAACTGGTTTCTTGTTGATGGTGGTGGGTTTTGTGTTATTTTGATTTTGGTTTGGTTTTTTGTTTTTTTTTTTTTCTTTTTTCAAATTAACTGGGTTTTGTGGCTAGCTTGACCAAAGCGTTGGATGAACTTGCTCTCAGATGGATGAGTTGTGTGATTCTGTCATACCTGCCTCTGGTCTTTGCAGGACTATTGAAATTACAGGGCTCTTCACAGCTACCACTTACTGTGCTGTAAAAGTAAGGATCAAGAAAGAGAAGGATGATCAGTGGAGTCAGGCTGTTTATTTGCATTACCTTGTTTTATAGTCAAACACTTGTACTGGTTTTGTTTGTATGGTACTTTTCATTAAACATCCTATCTTAAGACACCACTTAAAAGCATTCCTGAGTAAATAAAAATACTGGTTTAGTTCATCTGATTTTTTAACTGGACCTTGGATACTCCTTGCAGTGAGCTTTCTCTGCAGTTCTGCGTGTTTGATCGCCAGAGTAACGTCCCTCCTGATGCCAACCATAGTCTGTCCTGACCATATAGACATGCTATTTCAGGGCTCAGTATATTTGTGCATAAGAGGTCCATAATAAATAATCTGGTTTAAGTGTGGATAAAAACAGTAGAAGAAACATAAAACATTAACTCCAGTGTAGTATAATAGGAATAAAGATTTGAATAATGTTGGTCTCTCACTTCAAAAGGTTTTTAACATTTCTGTGTATTTTTAATGCAAATTAAATTATTCTGAATATGAGTTACGTTTCCCACTGACGCCATATAAGATAGCCTGATCATATAGAAATCACCGTCGTCTTCTGAAAGGCAAGTAAACATCAGCTCTGTAAGCAAAACAGGGAGAGTGTTCTGCCGGACCATTTATCAGTGGAGAAAAAGATAATTATTACAAGGCTTTTTTCACCAATGAAGTGCTATATATGAGTCACCATATAGCAGTGGGTAAGGATTGTCAGCTGCATAGATGAGATACGCGATGGTTAACCTGTAAAGAAAAGGCTTGCGATATGCTCACCGAGTCCTTCAAAAGCAACTGTGGTGGGCAATGCAGTGTCAGTGTGTTTCTTTTAAGATTAATGAAGTGCAAAAGAGGATTTGGAGAGAAGCTCTTCACTGTTTTGCTTAAAGAAATTACTTTTGTAATTCTGCCTTTATGTAGAAATACGCATTTAGCTTTATTTTACCCATACAGCTGTGGTGAATGCAATTGAGGTTTTTTTCATTCTTTTGTCTTACAGGCCATTTCCCGCTTGTGTGAAGATAAATATAAGGACTTCAGGAAAGTTGCAAAGAAACGGTCAGTCAGTGCTGACAATCTGACTGTGGTTAGATGGTCCCCTGCTATTATCTCCTAACAGAGGAGACTGGAATATTCCTATGACGTACTGTTTCATCCATCCATTTTTTTCGGGGTGGGCTGGGGGCGGGGGGCTAAAGAAAAAAGACTTTTGATTTTTTTATTTTTAAATCTGTCAAGCTGCCTTTACAGTGCCTCCCCATTGTGTAGCACACAAGTAAAATACCTAGCAGAAGGAGAAATGGAGAAATCAGTGTTCGGGAGAGAAGAATGGGCAACAATTTTTTTTCTCACTTTTGCTAACAGCTTTACCCTGTTCATGAGGAAACAGCAAATCAGGTGCTTGGAAGAAGAAACAATAAAATGAAGTAGAGGCAGAAAAATATTTAAGAAAACTGTGCCATTTTCTAAAACGCTGTATTCATGAAGAGAAATGGCAGCATGAAAACAAACCATGTAGTCAGATGACTGTGCACTAGAGGAATGAAGTTGGGAGAGTTCCATCCTAAAGGTTTCTCTTAATATCTATTTTATTTTTTGTTGTTTGTTGCATTCCTCATTGCTGCTCCCCAGGATAAATTCTTCCCCTTGCACAGCAGCAAATACGAAGTCTGTATTTACAGTAGCACAAGCCCCTGAATAAATAGCGTTGGGTTTTTTCACTGCACTTTTCTCTGTAAGCTGTCTTATTAGCATTATTCTTCATAATTATTATACATATGTTATATTTCTTGTATGCCTTTTATTGTATTTCAAAAGAGAGAACTTGACATTAGTGCTGAACCAAAAGCGTGTACAGGGATCAGAAGATCTTCATAATTTCATGATGTGTTTTATTTATAGTATACTTGGGTGCGTGTGCCTTCCTGAGTTCTTGGAATCATTTATTTTTCCTTAATATAAAGATACAGTTATTAAAGTATTCAGATGATGATGATAAGACTTGGGCCAAATCTCCAAAATGTGCAACAGATCTTGTGATCCTTTTTGCGGATTTTCATAGCATTAGAAGTTTAGCAGAATTCATTTTGAGGGAGATTTTTTTTTTTATGGCCTGACTAGTTCATTCCTTCACCTCCAGGTCCATTGTTGCAAGCAATATTCTCAATTTTTATATGTTTACTTTAAATCAAAGTGAGTCTGTTTGTATAAAATAAAAAATCATAAAAAAAATTGTTCCAGTGAGAAGACCTGTAGAAGAGCAGAATGGAAATCTTAACAAGGTATTTGTCACAAGTAGATTAGATTTTAAAGCTAAAATACAAACCCTCATGTTTTTCAGCCTAGGTGCTTATAGAAATTAAAAGTAAGCAAACTGTGAATGTAATTTTCAACTCTGACTATTAAGCTCTTCTCTTGTTGTTACTAGTTCCCTCTTACTGTGGCCGTTGCCCCCTTGGAGTTTGTAAGAACCTTTTCTAGAAAATAACTTGTCAGTATAAGCATCTTTGCTTTATAACGCCCCAGGGTGATTTTTTCCCACCCATTTTTTTTTTTTTTTGGCACAGTTTAGAAAGACATAGGCGAAAACTCTTAGTTCCCTAAAATCTTTTCTTTGCGACTATCACTGAAGTGAACGGCAACAGACGTCCCTGATTTATGCACTACTGTGGTAAACCGTAACGATTCCGTATTTGTTTTATTAAGCCCTATGGGCTTGTAGCAAACCTAGGGGCCCAGAGATGCACACTCGACTTCCAGTGCAATGCTCATCGGATGCCTCCGGGCGGAGGGGCACTGGCAGGATTGAAGTAGGAATACCAAACAGTTTTCTGTTAACTTTCTAATGTGATTTGTGTAGTTTGAGACATGAAGGTTTTGTCCCTAAATTCTCCTGATGTCCTTTGGGCCTTTAAAAGAATCTAATTCTCATCACTTCTTGTTGTGCCAATGCATCAGAACTGTGAGTATCCAAGTCCATTTTTCCCTTGAACACGGAATGTAAGGAAAGTGTTCGTAACAATACAAATGCGAATTGCAGCATTTAAAACCTCTTTACAGATAGTATCAAAAGGAACGTTTTCAGACCATTTGAAATTCATCCTTTATAAGCATAAATTTAGGCTTTAAAATATGTGAAATATTTTGATTTATCAACACTTTGCTAAACTATTTTCCATTTAACTTGATATCAGGAATATTGGTTTTATCCATTTCTGGGTGATAGAGATATGAACTTTGGATTATGTAAAGATCTCAATGCATCTACTATAATTTTTGTGAAGTTTATTAAACTACTTTAAAGATTGTATAGTCTATTTATTGTATGTACATACAGTCTGATACTTTAAAAAGTGGATTCCATAAAACCTGGCTCAGTCTTGTTTAGACTATTGAATATCGTTTTAGCCTTGTGCACTGGACTCTACCTCTGTATAGGAGAATTTTCCATATTCTTAATTAGTACTGATTCTGTGATTAACTTGGTTATGTTTCTTGCACTAAGAATTAAAAAAAAAAATCTGCTGTAAGTGTGGATTTTTTTCTTTAAGTTTTGCCATATGGATCCTCTACGTTTAGATGGATGTTTCTTTCCCTCATGGTTATAGAATAATTCTTTGCTTTTTCTTCTAGTTTGTTCCAGGGTTGCCAAAAATACAATACCTGTCAGTAAATCTTAATGAGTGTCTCTTGTTTGCAAGGTATTCTATATCATGTAATTAAAAATGAATTATTATTTAGGATTATGTTGTGTTTAGTGTAGTTTTTTTAAGCATTACTGTATGGAAAATGCCATTGCAAAGTTAGAGAAGCACCCGGGGTGTGAGAAGGGAGGAGAATCAAGTAGCGTTTTACTTAACAGCACAAATACATCGTGTTTTTCATTTCGGAACCTGAAACTAAATTTGCTGTAAATGTTTTCTGGACTAAGGTTTTCATTATTGCTTTGGTCAGTGGCTCAGAAACAAAAAGGTGTAGGAGATGTAATAAACCTGTCCCTTCAAGCATCATTGTCTTAATGAATTGTTTTTATATGTTGAGCCAGTGGGCCATTCGTTTGGTCGCTTACCCCTTGGTGATTGGATAAATATTTGAAAAAGGCGTCTTGTAAGGCTTTTTATTCATGCATCCCTCTGCAGCCCAGAGATGTTTCCCTAATTCTTCTTTCCATCTGCAGACTTGTTTATATTTCATTTTTTGTTTCTATTCAATTTTTTGTCGGTGATATGTATCCTTCTGCCAGACACTGTTCTTTGGGACCAATACTGGAGTCGTGATAAAGTGCAAAAAGAAGAAAAAAGTCAAATCACCTTTTCCACCTTCCACAAATCCTATCAGTCTTTCAAATAATACATGTTTTCTGTTGCTAAAAGCATACAAAATTCTATCCCGTAGCAGGGCAACGGTATCCTTTTCAATAACTGTAATTTTTCTTTTTTGAGAGAGAGATCACCATATATGGCTTATTTAGCTTAGTTTATCATGTAAACTAAAAATATGATGGAAGAAGCGTTTACATTTATGAAGTCTTAGTTCAGACTTTGTTTTTTTTAACACCTCTTTCTCTACTTCCTAGCTTTCCTAGTGCCAGAAACCTTAGATGTAACCTGAAGATTAGAAGTAGCAAAAACCTCATCAGAAAAGGGTGATGGTGGCAGATGACAAAGTGACATCTGGTAGTGTTGGCTATATATAAAAATAGCAGCATGTGGGAGGGGATACAGGAATTGAAAGGGCAGAACCAGAAAAAAACCAAAGCCTTAACAGCTGAAGCAACAAATTATTTACAGTTGTCCTTTGTTGGTAACGAACATTGCATTTTCCAATGACACGTTTAAACTGCTAACTGAAGTGCTGCGCATCTACTGCAGACTCCTGCTGCTCTCTGCTTCTGTGTGGTCTTCAGAAGGAATTAACTCAGCCCAGCTTTTAGCACTTCTGTTTCAAACACATTTCTGTAGTCAGAATTATTTTTTTTTCCACTTGAATTGTCAGTTGTTGAAGTCATCTGCCTACCTCTGCAGTGGAGTGCCCACGTAGTGTCTCTAACAGGTTCTGAGCAAACAACTCAAATATAAACACCAACACGCCCGTGTGAATGCGACCTGGATGTATATGGAGATGTTAGTATCTACACCCAACGTGCAGTAAGTGTCTGCTTTTTCTGGTTTTTCTTTTCAACTGAACTACATCTTGAGGAAACCACAGAACTAATGAGAGTTTGAGTTGCGTAGACTAAAGGTGATGACAGAAGATACGTAGCGACCACTATTAGGCAAGGCTTTAAAAAAGGAAACAAGATTTAGAAGAAAAGCTGCTGATCATAAGAAAACCAAAAGTGATAGCAGACATAGATTATGATGCTGAAAACGATTGTTTCATAGCGTGTATGAACCTGCTTCTCTGGGTCTCTTATGAGAATCCGCAAAAAGTGACTGGTGAATCCCAGAACCACAGCTTGAAAATGACTGAACGTGTCAGCCAAGAAAGCCATGCCTGACTTTTCTTTGGTTGCCTGGGCTTGGTCATCAGGCGCTTCCCAGTAAAGACAGAAACAACAGCATGGCAGGCTGAGGAAAGGCAGGTGACAGAGCAGTACAATTAGACTCTATTTCTTGTGTTCCTTCTACAATGGTTGGTCTGATGCAATTTGATATGAAAAAGATTTTTTTTGTGCCCTTTGTGCCACGTGTAATGTGTTTCAGCATTATCGGTGGAGACTGTCAACTGTTACAGCTGGAGATGCTCTTTGGTGATGATAACGCTAAGCAAGCTTCTTGGTGTGGTGATAGCTGACAGTACTATCTACGTTTCCCGTATGACTTGTCCAGATTCTCTGTAGAGTTTGTAAAGCTCACTCGAGGCACTGGACAGTGTGTCTTGTGAAGATGTCAGTGGTCTCTACAGATTGAGAGCAGCAAATAACAACAAAAAGTTAAAAATTGTATTTATGAAGTACGATTTCACAATGTCTTTACATGATTTACTTAATGTCCTTAGAACATTTAGTTTCAGACCACCTTTCCCTGCATCTCTGACCCTTGGACTGCGGTAACGCAGTAAAACTTTGAAGCTAGAAAATCTTTGGAACTAGCGTTGCTGCCCCCTTTGAATTCACCAGCAGATGAAGACTTATGTGCCGTGAGGGCTTTGCTAACCAGGTGTTGGAGTAAGACACCTCCTTCACGTAAGAGATTCTGCAGCACACAAGTCTAGAGTTAATTCTTCTCTTATCTGTATGTTTTCTTGCTTCACTGCCCCTGGGTTTTTGTGCCACTTTATTTCAGACATTATTACAAATTATTCTCTATGGAAACAGTATCTTGGGAACTGGCAGCTGTGATAGACTTGCTGCCTTGTATTTAAACAATACAGATCATCCTGTGACCACATACTTTCCTGTGTTTCAGGCAAGCTAAGCATTCTTCTATGGGAAAAGGAGAGGCCAAAGGATGGGCATTTGTGTGCTTGAAGGGCTATGAGACAGAACTAGGTGTGCATAGTTTTAAAATAAACCAGGCAATAAAGACAGTATTTCTGTCTTCTGTGGTGTTTATACCAAAAGGCATTGATGATACTTTAAGTAGCGTGATGATGTTAAATTTCTTGGGCAAGGAATTTGAGGGATAATTGTCTCCTTTCAGCAGGACAGGATGTGCAGATTATATTGCCGTAAATCGTAGGAGGAGGAAGACCAGGTTGTACTGAGCAAAGTGGCACAAAAGCAGCATGTAAAACACGTACACCAACTAACCTTGAATATCGTGCATTAGAACTGCAGTCCTGTCTCTGTGTTGATACACAGTCCAGCAGTGTGTGGAAAGTATTGGTGGTCACCTTACTCACACAATTACATCCTGTTCCTTTTGTGGCCTTAAAGTAAAAGGTCATCCTGTGTATGCAAAAGCTTAGCACACTTTATCCAGTACTGCAATATAATCAATAATATTTGGAAGTAGACTTTAAAAAAAAAAAAAGGTAGAAGAGCTCCTGTTAAGAACAAAAGCTGCTGGGGGTAGTTTGGTAGTGCTGTGGGGCTTTACCGATATGAACGTTGTGTAAAGAGAGGGGTAAAGAGAGTCTTCTGCTTGTGACAGACATCCTGTGACACTTTTGAAGTCACAGGGTGGGAGGGTAAGAAGAATTGCAGATATACACCCCCATCTCCACCCTCCAAAAGAAGTCTGTTGTTGTTGCAGTAATTCTGCATTAGCACTGGCAGAGTTGTGATCAGAGGTGGAAGATTATATTTCGCCTTCTTTATGTAGTCGCTTTGCACAAAAGTGAAAATGGTTTAAATATCCAAATCACCACCAGCATTCATAACATTCAATATCTAACTTACTGCTGCCAACAAGTATGCACCTTAGATTTTACCGCAGGAATGAGTCTACAGTCTGAAAGCGTACTTTGAGGGTGCTTTATAGGGCACCACTTCTAAATCTGTCCTCTAAGAAACTAGAGGACTGATTCTTGTATCCTAGGAAAATACTTGGGTAGATCTTGAATATTTTTGAGTACTGTCAGGTGAAGTGATCTTCCAGATCTGCTTGGATTTAAGGCTTTGAATCAATGATTTCTTCAGCTGAACAGAAATAAATACTACAAAGTATAAAGCGGCAGTATCGACTTCATCTGGAGAAATCATGGTCGTGTCACCCTGACACTGAGCTTCGGTGAGCAAAGGACCGGCCTGATTCTTCTGCGTCCCAGTTTAATAGTGAATCTGCTTCTGAACCTCAGTGAAAACATCTTCAGTGTTTCTGACCTGTGAGAAATCTAGACCATGAAATCGTTGCTTTTCTGTGGTGGCCTGTCATTACGGCACACCAGAGAGGCTTTTTTTGTTCTGCTCTGGGGCTGGCATGTGGCAGAACCAAGTTGTTCTGCTCCGTAAAGCCTGCAGATAGCTAAACCATGCGTTAGCTACAGCTCTGTGCTAAGATATCTGATCCCAGCTGCCACATTTTCCTTTTAAGTTTTCCAAAAGAATTTTCTTTTGGAAAAAGAAACCAGGGCAAGAAATCAGTTGTGATTTTTCCATGAAATACACAGATTCTAAATTGGCATCTAATTTTCCCATTTCAGAATATTTTTTTTTATAATTTCAGACTTGAGTTGAATTTTCCTTGACAATTTCCATATGTGAGTGTGCATGTGAGCAATTTTTTTTTTGTCTTAATTGCATTAGATAAGGATTTTTATGGCAGTTGCTAATAGCAAAAGCAATTATTTTAAATGTCATTTGAACTTGCTGTTTGTCCCCCTGAGGAATGCATTTGTCTGGATTCTTCAACTTACTAAGAATAGGTAAATCCAACGATACTAGACTGCAGGTTTTGGCACTGTCCCCTTCATATTGTAACATGAACAATGAACTTTTTACAAATTACAGCATAAGCTGAAAACTTCAGAGGATTGGGGGGCAGGGGAGAAAAGAAAACTGGAGCTTTGATTTCTTCAGCAGACTAATATCTGTCTCCCTCAGCTTTTCTTCTCCTTAAAGTGTCCTTAAAAACAGTTTCAGCATCTGTTGCTGAATGTGCTGTATTCTCCTGAGTGCAGAATTGCTCAGGATTTGAACAGAAAGCCCCAACCCCATCAACCCTTTTTAAGACTTGAGGTGCGCTCCCACGGAAGTCAGGCTGAAATGCAATATAAAACGGAAATATAAATGCAATATAAAATGGAAATGCAGGGATGGGGGGAAGAGGATCTCTTGGGGCAGTGGGAAGCACCCGCAGGCTGAGCTCCAGCACCCGGGCCATGGATCAGCAGAGGAGGTAGCGCCACAAATTCCTCACCCTCCTCCTTGCAGCTGAAATCCTGAGCTGCCACCCAGCTCCCTCTCCCGGGCGCTGAAAACATGAATTCTGCAGATCTGCGCCGGTTTGTGTTGTCAGCTTATGTACGCGGTGCGTTTCGGTGGAATTGGGTCTGTGTAATCGGGCAGCCCCGGTGCATCTCTAACCTAACGCACGTTTGCAGCTGCTTCCCTCTTGCGCACGCCTGGCCTCCTGTGCCGTACGTGTCACCGCAGGGTGTGCTGGGGTCTCTGCACCCCACAAGCTGGCCAGAGCTCCTGGCAGCTCTAAGCAGACCTGATCTGGTCTCCTCCCCGCTCCACCAGCTGATGCTTGCATTAGCAGCAATGCTCATCTTCGTGTTGGATTGCATAGCTCATTGGTAACATTGAATTTGGAGGTTACATCAGGAATTATGAAAACCTTCTTTTGCATTTCAGAGCAGGGCAGGATTGTTAGCCAGTGGGTTTTCTTTGGATTGTTCATCTACACATACTTAACAGTGTGCATAGTGGGTTTTGTGCACTAAATCAGTGGAAGTCCAGGGAAGATGGAAGTCTCGTCAAGTGCGAATGTGTAACCAAGAGCAAAGGGAGAGCTGAACTGACACCCCGAGCTCGCGTCAGGCACTCTTGGATAACTACAATTACTCTATCAGTGTTAGAGGAGTCGAAACCTCTAAATCTGGGAGATGAATCATGTAACTGCTGAAGGTAGGAAGAGGCACACATTACTCGAAGTGAAAGTTACCGTTCCCCACTTCTGAGCATCGCAATCGGAGACAGGAATTCCTGCGGATCAGAAATAGGTGTCGTGGGGATTCTGCCACAAACCGCTAAATGAAGCATTGGTCAATATGCAAGTAACCAGAACGTTAAACAGAAAGCAAAAAACTTCAAGTACTCCTGCCTGTCCTCAGTGTGGAGAGACATCAGCGTTACTGTGGGAGAATGCAGTTTAAACATGTCCTGAAGGACTCATGCTGATTTTCAAATACAGAAGATGTTAAAACCTTCCAAAGTTGTATATTTTTGCAGATAAATGAATTTGATCATCGAAGGAAAGATTAATTGTCTATATAAACATGACAAAACTTCATTTGTCATGTACATAAGAGAATACAGTTATATTCAGGAGTGCAGGTATTTGGTAATTTATAGGATTGGTTTCCCAGAAATGAAAACTTCATGAGCAAATTGAGTGTTTTAAAATACTTAAACAACTGTTCTTTGAGATGTTTCGTAAGACTTTTTGGATGCCCTAAATCTTTTTTTTTTCCCATGAAGGGAAATGAAGGCAGCAAAACGAGAAAAACAGCAAAGTGTAACAAATTGGGAGAAAAAAATAGGGAAACTGAAATAGTACCAGCAGTTAGGAGGCACAATGCAGTTCACAAGGGAATATATCCATAAATATCTGGCCCGTTATAAGAACTAAGACAATTTTTAAATGTGTCAGGAACACAGTAACTGGTAGCAACTTTGTAGATTAGATTGAAATGGCAAAGTATCTGTCACAATGCAGAAGAGGCAAAGGATTGAGCTAATAATTCTGTTTTGTCTTTGCACGCTGGGTTCTTGTCTTGCCGTAGTAATGAAATTTCATTATGAGTACTAAAAGAATTTTCAATGGAAGCTATTTGATATCTTGGAGTGGGCAAAGTCACTTTACCCAGGTGAACTGAAAGGTTTTGCTGAGGCAAAACTGGGTTGGCTGGAGAGGTTTCTCAGGTCTGAGGGGAAGCTACCGCTAGAGCAAAGCTTAAGAAGAGTAAGTCTAGAAATGCGAGGTAGTTTAGTCTGCATTTGTCCTGGGCAGAGCTAACGGAAAGGCTCAAGTGCTGTGCAAGGGGCGGGTAAGTAAATGGAGCATTATCAGTAATCCCTGCTGTTTCATGGAAAATAGACTGTAAAACTATCATTTAAAAACAAACCAAAACACGTTATTAATAGGGATGGTAGAGGAAGACATCTTACACACTTTTATGGGTAAGGCTACCAATATATTCTGTAGAATCATATTCAAACTATTTGCTGTATAAATTCTTGCATGTTCTAGCCCAGAAGCAGTAGTGTTTCTTGGTCTCCTCCAGCAGCATGAACCATGTAGGACTTGAGGAATCCCTCGCTTTTCCACTCGGTTCTCCAGTAATCAGCTAGTACGAGATGTCCACAGCAGCACGTTCCCAAGAGCTTTGATTGTAAAAGCTCTGATAGCTAAAAACTAAATAGCTGTTACCAATAAAAATAGCTGCTACCAGTACGAAGCCAACAAGTATGTGTGTCAGCACCTCTGTGGCAGGATGAGCACAAGAATGGGATGGGCTGTATTTCATCCTTACGCATTTATGCCCTGGTTTACCTACCTGGCAAAATCTCCTGACTGCTCTCTGCTTTGGCCCAAAAACATTCGATGACGTACCGCCCGCGTGAGATCGCCCTGCCCCTGGACCGCGCTGGGAGCTGGCCCCAGGGAGGCGAGCGGTGCCAGCGGGCGCCCAGCTGCAGCCTGCCTCGGGGATGGGTCCTGCGGGGAAAGCCACTCTTGGTGATTCTCGTCTGGTTTCTGTTGCTCTCTGAAACAGAATCCTTCAGGATCCGCGTTACCCTTTTGGGGTTACGCTAAAAATTTTCAATGGCATAAATGAGAGTTGGATATTGAACTCCTGTTGATTTTATTAAGGACTGAGCCATCAACCTGAAGTTTATGATGCTTTTCTCTTTAAAACAAAACATCCTGGTTGATATAATACATTAAGTACAAATACTATTGCAGTTTAAAACAGGGGAATTCCTCGTGTCCTGCCCAGTGTGTTCTGAGCTCATTAATGATGACTATTAAAAATGCTCTTTGGGAGAAAACAAAACAGAAACCATGGAAACTGTAGGCACCTAGCAAAGCAGGTGTGGGTTGTAAAGCAAAGGTTAAGGAGGGGGAATTCAAATCCTGAAATTATAATTTGGGGTTTTTTTCCCAATGTTGTGGAAGTTGGCCTAACTACAGTTTGTTTAAAGTACTTTTTACAAAGCCACTTTAAACTTCAATAAACAGACTATTAGCAGGTCACAGATTAAGGTCAAATAAAACCTTGTAAAATCAAGATGAGGTTCAAAAACTCATTTATCTCTTGTCCTGTAAATGATATCCTATGGCTAGATGTACATACATTAACTTGTACATCTTGATATTGATGCAAGAAATGTACTGGGGTTTTTTTCCATAGTAAGTTGTGGGCAGCAACTATGAGGAATATTAGATTTTTTTCTTCATTATTGTAAAAACACAGTTGAAGATCAAAGTCTCTTATTGTGAAACAGGATGATAAAAGTACACATTCTTTTCAGACAGAAATACTCCTCTGGATAAGGATTTTATTATGTACAGGACACAGCTTTTTGGGGAATTTAAAGTCATATTTTCAAGAGGTAGATGAGCTTTAAGAGAATGTACCTTTTGACTTCTGCATAGGAATGAATTTAACTTGAAACCCATATTTCTTCACACGCAAGAAGAAATACACACTCAGTGCTGCCTGCAGTGATTCCCGAGGTTGAAACTGTGTGTGAAATAGAGGAAAAAACATCACACTTCTCTTTTCATGTCCTTTCTGTAATCTTTCTGTTAGTTTAGCCTTTCTTCCATGGTGCCCAGTGCTTGGTTCGAATGTAGTTACAATTCATCTGTCCCTAGTGAAAGAAAAAGCAGTGTCACTGTTCAATAACAGAGACAACAGTATAGGTTTTGTGTCTTAAAATGATCAGCCATGACATACTAGAAGGTGTAAAGAACCCTTATTTTAATTCCACTGCGGCTGCCTGTATGTTAAATCTGAGATGACAGATTTATTTACTGATATCCAGAATGGGCACAATAACCCCTTTTGTTGTTCACGTTGAAAACAGGGATCTATTTGCTCTCCACAAACCTAGCAATGTTCATACTGAGACGCAATAGCATATAAGTACTAAATGTAAAGCATAGCCAGCCAAAGATATTCTTTATTATGAAATCTATTTCCCAATTACTTAAGGCATTTTTCTTATTTAAACTACTTCCATGCTATCAACACACCATACCTTTTGCCTGACCATTGCTAGGTTTGGACCCGCTTGAATGAAGAACTCAGTTTCTCATTAATGTCAGGTTGTGGGCACTAATGAAACATGTGTTCACCAGCTGCATCATAAAATACAGGATCCCAAAACTTTCCAATCCTTCAGATTTGCATTTCCACTGTGCAAAAAATGTAAATGCAAAACTTGGTGTCAAATGTTAAGTGCAAAATATAAAAAAAAAAAAAGCTGGAACCTCTCTTATACTAGATTTTTTTTTTAGTTACAGCAGAGCAAATTTCAGTAATAATGTCATGTGCTGGTGTAGCTAGCTGCTTCAGTGGGACTTAAGCAGATATGAATAATGCGCTTTTGAAAATCCCATGCACACACTTTGTACTTTTACTACTTAGTAAAATTAACTACTTTTGAAGAAATTGGCCCTGAGCTCCTGAATGAAATATACTTCCCATTACTTTATTTCCCTTCAGATCGCTCTTGAAATGTTTAAACTTCTCGGCTGAATAGCTTTAAGGTTTCCATTTGCTGTTCTCTTAGAAGCAGGTTCCTTTTAGAAAGATGACCTTTCTGATCCTTCAAATATTTATAGTAAGGGGATATGTTTGAGGCAAAGGAAGAGAATAGTCTAAATCCTTAAGCGCATGCAGTAAAACACAGGCTTTTTTTAGATTTATTAAATTAGCAGAGGAAGAGGGAGACAACGAGACATATGCTGGACTCTATAGGCACCAGACCTAAGAATCGGAGGTGATGGAGCTAGTGTGGCAGTCACTAAGTTCAAGTCCAATCAGTACGAACAGTTAAAATGAGCTGAACTCCACTGTTCTGAATGGCCTTCTGACCTGTTTCACACGTGTATGCATAGGCATTTGCTTATATTTGACCACATGTGTATGTATCTCCTTCCTGGGAGTGGAAGGTAAACAGAAGGGGAAGGGGGACACGTTCTTTGAAAGTTTCCTAAAAGACCTTCTGCGTAATGCCGCTTCTGGGGACTGCTGAGTTTCAGGCTGAGCAGTGGGGAGTAGGAGCACGTTGTTTAAGCTCCACATGAATGTTCACGATGGAAAACAATCACTGCTCCCCTGCCTCAGTGTGGGTAGGCTCCTTAGTCCCAGAGTTATAATTTTCTTGCTTTCTCTGTGTCTCTATAGCTACAATAGCTGCTTTGGCGAGAGGCTGCCTTTGAGCGTATTCCACCTGCAGTGATTATCCCGGTGGCAGATGGACAGAGGTCCCAGGGAATGCAAAGTGTGCGTGTGCCTGCGTAAAGCAAGGGACTTCCATGCTATGGAGATCTCCTTTGCTATGTGTATGCTGCAGTAGGCTTTTACATGTATTGTGGGATTACTTTGAAGATTGTCTAACGTGTTTATGTGCGTGCATATGCACTATGTATGTCTTTAAAAAAGCATTTGTTCTGGGCAGCTTTTCCTGCTACTTGTTTGGTATTGTCCTTCATGGCCAGCTTGTTCTCCTCTTCTCACCTTTCTGCTGTATTTTATCAATTTTAAAAACAAGGCCATTTGTATCAGAAATAGCATGGCCAGCAGGACCAGGGCAGTGATCATTCCCTAGTACCCAGCACTGGTGAGGCCACACCTCAAGTGCTGTGTTCAGTTTTGGGCCCCTCACTACAAGAAGGACATGGAGGTGCTGGAGCATGTCCAGAGAAGGGCAACGAAGCTGGTGAAGGCTCTGGAGCACAAGTCTGATGAGGAGAGGCTGAGGGAACTGGGGTGGTTTAGCCTGGAGAAAAGGAGGCTGAGGGGAGACCTTATCGCTCTCTACACCTACCTGAAAGGAGGCTGTAGCCAGGTGGGTGTTGGTCTCTTCTCCCAAGTAACAAGCGACAGGACAAGAGGAAATGGCCTCAAGTTGTGCCAGGGGAGGTTTAGATTGGATATTAGGAAAAAATTCTTCACCAAAAGGGTTGTCAATCACTGGAACAGGCTGCCCAGGGAAGTGGTGGAGTCACCATCCCTGGAGGTACTGAAAAGCCGTGTAGAGGTGGTGCTTAGGGACATGGTTTAGTGGTGGACTTGGCAGTGCTGGGTTAACGGTTGGACTCAATGATCTGAAAGGTCTTTTCCAACCTAAACGATTCTATTATTCTATAAAGATTAATTGCCTTAATTTTAATGTTTACTGTCTGTTCTGAATAGACTAATTTTTTTTGTGAATTTACAGATCACCTTCTGAAGACCTAGATTTACTGCAAGATTGGTCACTAATACATCATTTTTGCTAACTAGAAAAATTCTAAATAAATTTTAAAATTAGACTTTAAAATATTAGATATACACGTGTGATTTTTCTTTCTTAAATAATAATCTGCTAAAGAACCTGGACTGAAATGCCAGATCCCCTTCTGCATTAGGGAAGCTTCTATGCTGACCCATTTTTGCCCTAATATTAATTAAATTGGTAGAGGGCGGTTGCTTTACTGTCAGGTGCTGTGTAGGGTGCAACCTCGTGTGCTACCTCCCACTTCACTGCACTTACATGTCATTAGTGTAGGTGTTGACTGGGTGAGACAGATGTGGTAGGGGTTTGCTATATCAGAGGAATGCCTCTAGTTTCTCAGGTTTTTTGGAGTGTGGTGTAGACTGTGACACCCTTCAGGTGATTCTGACTTGCTCCTGGATTGGGAAGCCCTGAAGTGACTTCAAGCTAATTGTACATTACCTCTGAATGTCATTCTGAGCCAAGGTCTGGGTGTCTTTGCTGGGCTTTTTGCCAAGTAACCCAGGTCTTAACCTAGGGACGTGACACAGGTCTACAGTGACATGCAGTTCCAGTAGTTCAGAAGGTTTCGGTGGGTCACTTACAGTGATGGAGTCACATCTGTGAATTTTTGTAGGATCAAGCCCTGGATCTGTGGTAAGGGGTTAGAAATGTGGACAGCAGTTGTGGATTTTAAAATAGATTTAATTGCATCTTCTTATATTTCATTGTTGGTCTCTGAAAGTTTTCCAGTAGCTTTTAGGATCCCTTCTAAAATCAGATGTGATGAGATGCCGCTAGATTTCAAAGTGTAGCTTTATCCAAAACCATCTCCATGTTTTCTACCTCTCTGTTATTTAACTAGAATTCAGTGCAAATTCACAGATTTGACAACTAAACTTTATTACAGCCTGGGAATGATTTTCTGTGAGATTCTAGTACTGGAGCATGTAGGGAGGGATGGGCCTGTCCACCACGTGCCCGTTCTCTGATGTGGAAGATGGTGCCATGCCAACTGATGGGAGTGTGGAACTGGAGTTCCTCTGCTACCATATCCGTGTCTGTAATATTGCTCTCCCTATTTACTTAGAGTCTTTACAGACAAACAGGGAACACGGGGAACAGCTAAAGATAAATAAATGAGGAGAATTGTATGCTGAGTATCTTCAGATACAATATTGAGTATCTTCAGATGGGAACCCTGGCCTGAAAGATGGTGCTGAGTCAAGGGATGAAGAAACTACAGACGATGTTTTTGCACAGACCAAACACATTATAACAGCCACCTCAGCCCATAGCCCAAAGCTGGACTGATGACAGGGACCTGTAGAGCAGAGCAGGCCAGTGGACTGTGTTTGTGTCCTTCTGCAGACATGTTGGTGCTTCAAAGGCAGTTTTTGTCACTGCAGTGTCCCTGAGGGCTGTGCCCTCACATTGGCAATGTTTACGTACCCTGCCTTTCTTTGACCAAACTGCTCAAGATCACAACCAAAAGAGGCCTCTGGGTGCAATAAATTCAAGTTGGCTCGGAGGGGTCCCAGCTGACTAGACAGGCTGGATCTCTTCCCAGTCTGAACTTGGGAAGAGGACACTCCACCAAAAGGAGAAGTGTTCGATTGAAGTAAGATACGAGCTGTCTGGAAAAGCTAAAATAAAAAAGCTAAAGTTGTCTGGAAAAGCTGAAGTAGAATTTAAGCTTTCTGGTGTAAATCCAACCCTAAGTTAGGCTAAGGTCAGTCTGGAGGGTAACGTTGCTTGCTTTCTTTTTGAAGAAAATGGGCTACCCTACCTCAGCAATGCTGACGGATCAGGTGTTGTTACCTGGCTTAGTCCTGCACACAACAATTCGGGGGCTTAAATCCCTAGCTGTTATCCTTATTTCACAAATGGTAGAGGTCTTTCACAGTAACGACAAGCAAAGATATTTTAACTGGCAATATTGACAGAGACAATTTATAGTCTATTGTGTGGATGCAGCTGCTGAGCATTCATACCCTGCCACCATCTTGGCATTCCTGACTCTATTTTTGACAAAGGATGTTTAACCAGGAATACCTTCATATCTCAGCGTAATTTATATCTTGGCCATTTGCATCTTTTCTCTGTTCCCTTCCTCCAGCTTTCCCTCCTTCTCATACTTGTCCTCACACACACACATCTCTCAGAAAAAAAAAAAAAAAGTGTGTGTTGGGGGAAAATGAACCATCATCACACACCATAAATACAACTCAGTAACAGAAGAAATGGTTGTTTGGCAAATATTTTACATAAAGCAATCTGAAACCAAGAAAGACTATGAATACAGGCTGAGAGAGCTGGGGTTGTTCAGCCTGGAGAAGAGAAGGCTCTCAGGAGACCTCATAGCAGCCTGCCAGTACCCGAAGGAGCCTACAAGAAATCTGGAGAGGGACTGTTTACAAGGGCATGGAGTGACAGGACAAAGGGTAATGGATTTAAGCTGAAGGAGGGTAGATTTAGGTTAGATATTAGGAAGAAATTCTTCGCTGTGAGGTACGTGAGGCACTGGAACAGGTTGCCCAGAGAGGTTGTGGATGCCCCATCCCTGGAAGTGTTCAAGGCCAGGTTGGATGGGGCTTTGGGCAACGTGGTCTAGTTGAGAGTGTCCCTGCCCATGGCAGGGTGGTGGAACTAGACGATCCTTAAGGTCCCTTCCAACCCAAACCATTCTATGATTCTATGCAAATCCCTGTATTTACTACTGCAATTAAAAATCTCTTTAAGACTTTTTAAGTGTCATCCTTTCAAACTCCACTGTTAGGGTTTCCTTAGGACGGGGCTCACTACAGGAAGGATGCTCAGCGTGTTCTGCCAAGGCATTGCACACCCTGTGATCATGAAGCTGGGGAGAAATAGTCTTTGTACAATTACATTTCACTTTATTAAATGATTAGTTTTACCCTTTTTCCAGGTAAGTCATGTTCAGTCATAGAGCTTAGCCTAGTCATGCTCACCATAACTCACAGTATCAGCATGCAGCTCCCCGTCTGAGCCGATGCACCTTGCTCCCCAAGCAATAGTGTCGTGGGTTGAAGCACGTGAACAGGGTTGCAGTGACAAGCCTGTGCCCAGGCTGCCAGCAGCCCTGAGGTGTCAGCTTGTCACGACTTCACTTTTCTCCCTTGCCTCTATCACACACACACACACTCCTTTTTCTGCTGTTTTTCTAGTTGTTGATAAGATTTCCCGACAATAATTGTCCATATTATTTCTGTCCCTATTACAGCACAGACCAGAAAGGACAGAGTAACATATAATATCCCAAGGGAATTGGGGTAAAGTGAGGAAGGAAAAGGTGGAAATCTTTTTTTCATCCATGCTTTTTTCCTGGGGTACGGCACAACCACGCGGTGTCAAGGGCACGCTGTGCAATTGCGCCTAGCAGTCGGGGAGCGTGCACCTCCGAGGAGACAGCTCACTCCGTCGTTGCTGCAGAGGCTTGCTGGGGTTTTGGATTGCTGGGCAAGCAGCCCCAGGATCTTTCAAGTGATGTCCAGAGTACCGAGCAGTTTAGGCAGAAAGAACTGATATAAATTCAAAGTGACTTGTGGCATCTTGAAAATCGGTTTGTTTTATTTTTTTATTTAATGTTATTTATTTTATTTTATAGTTCATTTTATTTTATACTTTATTTTATTTTATAGTTTATTTTATTATGCTTCCCCTGTTTTTCATCATGCCTGCAGGGAGGCTTGGGCTGCTGGCTGGCTCAGCACACAGGAGAAAATTTGGTGCGGCTGTGATTGACAAGGCCATGATGTGCTGGGAGGCTGCATTTTAAAAATAAAATTGCTTTGGGAAATTGCAATGGGATAGCTTCCAGTGAGCTAAACTGAAAGTGCCTTTCAAGCACAGGGATGCTTGTCCTTCTGTATCCCCTTTCCTTCTATTATCCGTCTGCAATTCTCATGGGGAGACAGAGAGGTCTGTGTGATTTCCTGGTCTATGTTTTCTTCCCTCGCTCCCCTCTCCCTGTCTTTCACGGCTGAAGTATCTCAGCAATGCCAGGAGGCTGGTTTGCCCCGGGAGGGTAAGAATAGTCTACAATGACAGAGATCACTCCTGTCGTTTTTTGTCTACTTGCAGTTGTCTGGACAGAGGATCCACGGGAGAGGTAGGAGCAATTGGATCCGAGAAGCTAGAGCTTTTGCAAGACAA
Organism: Grus americana; assembly: GCF_028858705.1. Taxonomy (NCBI): domain Eukaryota; kingdom Metazoa; phylum Chordata; class Aves; order Gruiformes; family Gruidae; genus Grus; species Grus americana. Next base: position 154,461,464 of record NC_072853.1, read on the forward strand.
ACCGTTAAACACTTCAGAAGATTTGTTCCAACATCCAAAACAGTCCTGTTCAAATCATAAAAATAATCCTTCATCAATACGTTGGTGTGGCTGGGTTTCTCATTTCCATCCTTGACCCTTACCAAAAATTCCTTCTTGTTTTTTTTTTTTCTTTCTTCCTTGTCTAGGTCTAATCTCCTTTGGAAATGCCAAAATTATTAGGGCATCAGGAGCTGGAAGTGGTGTGAACCTGTTCAGACATGGAGCGCTGGGACTCGCTGGGATTTCTGATTGTCACGCTCAACTATAATGTGACGATTGTAGGTAAGTACTTTTTAAAAGCTCTGTCCTTTCTTTTGCTGCTCCATACCCTGAAGCCACCCAAGTGTCCTACTGATAATCAGCTTTGATTTGTAGCTATGCCTCTGTGATCCTTACAATATTTAGATATATGAGTGGTTAATGTATTTCTTTTCTTGTTGAACAGGTTCCCACTTGCTCTCTGGCAGATATTTTCTGAACTTTATGTAAAAAATTCTGGCAGGGTTTTCAAATTTGGCTCTTTTTGGTGCCTGAGCTTCCAGTCAGCTCTAATAGCTGTAGTAATGTTGTTGCATCATGGTGAAAACACACAGAATAACACTTTATTTATATCATATAAAGTAAACAGTAGAATGTATGCAGTAGCTTTAGTGATGAATTAAAAAGTTTAAAGAAGGGAAAAAGAAAAAACTGTCTTTTACAGGAAGAAGTTTGTGGTTTATTACCACTGCGGTTAATTGCCATTGCTTCTCATTCTTTATAAACAAATTTCACATGCATTTAAAAAAAAAAACCAAACCAAAATACAGTTGCTTTTTCCTCAACTAGCAGTCGCCCGAGACCTTCTTTCTTCTTATTATTTAAATAAGACACTGTTCCTCTTTCACGGGCTACTTTGAGCAAAGTGCGAGCCAGATAAGAACGTTCCAGGGCCTTTCAAAGACCTCTCGCCCGCGGCTGCGGACACTTGCTGTAGTTTGTGCTGTGCATTGCAGGGAGTATCCAGCAAAGCCGCAGGGGTGTCGGTGACGGGGCTTGTTCTGGTACGTTTAATCAAGATTGAGTCATTAGGGAAGGTGATGCGCAGAGGTGTTATCTCTAAAATGTATGTCATACTAAACTACTTCCTAAGGAGCCATCGATTTTTCTTAAGCAGCACTCCCTATTGTACATGTTCTAATTAAAAATTGATAGTGAAAAAGCATGTAGTATTTTGAGCTTAATTAGCTAATGTGCTCCAAACACTCTGAGGTCCTCACAGGGAAAAAATGCTACCTAAGTATGAAACATCGCTTGCTAAAGATGACCGATTCTGTACAGCTGGTGTTTTCTATTGATACACACTTTGTCGAAAAGAGAGTAACAGCGCAGCCTGCCACCAAAGTGTAGGAGCTGAAAACACAGCAAGACCATCACTAAAGTTCAGGTGATTAAAGATAAAATGGAATGGCCTCCATTTATTTATGGTTAGATAATGTATTATTTTGCCAGGAGCAGCAGGTTTCTCTGATGATCTCAACAGAGCTTATATGTCCTTACCCTTTTTCCAGCTGAAGTTTTTCCTCTTCAGAGTGCAGCTTTACTGTTCTAGCCCATAATTGGTCTACTAGCCACGAATGGTTTGTACGGGGCATTCAAAGTGCCTGTTCAGTACGGTAACGGGTACCATACAGTGTTGCAGAAATACTCGAATATTTCAAATTCACACCAACTACGGGGAAACAGCTTTATGGGAAGTAGAAAGGAATGCTGTTCAAGACAATACCGGTAAATAATCATATGTTTTATAGAGGAAAATGCTTTGGGATCTGGATTTTTAGAAAGCCTTTAGAATGTGTGTTGGTGCTATTTCACAGACTGCCTTTAGAACCTTGTGTGCCAGTGAGATTTGCACTGTTAACGACTCGAGGTTTTCAGTGCATTTCTCAACCATTAACTCCACGTAACATGCTTCTCTGTGGGCGCTGAGCCTTGCTGTTTGTCTGTCTGTGGTTACAGCTGGTTTCTTAACCATTTCTTAAACACAGACTTAATCTTATCACTTTTTTCCTCTTTTTTTTTCTTTCCTTTTTGTTCCTAAGTGTGGCATTTTTTTCTCTTTTCTTGGCATGTTTTAATACTATGTGAAATTAAAAGAAGGGATTATTAAATTAAATTACTTTTTCAAAACAATATAGAGAACTAGTGACAGGACTCAAAAAAACCCTTGAGAAATTCAAGTGCCAAAGTTGACTTCAGATGTTGAATTTTTCCATATGTTCATACACAATATATTTTTAATTTTTGACAATGTAACAGTATAAATTTAGGCCTTCCTATTGTGCCCAGGAAAAGGATTTCTTTTTTTCTTTTTTTCTTTTCTTCTGTTTCTTTTTTTTTTTTTAAATAAATAACTTTGTCAGTAATACAGCAGTTTGTGTAACTTTACAAAAAGTGTCTAATAAAAACCTACCCCATCCAAAAGTCCTCCAAGAAATTGTCATGAACAATACAGTCTCATTCAAAAGATCTGATACGTAGGGTACCAATGCCTGATCTTTCACTGCTATCGGTGTAATGGAATAAGGAAAAGGCCTGATCCTTCCCACCAAAGTGGATGAAGCCAAACCCTACCTAAAGCAATCGTATGAAGAAATTCAGGGAAGAATGAAGGAAGCACTGTATGAAAGCGCCAAATTTGTAAGGCTTGACTTGGTGTTGGTATCAAGACAGAAGGGAGCTTTGGGTCTGAATGGAGGGAGAAGCTGCGCACCAACGTGAATGAAGGTTGGAAGATATGATCAAGATGGGGCAACCAAAGAAGCAGCAGAGAGGAATGACCGGGGTACACACGTGCACACACAAATATGCATTTGTAGAACATTTTGCATAAGTTTGCTAATAGCACCTGTTAACTAGCTCACCAGTAAATACCAGTTTAGACACAACAGAGAGATTTTGTTGGCTATAATAAACTTTACATACGATTTCATGGCCAAGAGCAAGAACAAATACTATGTCATTGAACAACCTTTTGTATCTGGAAGAGTTTCGTACTGTGTTAGCTGATCTGTATTATTGAAATAGGACAAAATTCAGGTGCAGATGGATGAAACCAACAGCAAGAAAGAACTATAAGTGAAATGGGATTAACTCAATTGTGAACTCTTTTTGTCAGATTTGGATGTGTTCAGAGTGTTTTCATTAGGCTGAGCTTTCAGTTGGCGTGGCTTACTGTAGGTCAAGCTCCCGCACTGTGCAGTCTAGATGAAGGTTATGGAATGTGTCAGCTGACACATTTTCACACAAGTTTTAGTCCCAGTCAAAACAAAGCCAAAGAGGAGCTTCTAAGAGGGGAGGCTGGTTACAGAGGCTATTTCTTCAAATGTCTTGTGTATAGAGAAAGCATCACTACATTATGTGCCTGCCTTTCCTTCTCAGTGCTCTGACTCTTTTTCTTACCTTCTCTTCTAGGAAAGATCTGGCTAATGTTAATAATTCTGCTGCGAATGGCAGTGGTAGTGTTAGCAGGCTATCCACTCTACCAAGATGAGCAGGAGCGCTTCGTCTGCAACACCCTGCAACCAGGATGCTCCAACGTTTGCTACGACTTGTTCTCTCCCGTGTCTCATTTTAGATTCTGGCTCATTCAGACTGTGTCTATCCTGCTACCTTATGCTGCATTCAGCATTTATGTTTTGCACAAAGTAGCTATGTACATTGTAAGAATGCACTGTTTGGTGCATGGATGCAAAGGGAATAAGGGTTTATCAAGCCCCAAAGACCTGAAGGAGCTCTGTAGAAGTGCTGTTGTCAATAGATTAGATTGTGGCGCAGACAGCCTAAGTGTCCTTAATTTTTCTGGGGCGTATACAGTTCATCTTTTTTTTAGGACACTACTTGAAGCTGCTTTTGCAGCTGTGCAATATTTTCTTTTTGGATTTTTTGTTCCTGAGCGCTTTTCCTGCTACCATTCACCTTGTACAAGCACAGTTGACTGTTACATCTCCCGGCCCACTGAGAAGTCCATCATGATGATTTTCATCTGGGGGGTCAGCAGTCTATCCTTTGTGCTTAGCCTTGCTGATCTTGTCTGTGCTCTCCGGAGAATGACAGCAAGAAACCAAAAGAACAAGCTGACGACAAACGTCCACGTAGAGAACGAGTGCATTTTAGATCTTCCCCCAGTACAGCATGGCCGCTCTTCTCCACCTCAAAATCAAGACTGTCCAGTATCAAATAGCAGCCAGACTAGTGATGGCTCCTGCTCGCTTCTCTCTGAAGATGTTGTTCTTCATCCTGAAGTGGTCTCTCAGCAAACTGCCAGCACTAACCTTAACAGCAACAGCAATAAGCCCTGTATACCAGGAGATCTTGCTAAGCAAGATAGCACTGAAGAGCCCTCGTGTGCCAGCGACCACCAAGGAACTACAGGCAGGCAAGTGAGACCCAGGCTTCAGCAAGACTTCATTAAAGATACTGCCCAGACTTTGAGACCTCAGATCAAGTCTCACCTTGGAGTTTCTTCCTCTGTAGTTCAGAGCAAGCTTTTAGGATACTACCCTTCAGCTGAGCTAAAAACCCCTGATGCACAATCAAATTATAGCAGTACTAGTTGCTTGAGGTCAAAAAAGTCAGAATGGGTATAGAGCCCTGGGTGAACACTACCCTATGACCCAGCCAGGACACACCGTTGCATCGCTGGGGAGGTTTCAGGTAGTTTCAGCTGGATCCCTCGGCTGAGGTTATGCCGCAGACACACTGCTATGCTGTGTTCCTCCATTGAAGAAGAAGCAAAATCCTCCGATAAGAGTTTGAAGGATATTACGTTAAGGAAACTGTTCTTTGGAAAATGCAACATTTTTATGGTTTTCTGAGTGTAAGTAACTTCAAAAAGCTGTGTACTGTTGCTGATGTGACTGAGCTGATTTTCCAGGAGTACGTGTGAACACTTGTTTACCCTAATTTAGTTTTATTGCAAAAGATTGAGCTTAGGAAAGACATGACTTTTAAACACAGTTGTACATTGCCTACTGTCCAAAGGTTAATTCATCTCCTCATACTAAATTGCCTAAGCCTACTCTAGGAAAAGATATTCAAACAAGAACAACAGACAGTGAATAAAATAAAAATACATGTTTTGTAACAAAGTATTAATGTGTGAAAAAAAACCCTTAAAGCTTACTGACTAAAGGCTACACCTATCCTAGTTAGCGATGCCATGGCGGTACCTTTCTCTGCCCCTGAGGTCAGCTGGCACAGTCTGCCCATGTCTGAGTTACTCATCTCCAACAGCCTCCGGAACAGGGTGGCTGCATCCAGACTAGCTGTGGGGAATGGTCCTGTGCTTGAGAATTGCTCAGGAGACAACTAGGAGGTGTGGGTCAGAAGTGTGTCAGGGAGTGCTCCAGCAGCTTGAGAGTGCAGGGGACTGAGCCCCAGTACCCGTGCCCTGGCACGACTGACCGTGCACTAGTGTAGATGTACTACTGACGTGTCTACAAGGTGTTACGTGCCTCAGTCTGAAATACACTAGGGTCTTGATTTCAGCACGTGGAATGAGTCACCTGACCTGTTTTAGGCATCTCTGAAGGTAAGATGAGTCCCTTTTTAGATACATCTATTTTCCCCCACAGTGTGATTATCTCTGACCTGGGCTTAGGGAAAATGGTTTCTACCCCAAGAGAAGGATATAGTGATAATATCTATACCAAAGTGCTCACCCGCTTTGTCTGACAGACTTCTAGTGCTAATCATTTGAAAATGTGTCTAAATTGAGTGAATCACAGAAGATGTTATTACTGGCATGCTTTTGTGCTTTTTTTCAGTGTTAATTCTGTTGCATTTACATAAGCGTGGTCCAGCACTGAAGCACAGCAGCGCGTGTGCTGGATTTTCTTTCAGCTACAAGTCAGTGGGGGTTGAAGGTTGCATATACCTGAGATCATCAGTGGGCGTGGATGTGGAGGAGCATGTACTCAGAGAAATGTGCTGGTGGTAGTGTCTTACAAAAGATTATTCAGAGGGTGGCAAGAGCTGGTATTTGTAGACGCTGCTGGGAGCTGGAGTAGCTCCCTCTCCATTTAGACCCATGCAAAGCAGAAAACAGGCACAGGTCCAGTCTTGCTCCTACTCTGCCATATAACAAATTTCTGTAATGACTTAATGGCTGGCTCCTCTGTGCAGGACATCAAGGGACGACAGCTTTCACATTGTTTTTTTTTCTCTCCTGTGGGTCCAGAAGTCTTTAACACAGTTTGACTCATAGTGTCTGTGTATCATTTCTCACATATGCATGGTAAAGACTAGCACTTAATTATCCCTCATCTTCTGCATCCCCTCAAAAATTAGGTAGCTTAATAGATGGACAGAAGTGCTCTTTGGGTCGGGAGGCAGAATATTTATTATAACTGCCTTTGGAATCCTGAGGTATGCTACAGAGGTTTTTAATTACTACCTTCTAAGTAAAGTTTTCCTCTCTATTAGCTGTGTTTGTTTCTTTCATCATGCATGCCTGTTGTATGATTTGTCATTTCCAGGGTAGGAGCAGCATTAATTATTAAATTTATCATAGGCAGAAAAACATTAAATATTTAAACTTCTCATCCTCCAAAGCCTCTTTAACAGGGTCTGTGCTGATTACACATACCATGACAAAACATTGCAACAATGAAACCTTTTATGATTCATTGCATCTTCTCAGCTGCGAGAAGGAATGCAAGGAACAAATGTGGATTCAGTCTATCGTGTACATCCCTCAGCGTGAGATATAAATAGGGTAGGATAAATAATAAATGCATTGTGGCTGGACACAGTTTGCTTTTTTGTGTCTCTAGCTAGATGTCTTTTAATGTCTAAGGAGTCTCATTTCAAATCCTGATTGTGTCTGAAATGGAAAATGAAATTAGTGAACTTCTTCCTTACTCTGTTTGCAGTTTCTTGTTGTGAGATTGTGGCCTTTGGTGGGTGTCACTCAGCTGCAGTCCTGGCTGCTTTTGAGACTTGTGCACCCTTTGACTCCTAATTGAGGGTCAGTGTAATAAGCACTTAGTGCGTTTGCAAAAACTGCATACGAAAAGAGCAGGATTTGTATGGGCTTTTCACTGGGCAGTGAATAGAAGCTTCTGACATCAACAACCTGCTCCTAAGGGAAGGTCTCTGAGTCTCTTCTAACAACTATTTCCAAATGACATTTATTAATTACAAAGGCATGGTTTCACAAACCGGGGGGATCTACTAGGAAGGGAAGACCAACTATTTTGAGTTTCCACGGAAATGAGAAGAGATCGTTGGCAGGGGCATCTGCAACAGGGAGGAGGAAACGGGAAAGAAGATCCGTTTGAAAGAGCAAAGAGGATCACCTCTAATTTCTCCTTATGTTCAGTATCACTGAATGTTAAGGTACTGTGAAGATGTCTAGATGTCCTAGAGAGAGTGAGTAAAAGCAGTAATAGATGTGAGACAGTGAAACAACAGGATTTTCTGCTGTTTAAGCAATGATTCGGTCTTTTAAATTTGTGAATTGGTTTTGTAAGTCCTTCCAGAACATATTTCATGCTCAGAAAAAATGTTACAAAAAATGCTTGTTATGTTTGCCAGCGTGTCTTTAAATCTTTTCTTAACCCATCTACTTCAGAAAAGCATTTCTGAAGATGCGTTGAAAACACAACACTCTTAATCCTGCCCTCAGGAAGCTTTTTTGCAGTCAGACAAGGCTGCCATAGCTGCAGCGCAGGTACCACTTGCACCCTGACGTGGGTTTATGGAACAACACATAAGCTACATATATTGCTCATCCAGTCTTGTGTGGTACTGAACACGAGACTATACAGAAAGGAATTGAGCTCCCTTGGAAATAAGAGCTGGAACTGATCAGGAAATCTGTGATAAAATAGTTTTCATATGGGAAATACAATTTTTATTGGAAAATTATAAAATGCCTAAAAAAATTGTTGTTTTCTTAGTATCTTCAACTGCATCATGGCACTTTTACTAAATAAGTAGGCTTCTGGAGACCTGGAATTTCCATGTTTTCCATGCAGCAAAATCAAGTATCACTGGGAGTTTCTGCAGTATCAGCATGATTTAAAGAAAAAAAAAATCAAGTTTTTTACCTGTAAATAAGGGGTTTTTTTCTCAATAAAATTTTTCCTTTTGTTTTGTTTTAGTTTGGAATATGTTTTTTAATACCAAAATAGAAGCCAAACCCCAGGTTTCAATCAGTTGTAATCACTGTCTCCTCTTTCCTCACACTCTAGGTTGGGTCACTTTGATTTACTCTCATCAGCATAATGGAAAGCTGTGACTCTCTCTTCTCTTGTGAAATACACTGTAGACAGGTGTCTAGGGAATGCATAATTTCCCATTAGCAGCAGTTGTTCTCCACGTATCTCTCAGTTCAGACCAGAATAAGTATTAAATCTGAAGTTAACAATGTAGAGAGATCCTTAGTGTATTCTTTCAAGTTATTAAAATTATCTGCCCTTACGTGATACATCATTATTGCAGTGATTATCTTTCTAGCAGGGATCGTTGAAGAGGATATTAATTGCACATTATTTTATTTATATGTCATGATTACAATAGAGAACAGATAAATTATTGCTGCTTGTAGTATTTTAGGATAATAAAGAAATGCATCTCCAAAAATAGGAGAGCAGTTGAAAAGGCTGTTCTTTAACTTCTGTCTTTTGTACTACTTTTAATAGCCTGATGTTCAACTGATAGAGAAGTAATTTTACAATGTAATGCTCTTACAGTGTAATTGAGTTGCTAAAATGTTCTGCAAATTAGATGCTCTCTGTTCAAAGTCATAGCATGAACTCTTGGCCTGTGATGCACAGCAATGCCAATGCTGGAAAATGAGTTCAGCAAGGCAGAAATCTGATCAGAAAGTGTGAACTGTATCTCTACAATGAGAATTATCCAGCATCCACATAGCTAAATTACAGTGACGATCTACTTCACCAACTTTTGCCTTCCCCCACTTCCTCTTCTTTTTTCTTCCGTTCGGGTTTGACAGGCAGGATGTCCCAGGCCATCCCCACAGCTATGATGTAATTACTGGAGCACACATACACTCCTAAGTCCAGAGACTCTTTTCTGATCCATGCCACTCACAAGAGGGAAATTCCAGAAGATAGAGAGCTGTTGCTAATACAGGTTCTGCAGCTGGCGCTTTGAGTAGTGGATTAGCTTTGAACAGCTTTCACTGGGGAGCAATTTACTGAGTGAAGATGACTGCAGATTCTGAGCTTTGCTTTAGAAACTGTGGTTTATATAAGGTGCCCTCAAGAAAAGATGGAGGACTCAGGGTCAGGAATCAGAAGTAAGTCCTTTCACTTCTGGCTTTCCTATGTGTGTAGCATTTATTTTGCCTGTGAGACTTTAGGAACCACCACACCAGAGTGCGTTTGGGGATTTTCTGTTGCTGTTACTTCAGGCAAAGAAATAATAATAATGGAAAGAAACAGAAGATTTTGACCTAGCGGAATGAATTTTTGCATTTTCCTCTGTGATTTCCTGCCTTTTCCTAGTACTGAAGGTAGGCAATATTTTTTTTTTTTTAAGAAAGAACAGGATAAGATGCTTTTAGAGCCCCACTAGGCTTGTTAAGCAATGCCTGCCTTGTCCTGATAAATTAGACACCGACTCCTTCTGCTCATTTCGCTAGAAATCAGTGCAAGTTATTCTTACATCTGACAGACCATAGGCAGTGTGATTAGCTCCTTGTTTCTGGTACCTGCGTTTTCCTGATGCTCTGTGCTGTCCTTGAAGGGCTAGAGAAAATATTCAAAGGTAGGCAGATGGACAAATGTAATACTTTGGCTAACAAATCCCAGCTTTTCTTCTCCTTCAGCAAGGCTCTTTCTAAAGCATTTTACTGAAACATACACATGGAATATCTGTAACGGTTTACCAAATGTGATGCACTGATAGACACCTCTTTGTACAGGTTCACCAGAGATTTTCACAGATGTCTTGGTGTACAGCCTGGAAAGGATCCTGATCTTTGAATGACTGGGAAAACCCATGGAATTTCCCTCACAGTTCCACTCCTGTCTCCCACCAGTCACTTAGAATTGATCCCACGGAGCACAAACCCATATGAAATTCAAAAGATGACCCTAGTTAAGGAATGGTCTAAACACAGATTTTTATTTGTAGTGAAGCTAGACAGAGGTGGTAACAATTAGCCACCTTATGGCCTAGAGTTATGTGAAATACACAGCTACTCCAATTTAGAAGAAATACATCTCAATTTTCAGAGTCTATTGCAATAAAGACCATGCAAATGTGCAGATAAATATGAAATAATTTCTCCAAATTACCTGTGTCTGAGAGACATATTTAATGACTTCTGGAAAGAAATATTGACAATCCTTAGCACAACAGTCTCATGTTTTCTATTTAGTTAGCTCTTTGTACTTCAGCAAAAATCCTTAAAATTATACCAGTGTGGTTTAAACTTGGCAGCTGACATTTCATTCTTCCTCAGGACAGTACTTCTCTCACAAAAAAAAATGAGTTGATAAAAACATCCAAGAAGTTTTTTTATTCTTTTATGAGATTCCTAAAATATTCCTAAAAGACTCAGTTCTAGAACCAGTTTGGCTCAGCACAATTTACTTGTGGAGAAGTTTTGCTGGTATAGCCCAAAGTTCCTATAAATTAAAGATAAAGGTCTGGGTTCAGCAAAATATGTAGGCTGTTCACTTCTGTTGAAATGCCCGTTGATACCAGCGAGTAATATTGTTGTAGCTGGACCTGGGGGTCCAGCCCACTAGAAGCTGGGCACAGCTCAGTTTAAATATTGTCCTGCACTGCTTCTGATGCCAAATTCTATATGAATTTTGCCCTGGTTTTGGAGCATATACACAGTCATCATAAGAACAGTTCAGTTGGGGCACCAAAAGACAAATGTCAGGACTTGCCAGTCCCTACAGAGCTGCCTGCTGCGTCCCTGCAGTCAGCCTGCAGGCCCCTGTCAGTACAGTCCCAACACCTTAAACATGGAGTACTACTTCTGTCGATTCACAAGAAATTGGTAGAGTAGTTGAATCCTATGCTATAGGGTTACATTGAAAAACTGTTGCAAAGTGAAGGCCACCTTGCAGAACAACCCTTTAGTAGATACATAATACAATTGTATACACACTTCCGCATATGCAAAGTTAACTATAGATATATTTATTTGGACTGGAGAATCAGCAAGATCTTCCTTGAAACTGGACTGTATAAAGAATATCATGACTGTCCCTCAGTCAGCACCCAACAGAACACCTCACCTGCCATCTCAGTGAGGACTGAGTCTTCCCAGCTATTTAGCACACCACCATGCAAGGTGCATGTAAGTGCAGGAACTGGCTTGTAAAAAGAAAGTCCTAGTGAGTGCCAGCTTCTTCCAGTTTTGCCTGTTTCTTTCTGTTTTGTCTGCCTCAGTACCAGGTGGGGTCTGTAGTTTTCCAGTACACCGGCTGCACCCCACACGGGACTGCCCCAGCTACCAGTACACATCTCAAAAAGCAACAAGGTACAGCCTCCACCACCCACCCTGGAGTACCACTTCCACCATTTCCAGGATCTTTGGCAAAGTCTGTTTCCAAAAATGAGGCAGAACTTGTTTACCAGACCGCCTGCGTTGCTGTACTAGTTGTGTCCGACTGTGTCTGCCTTTACTCCCCCGCCTACCAGCAGAAGCTAGCCAGTGCCACGCAGTTACTGAAGAGGCAGGATCATGCTATGAAAGATGACCCAGGGATAGGGAAAATGCGGTGATAAACATGGTCTGTAGCTGCATAGGGAGCATTCCCTCTTGCTGTCTTTCCCCTCTTTGCCTGCCTTGACCCCTTTCTCCCGCATTGCGCAGGGAGACGAGGTGAGCGTCCTTGAGACAAGCAATGGAAGATGCATCTACTTCCCGGCTCTTCCAGCCCCCTCTGGCTCAGTCACCGGCCAGCCCGCCTGTACCTTGGCCTAGCCCCTGTATGCCCCAACCCATGGCAAGTCCATTTTCCAGAAGGGATTTCAGCCCCTTGCTGCAGTGTGGCCATGCCAGCAGCTCTTACGCTGGCCATGTTTTCAGTCCGCCCAGAGCTGCCTTAGTGCCCTTTTGCATTCACCAGAGCCCAGGTGGTGATTTTGGGGAAGGTGGCTCCCATTTGTACCTTGGTACCTGGTAATTTGAAGTGACTGCAGCCAGGAGAGGTGGCGGTGGTGATGAAATGTAGTGTGGGTCACAGGAAACTGTGGGGAAAAGCTGCTCTGCTTGCAGCCGTAGGCCTGCTGCAGATCTGGGGTGACTAAATTTGGCTTAATTGGCCAGGCCGATCTGAGAGAAAAACCTTTGCAAAAGCTGCTTTAGACAGTCGATACAAACTCAACCATAGGCCAAGAAGCTTTACTGGCAGAAAACCTTACCGGAGACAGGCCTGCAAACAGGCGCATGTTTTTGAAAGCTCTTTTTTACAGTTTTTTCCCATTAGAAGGAGTTTGCTTTGCTGTTAGGTCTGTGTCAGTGCGCGAGTGCTTAGGCAGGCAGCTGCCAATCTTGCTTTGGAGACTGATCTTAAAGAACAGAGGGAGCTTTGTCCTTCTTTTGAAGATTTGTGTATTTTTTAGATCCAAACACATGGTGGTGTTAGTCTGAAGAGGTCTGCAGCTGGGAAGACTTTTCATTACTTTGACTATTTTTCTTTAAAAAAAAATAATTGTGGCTCTCTGCCAGGTGCCAAGTTCCTTAAACCCTAGTGCACACCAGGAGACAGAGCCCCATCTGTCAAACGCCTACTGACGGCCATGAGGGATGGAGAACTTGTGGGTGTTGTTCATAAAGTGAGTGCTTCCTCTTGGCCGATAGTCCTGTGTGAGTAAGGACGGGAAGCTTTGCAGCCCACGGATCTGGTGGGCATCCAAGTCTGGTCCCTGGCCCAGGCTGCACCCCCGTTGCCTTCCTTCTCCCCGCTGCGGTGAGATGTTGGTGAGCTGGGCTGGGCTCAAGCAGGGCTTTTAGGGAGGGTAGGGGGCTGCATCCACACTAAGTGCCAGGGCTAGGGCAGCTCTCAGGCAATGTCTGAAAACGCCACACTCGGGTATAGGACCTCCATTCCTCATAGTTCTTTGCTCTTTATAAGCACTTAGTTAGCTCAGTTAATAAAGATTGTGAGTGTTTCAGGGAACGTTAGGTTGAATCATGTTGCTATTTTATTTGAACATATTTGCTGCTCTCTAGAGGAGCTGATGGAACTTGCATGGTTTGAGGACACATGATTATGCACTTTAAGCCATCCTAAAGTCTGGATAAATGAAGAAAACTGAAGAAATGAAGCAAACCAAAGTAAACAATAGCCTCTCTAAAATGTTGCCAGGAAATGAAGCAGCAGCAAAATAAATTTTAAAGTATAAAGTAAAGAATAGAGAAGTTAATATACTGCAAAGAGGTAGAAGAAAGCACATAGGTATCATTACAGGTGAGAGGATTGCCAAAAGAGGTGATACTAAAATAACACCTTGTCCATACATTATGATTATACTGAATAAATTATGATTATACAAATCAAAAGCCTTGTCAAGAGTAACCCCTCCCAAATCCCTAGAAGACAATGCGCATAGTGCTTTTAAGGAGGTCAAAGAAGCCAGACCAGTGGCTAAGAAACAACCTCTATGTTGAACAATCAAAACTATAAATTGTACCAGCTTGCACAAAGACATGATAGAGCCCAGCTAAAACTGTAAAACTTGAGGAAGCAGCAATTAAAGAAATCTGAAATACTGAAATCTTGCAATAGGGATGTGACTGACACTAAAAAGAATCACTGGACTCTCTTGGCAGGGTTCAGCTCAAGATGAAGTCACCTCCATTTTGTCACATATCTGTGAGGTAGGTGTCCAAACTCCCGCTACCCTCCAGAGAGATCTGGTCAAATCCAGATCTGAGCTCAAATCAGTGGCCCACGAAAGGCATCCTATGTTATTAGAGTTGCCAGAGGATAACTGAGATATTCACCTGAGGCTTTCAGACATGACGGAAAATTATAGGAGATCCATGATCATTTGGAGAGGCAGGTAGAAACTGGATAGGAGTCTCCAGGACCACTTGGAGCCTATGTCTGGGCAGTTGAATGAAGGGTCATGAGTTTACTTTAGAGGGAATTGACTCACCTGCCAGGACCCCCTGACGACGTTATAACACTCTACTGACTGCAACAGGAGTTTATGTAATAGCTTACATTTAAAACCCCCCATATTTAGATACCTACCTGCATTTAGATGTCTCAGCCTTGAGCTGAACCTCAGCCTTCATCTAAACATGACACTTGCAAGGAGGGAAAAAAAAGAAAATATTAAAGTATGAAAATACTGAGAAATATTTAAGCAATGATCACAGCTGGAGAAGTACTACTGTAGAGGATGTTACCTATCACCAAATGTGATATTGTTTTTGCTCAACAAAAGAGAAAGCAAAGTCAGGAGAATACTATTGCTATTGACCTGGAATATCATAGGTTGGCAAACAATTTAATTTAGGAAAAGAGCAGGAAAACCAAAACCACAGTGGTCATACCTTTCATAGATTTCAAAAAGTCATCTTGCAATTCACCACTGCAACACTCCAAAATCATCTAAAATGCTGAAAGAATATCAGACACTAAAATCTAACTTTCACAAGTACAGCCCATATGGCCACAGCTGTAGACTGAGCTCTTTTAATTCTCATGTGTATTGTTGCTAATGACTTACTTGAGAGAAGTGCATAAAAAGAAGCGTGATAGTTCCACAGGAACATGCTAGGAGATGTAAAGACAGAGCTAGACCAATGCTTCAAAGGAAACTAAAAGATTGTCCAGTGTTGACAGAGATATATGATCTCTTAATATCAGAAAACACAGCATATCGGAATCTGCCATTGCAGCTGTTGCTTCCAATGACAAGCAAGGTAGACACACTGCATTTTAGGAGACGTTAAATAAAAGTTTGTTCTGCCTAGTGTGTATGATGACTGACTGGAAGTGAAAACCAGCAGGATTTTCTTAAAAGCAATTCTCTTACTTTTCTCAGAGGTACAATATAATATCACTTATTGTAAAATAACATATCCCTTTTCTTCCAAGACACTGCCATTATCTATATAATACCTTCCATTCAAAATCTTCCATAATTTAGTTGGGATGAAACCAGCAGAGGGTCTATGAAAGTTGCTCTATGAACTTTATTCACTTTCAACTACCACAGATTTTTTTTCACTGCTGGCTTTTGGACCTTACAGAAAATTTTACCCTGAATAATTCTACCCAGAATAATTCTCCATTACCTTCTTTTAAGACATGCAGAAATATACAATTTATTTTTTTCTTTTTTATTCTCATCTATCTTATTTTCCCAAAAGGAGTTATGTTTGAAAGTAGCATGCAAACCCATGAGTTAAACCCTAATTCAGAAAAGCACTTTTGTTCAGGAAAACATTTACGCATACGCTTACTTTAAGCATCTTATAAAATCTCACTGAAATCAATAGGACTTTGGCATGCACTTAAATACTCCTTACCACCCTCCATGCTTATGATCCACTTCTATTCAGAAAGCAATCAAGTACAAGTTTCTGAATCAGGATCTAAAGGTATTCTGTGAAAACCATTTCTATTCCAAGCTCTACTAATAAATTAGGTTTTTTGTGATTTTGCTTTTTTTTTCATTAAGAATGTATAACGTGAATGTGCTTTGCTTCATTTTAAGCTGCAAAGGCCCATTTTATATACTGCTTGTTAAATCAGATTCTAATGATTCTTTCCCTCATGCAAATCTTTCCTCTCATTCATGGATTGTATTTAAATTCTGCTCAGCTTGCATTCATGATGCCTTGTCAGTGATTTGCATTGCTCTGATGCGTTTGCCCTGGTTGCACCCCTCACTCACTTTGGCTTGAGAACATAGAAGCCATAAATAACTCTTTAGCTGCTAAAAACAACACACACAATTCTTGTACACTAATGAGCTAGAGGATGGCAGCAATGAAGCTCCTTGTGGGTCTCTCTGGTTTCCCGATCTGACTATTCCTAACGCCTCGCTCCATACCCTGGAAAACTGTTTTTTCAAATTGTTATAGGCAAAACATTGTTCCCCTAGAGTTTTGCAAAAAAAAAGAAAAGTAACTTCAGCTTAAAAATCACAATGGTAAATGTATTTTCTGCCCAGCAGGTTTTGGGAAAGAAAGTAAGGCAGCTCCCTGCCGAGTGGCTGGTCTCTCTGCGGCGCTGGGAGGCTGCAGCTCCAGATGGCAGCAATGTACAGAACACGCGCTGCCCCAAAGCTGCAGGTTCTGTAGCTGGATGGGAAACAGTTCCCCTTCCCTTCCAAATAGTCAGATTTCATTTTATTCCCACTCTACATTTGGATAGAAAACCAAAGCCGGTCATTTGTTTCATAAGCCAGATTGCGACGTTTTCTGATTTACATTGAAAGAGACCATTTCGATTTCAGCCCCTGAGAAACGATGAGGGTCTCATGTCTAACATACATTTTGAATCAAGTCAGTTCGTAGCATGAAAACTATTCTTTCTAATTTCAGAAGATGTGAAAATGGGGCATTCTGGTCTTAGGTTTATTTTCTGGAAAAAATGAAGTAAAAAAAATAATTGAGACTAATGTTTCTTTGTGAAAAATGTTACGTATAATTTAGCAATAACAAATGCTTGGAGGAAAGAACATCTAGCTAATGCATTTAAAACATACATGAAAGCATCTAACAAGTCGTACATAAGGCAAAAATGATTGGAAAAGAACCATATGTTTTCTGCAGCATATTAAAAAATCAGATAGTATCCAAGAGAGATAGTCCAGCTTTCTCCTTTATAATATATTGGGTGGGTACAGTAACTCGCCCACATCTTTCTGACTAAATTTGTATTTTCTTGGAAAGCTGTTTTAAAAAAAAAGGACATCATAGTTCTAGATTTTTCTCTGCTGGTTGCAGTGACAGTCACCTCTGCCCAGAGAGTCACAGCAAAAGGTACGTACGAGGTCAACACGCAGCGGGCGGGTCCCCCGGGGTGCACTGCCCCCCCCGCCCAGCACGCACAGGGGTGGTGAAGGGGGCATCGCCCACGCCACGGCCGCCGTCACACACCAGAAAGAGGAGAAGTCGAGAAAAAAGGTTGCAAACGTTAGCTGCGGAGCCCTCCGAGAGCGGGGAGCGGTGGAAGGGCCTCGGCGTGAAATTCCCGGTCTCTCCCAGCTGAGGGCACTGCTGGATGGCGAGCAGAGCGGTGCCCCCCCGCTCCCCCCCCCCCCCCCCCCAGCCCCCCGGGTCCCGATCCCGGTGCCCGCCGCTCCCCCGGTCCTGCCGCCGCCCCACCGAGGCTGCTGCCGCACGCCGGGTCCTGCCGGAGTTCCTCCGTTTGACGGGATTTCTTGCCCGATGCGACTCCACGCCCGTTGTAAACACTCTTTTCCACGCCTGCCTTAGAGAATGGGAAGAGTGAGCCGTTTTTCCCTAGTCTTTTAAAAGATGATTTTCCGTTAGCCCTTCAGCATACATCACCCAGATTTGGGTTGGTAAGCCTAACGTGATGGCCCCACGCTGGTCTGCTGCTTTTCATCCAACTCCCTCAAATCTCTTTGTGTCTTCCTGATGAAGGGGATCACATCTCTCACCCAGGCCCCATGGAAGGGCTAGGGTACTTCCTAAGTTGTAAAGGCAGTGGTGGGACTGGTGTTTGAGAGTGCCAGCTTTATTGAAAAGCAGTGATAGATTTGGTGCTGTGCCTGGGAAACTGCGTACACTCCGGGTGTACAGGGCATGGCCATTTGGGGTAGGAAAATGGTGGAGAAGGCATAGATGAAAGTAGTTGAGGGGAAACTGGTGGGGACGGCAGAGATGCAAGGATGTCCTTCTAAAATGGAGCATTATTGAAAACACAGAAGAGTCAGGAAATCTGGGTTCTTCCTCTAGACTTGCACTTCAGTTTTGTTAGCCTGGGCATTACTGCAATTTTTGTCTCCCAAGAAGAAATTTGATTACTAATTCACTAGTGAATGTAAAGTGTTTTGAGATCATAGATAAGAGACTTGTAGGAGTGAAAAAGTATTATCTCAGCCTTCAAAAAGCTTGGTTCAGCATTTGACCTTAGGTACTAGCTTCTGAAGTGATTTGACTATCCTTAGTCACCTCAGATTATGGCTCCACATTTTAATACCAGACACTAGTTATTTCCATACCACCATAGCATTTATGATGAGTGATCCTTTCTGCTGAACTAGTGAAACTCATATACCTGATTACAGTAATGATGGGCATTTATAAAAGCTAAAATAAATAGAGCTGTCTGAACATTGCTAATTGAGTTCTCTTAAAGGCTGCCTAGAACTCATCATGACCAGATGCAGGGAGTTTGCCCAGTTTAACATTTCTTCCTTGGACCATCATTCGTATATTACTTTTTTTATTCATGTTAGGCTCATCCTGCTGCTTTCAGGGTGGCCTTTGTTGCCTAGCCTCTTTAATTCCAGGAAGAGGTGTGCTACCTTTTCTATATCATCCAGTGTTGGAATGCAGGGCAAAAAGAGAGGGAACATGGCCAGGATGGGCAACAGAGAGAGATTGTTCCTCACTTACTTCCCTGTTGGGCCAGAAGCTGGGTAGGCCACGGTGGTGGGGAGCGGAAGAAGTGTGTGCCTAGAGAAACACAGGCGACTGGAAACAGGGTGCAGGAGCAGGGCATGCTACAGGCAGGTTGTAACAAGCACTTTGGAATCTGGTTGTGATTCTACAAGCTGGTTTGACTGGCCCATACCGAGCTTTCCGCCAGTGTGATCTTGATTGTAGGTGAGCTTTCACTCTAGGAGCATCTTTTGTCTTTTTTCAACATTCATTATCATCAGTTTGCTTTTTCCCCACATTAGGCAGCCGGTCTATCCCATATAAAATTCCATGTCTTTATTGGTTAAGAAGGTTTACTTACTGGGCAGGCTAGGTTTGGCTTTTGCACTGCATGTAGTGCTTGTGAAAGAAGTATGTGGAGCTCAGTCACTGGGATCAAACAGTAGTATCTTACTCATATGGAAGTTTTTATACTTCACAGTGGACCTGGGTTTCTCCCAAGGACTTTGGTATTTCTTTCTCAGCTACTGATTCCTTTTTAAATTTGGGCATTCTGCTTTGGCTCCCAGTACTTGTCTCCACTTGTGAAAAAGTGATGTTGATTTTTCCTACAAGCCATCTTTAGGTGTCTAGCGAGGTAGGTGTCTGCCCGAGTGAATCTGGAGAGAGCCTGGGCTCTTAAGCTGGGGTGAAGCACGCTGTGGGTAGTGTGTGCACAGAGGCGCCTCTGCCTCCAGCTTTCCTACCCCACCTGGGAGACCTCTGAGCACATTTAAAGAACTCTTTAATGGGTGAGAACCCCAATACTTTGATTTTAAAATACTGTTTAAGAAAGAAGGAAAAAAGACTCCTTGTGTGCCAGTGTTAGCCTTCCTAGCCTTCCCAGAAAGCCTGGCCACATCCATATTATTTCAATAGGTAAGAATTCCCAATTCCTCCCTGTCTGAAGTACCTTCCCTTCCATGACTGATTATCAAAGCTCCAGGGAAGCTTCCCCTGCATAGGGAAAACTTTGGAGCAGTTTCAGGACACTTCCATATAGCTCCCAGGGAGTCAGCAGCAGGGGAGGTGTGATATCCCTCCTGAGGCTCTGCAGCACACCTGCACTGCTCTGCCTCTTTTTTAAAAGGCCCATCAGCAGCTGGGCCAGCTCCTTTGGAGGCTCCAGAATTATTCAGTCATTACAGCAGGAGGAGAATAATCCATAGGACTTCCTTTTGAAGCAGGACCACATAAAGCAGGGGAGGGGTCCTGGAAAGAAAAGGAACACTCTAAAGGTATGTTGCTTACTAGAGAAGGAAAAAAAGCAAAAATCCTAAGCCGTGTTTCTCTGCTAGCTTAGTCACTCTCCTGAACAGAGCAGTTAGTTAGACCTTCCTGTGAGTTGGAGGAGGCTCTTAGAGATGCCATCTATCCAGCTCTCCAAATGCTGCTGTGCAAGTTGTGCGATGCAGCCCCATCAGTGATAATAAAGCTTTCCCGTAGCTCTGATGAGCTGATGTGGGTGCTGCCCCTGCCCACGGGTGAGCCTACACCAGCAGGGATGCCAAAGGCATTGCTGCTCTGCAGGCAAGGGCTTGGGCCACAGGTCTGCTGGGACTATTTTTAGTAGCTCCCTGGCAAATTTAGGGAGAAGGCAGTTTATCATCAGACCTTGAAAGGTTACGTGTAGCCGCTACCACCTCACCAATATATTTTGGATCTGCAAGCAAATTTATCTTTAAAGTCTGATAAAGGGTATCATAATAATGTGAAGTTCTGTGTACCTGTGGATTTTTATTTCTTGTGCACCGAAATACCTTGCTGGGTTTTTTTCCTGATTATTTTTTCCCTAGACACAAATTTTATGTTGATTCACAAAATTCTGCACTTGTAAATTAACTTCTCTAGCATCATTTCCCCAGGTTTGTGTTTCTAGCAATTTGACTTTTGTCTTTTTTTTTTTTTTGTTTAACCTTTGCATTATTACTCATTTTCAAATGCCAAAGCAGGCACCTTGTTAACCTAACTAGTTCCAAGACTGCTTTCCTAAGTCTACCTGCAGCACCTCTTAGCTCATTCCAGGGTGGGTTAAGCCACAGAGCTATTTCCTATCTTGTCCTAGAAATGCTTTTATCTCAGCACTAGGAACCTGTACCAGCAGTCTTAGCGAGACCTATCTAACTAAATTCTCACAGAATAGTTGTGGCTGTACCTCCCCTCAGTCTTCCTTGCAAGAACCCACTGGAAAGCAGCACAGATTTTTATCTGAAGAAGTGATTGTGCTTCCATATACGAGGCTTCCCTGGCAGGGAGATGACCTCTACCTTAGCCCCACTGACAGCAGGAAAAATTGCCACCTTGATTTAAATTTCTCAACAACTGTTAAAAAATGTTTCCGGCAATACAGGAAAACACTTGGACCTTTTCAACTCACAGGTTTGTCAATATTCTGATCCTGGTCACTTGGTGTATAAATAGGCATAAATCCCAATGGACTTCTCTTTGCATTTGAGAAGTTAAAATTATTTTTTCCCTCCAAGGAGACTGGCATTTTAAATTCCTCCTTTTCATGGTCCCGGTAACTTTGTAGAAGTGGAGGAGTCTATTAAGTTACAGGATCTTTGAAAGGGACACCAATAATCAAGTCAGTGCTCAATGGAACAAGGTTTTTCCCACAAATCATGATTGATATCTGTGTCATTAGCAGGGTAGCTGCCCATCTCTTATCATGACTGACAGGTTAATAAGGGACCTGGGGCTATCTTTTCACTGCTAGAACACAACCTAACCAATTGCTTTTAAATGATTGCTAATTTGACAGAATATAAGCAGAATGCATAAATATATCTGGAATAATGTCTAATGCAGCTTTTACTCCTGGTATTCTGAGCCATCCCATTTTAGAAAACAGATTTGAATGTAGTTACTAGATCTTTTTTTTTTTCTTAGACACTCAGTTTTTTTAAAGAAAATCTTGTAGTTGTTCTTTGGTTCAATTAGGAGCAAAAGAGAAGGGAGTTTTGTAATGCAATTGTCCTGTAAAGGAAAATGTTTTAAATTGGGGAGATTATGTGAGCAGACCACCTGTAGGGCATTCATAGCTCGTTTCTATAATGCTCCAAGCCATGCCTTGCTGCCTGCAGTCTGGCTAACAATGCAGGGAAAAGCTGTTTAAAAGGCTGTTCTCCCTTTTCCCTCTGGTGTTCACTAACTGTTACAAGTCTTCCTCTTAAAATAAAAAAAAAAAAAGTCCCACGTCCCTTTAATTGAAGAACTTTAAGGCTCCATGGTGGCCAATTGGTCTGCAACAAGAGGAACCAGGCAGCAGGGAAAGAAACTTCAGACTATACATCACATTTGGTGAAGAGAAAAGATCAAAGTTTTCCCAAACTCAAAAGAAACCAAGTTCCCTACAGATTAACCCTATTCATTTAGCTCCTCTTAAAGGAATGATGTTCTGAGCCACTGGGCAGACAGGTAAAAAGTTCAACAATTGCCAAAGCATTCTTCTGTTAATTCAACAGCCTTCTGCTCAAATAAATTAGCTTAGTCCTGACAGAAGAACAATACCTTTTCTCTTGAAAAAGGACCATATTTGATATACAAAAGTTAAGTATGAAAGGTTAAGATGTTAGTTTAATCTGTTAAGAAGAGATTGATCTAACAAATCTCAACTTGCTGTTCCACCACAGTACATGATCTATGAATTTAAAACATTAACCTTTTACACTTCAGCATGCATCTCTGGAAAGCTAGGTGCTTACAGAAGTGTAGACAACAGATATGAGAGGTGTGTGTGCACATTCCTAAAATAACACCCATTTTAAAAGGATCCTTAACATGCCATGTGAGATGACTCTTTTGTAAAGGCTCAGTTTAAAGACACTGTCATCTTTCAAAAAGCAGGAATATGGTAAGGCACGTCCCAGTTTTGGCAAATACTTTTTCAGAACAACTTGTTGAATGACTTGTTTTCTTTTTGTCTAAGTGTCTCACTGCTTTAATAGAGGCAGCCATCTAGTATACAGTAATGACCAGAGCATGAATGTAGTGGATAGTTTATAGAACCACCTAAAGACATAGCAGCTGGAACAACCAGGGCAGGAGTAGGGGAAAAGCTTGAAAAAGTCATTTATCAAAAGTCATTTTATTGACAAAATAGAATACTCATATTTGCTCTTACAGGGGTAGCCTCTACACTTTTTTACAAAAAAAATTTACAGACTGTATAGCTTTGGATATATACATATTTTACACATCTGTACAAGGTAACAAATAATTATATAAATACATCCTTTAATGTAGGAAACCCGTATTTAGCTGGGGTGTATAATTAAGACATGTTTTGATTCAGTCTGTATTGTAAGGCATTTGCCTGGTCACCAATATCCCAAAAACCTGTAGTCCCAGCAGACTCCCACCTCAGGATGGCGGGGGGAAGGAAGACTATCCCTCCCATGAGCGAAGAGCTGCTGTTAGTCCAGAGTGAATCAGAAGCCACTGTGCCTTGCCCTCTGCAAGACACGGGTGAGCCTCTACCCTCCTCTGCCAGCAAAATAATAAGCTGGCTCCTTGAAGTACATGCTCCCTGCATATGAATGGAGGGGAAGGAGGAGGGGGCTGGAGCTTGGGGCCTCTGCCAGCTGCATTGTTCTATACAAGCTGTGGCTAATAAGGACCATTAGGGGTTCATTAATGGCACCAAACAGTGAGGGGGCATTTTAGGCAGGCCAGCGTCCCTCATTGCCTAGCCTTTCGCCTCTCTCTCCCCCCTCCTCACACTTGAGACAGGGGCATCTGCTTGGGGTAGGAGACAGAGCTGGCAGTGCCGGACCTCCACGTCAGGCCAGTGCTGACATCGCTGTAGAGGGAGCCACCGCCTCCAGCCCCAAGTCCTCCTGCTGTGGCGATTGCCGCCTGCGCGCCTGCTCCTGCCCCTGCGCCCCCAGCCACGGCAGCACCTTTGCTGGCCCAGCAGCAGCGGGTGCAGAGGGCCCTCCAGGACTCAAGGGTCTTGCCAGACCAGACCCAAACACCAGAGGTGATGCCCACCACCAGGCACATGAAGTACTTGAGCATGAAGACAGCATAGTCAGGGCGGCGGGCCTGATCAGGCTGCTGGTCACGCAGGCAGGGGCAGTTGTGCGTGGCCTCCCAGCGGGGCCGGTTGTGCTGCTCATAGAAGAGGCAGGCGACCACGCTGGCAGCTGGCACAGTGTAGAGCACGGTGAAGAGGCCCAGGCGTATCATCAGCTTCTCCAGCTTGTGGGTCTTGGTGGGGCCGCCCTGCTGCTTGATGACACTGCGGATGCGGAAGAGCGAGACGAAGCCAGCGAGCAGGAACATGGAGCCGATGGCCAAGTAGATGAGCAGCGGTGCCAGCACGAAGCCCCGTAAGTTCTCCAGGCTCTGGTTGCCCACGTAGCAAATGCCAGCCACGGGGTCCCCATCCACGGAGCTGAGCGCCAGCACAGCAATGGACTTGACACTGGGGAGCAGCCAGGCGGCCAGGTGGAAATACTGCGCGTAGCCGGCGATGGCCTCGTTGCCCCACTTCATGCCGGCGGCGAGGAACCAGGTGAGGGAGAGGATGACCCACCAGATGGAGCTGGCCATGCCGAAGAAGTAGACGAGCAGGAAGACCACGGTGCACAGCGCCGGGCCGGTGCTCTCGTACCGCACGTGCTCGGCCACCGCCAGCTCCGGCTGCAGCTCGGCCGCGCCGCCCGCCGCGCCGCGCCCCCCCGCCGCCGCAGCCCCCGCCGCCGCACCGCCGCCGGCCCCCGCCGCCCCGGCCCCCGCGCCGCCCGCCCCCGCGCCGCCGCTGCACGCCACCTTCTCGTGTCCGGCCACCAGGCGCACCAAGTAGCCGAGGGAAACGAAGAGGTAGCAGGCGGCCAGGAAGATGATGGGGCGCTCGGGGTACTTGAAGCGCTCCATGTCGATGAGGAAGGTGGAGACGGTGGCGAAGGTGGAGAGGAAGCACAGCACGGACCAGAGCCCGATCCAGAAGGCGGTGAAGGCGCGCTCGTCGGGGCTGAAGTAGGGGTTGTGGCAGGGCAGCGCGCAGTTGGCGATCTGCCCCGTCTTGACGCGGTTGTAGAGCGGGTGCCGCTCGCTGGACACCGACACCATGGGCGCCCGGCACTGGCAGCCCGGCTCGCAGGGCGGCGGCGGCCGCGGCTTGCGCGGGGCCTCGGCCGGCGGGGCGGCGGGGGGGCGCCTTGGCGGGGCCGCCGGGCCTGGCGCCGCGGAGCGGGGGCTTGGCGGGCGGCGGGGCGGCCGTGGTGAGGTCCGTGCGGTTATAGTCCATGCAGAGCGTGTCCGGGCTGCCCTGCTCGGGGAGGCGGTCGCAGCGCATCCTGTCGGGCCAGGCGAAGCCGTACTGGCGCATGAGCGGGGCGCAGCCGGCCTTGGCCCGCTCGCAGACGCTGCGGCAGGGCGGCAGCGGCTTCTTGTAGTCCTCCAGGCAGATGGGGGTGTACATGCTGCAGAGGAAGAAGCGCAGGTCGCTGGAGCACTGGATCTCCACCAGCGGCCAGAACTGGTGCACCTCCAGCCCGGCCTCGTCCTGCGTGTCGTGGTTGAACTGGTTGGGCATGTAGGTGTAGTTGTAGCCGATGCCCTTGCAGAGGGGCACGGTGATCTCCTGGCACGACAGCTCCTTGGCCGAGGAGGACGAGGCGGCGGCGGCGGCCGAGGCGGCGGCGCAGCCGGCGCGCTGCAGCAGGGACAGGGCGGCGAGCAGCGAGGTGATTTCCAACAGGTAACTCCACTCCATGCTCGGCGGCGGGCAGCGGCCCCGGCTCCTCTCCCGTCCCGCTTAGCAGCCACGGGGAGCGCGGCGCCACAGCACCCCCCCGGCCCGGCTACCCCTCTGGGGGGCGGGGGGCGGCCCCCTCCGTGCCGGCCGCAGGTGAGAGTACTCGCTGCCCCCGCGGGGCTCCGTCGCCCGGGACGGAGGTGGCCCCGCGGGCACCCAGTGAGGAGGAGCCGCCGGCGAGCCCCCGCGCGACGCCGGAGGAGGGGGGTCCGCTCAGGGAAGGCCCCTCAGCCGCCGTCGCATCGCTCCTCCCGGGGCTGGCTGCGCAGGGGGGGTGGCCGCTTCTCTCGCCGCTGCTCCAGCGCCGGCCGGGCACGGAGCGGCGGCAGAGAAGTTTCGCCGTCAGCCCCCGCGCAGCGCGGTCAAGATGGCTGAGGCGTTCCGGGGACCAGGCGGTGCGCCCCGCGGCGCCCGGCTCCTACTGCCGCGAGCGGGCGGGCAGCGGCCGGGCCGGTGCTGGGGCGGCCGGAGCGGCTCCTCCTGCCGCCCACCCGAGCGCCCGGCTCTGCGGGCGACCACCAGCCGGCCAGTCGGTCCTCGCTCTCGAGCCGCCGCCGCCGCCGCCTCCTCCTCCGCCGGCGGGGCGAGCCGGCCGCCGGGCGCCACTGACCACGATCGCGCCACCTGAGCCGCGGGGCGAGCACTGCAGCGCCTCCGCGCAACTTCTCGCTCTCCGGCCCCAGCAGCGCCACTCCGGTCGCCGCGCTCTCATGAATATTTATAGCGAGCGCCGCCAGGCCCCGCCTCCATCGCCTCGGCCGCCTATCGGTCGGGCCCGGGCGGGGGGCGGGGGGGCCGGCCCCAGCCCTCCTTAAGGTGGAGCCGGCTCCCTGGTCGCGGCGCGGCGGGTGCTCTTCGGTGTCCCTCAGCCGCGGGGGACGTGGCGGTAGCTTCTACCTCGTTGCGCGGGCTCCTGGCCGTGCGGAGGGGTGCGGCGCCGCCCCCTGAAACGTTCCCTGCGGCGTGCGCGGGCTGCTGCAGGGTACTTCTTCCCCTTACGAGGAATCCCGGTCAAGTCGGGTTCATTCGAGGAGCAGCAGCAGTTCAGCAACTGCCCGGAGTCTGCTCGGAAGCGGTTTTATAACGAACCTTCGGTATCCGCGGGCGTTTTCAGCCTGTGCTGGTGTGAGCATGGCAAACGCTGGTCGCCTCCCGGTGTCCCGCTCCGCGGTGCTAAGGACGAGTTTGGACCGGCTGCCGCACGTGTTAGCGGAGGAGGTGGGAGCGCGGCGAGGCTGGAGACCCGCTGGCACCGAGTGGTGGCTTGGCCGGCGCCTGGCCTTGGACGCCTCGGGCTTCCCGCGTCTCCAGTCCGCCCACTGCACAGCTGTCGGCACACGCGTGTACAACGCGTAGTCTGAAATGCACTACTGCTGTTCTTCTGCTAGGGTCACGGCTAGGGCTAAAGAGCAGGGAAGAAGTGTGGGACTGGCACAGCGGGGGTTCCTGCAGCGCAGGCAGCTGCGAGTACAAGCGCGCCTGTCAGGCAAGGCAGCTCAGCGAGCGGGTACACGCACACACGCGTGTTGGCGTGCATCCACACCCGTAGCGTGCGCACACCTGGGAGCGGTCGGCAGCTGAAGTTCCCCGTGGGACTGCGGGGAGCAGCCCCGCTCCCGGGCAGGTGAACACTTCCCCGCGGGGGCCGGCGCGGCCACCGATAGGGCAGCTCCCGCCGCAGGTGTGCGCGGCCGGTCGGTTCGAGCTGGTGCCAGGGAGGAACCGAGGTTCGGCTCGGTGGCCCGCGCCGCGGCCGCCCCCGGCGAGTGTCCTGCAGCCCAGCCGGAGCTCCAGGAGCCGCGGCCCAGCTGGAACCGGCCTCCCCGAGCTTTCGCGTCCGCCCGGCGGCGAAGGCGGTGACTCGCTGAGGAGCCGCGTGCAGCCGCCGAAGGCTGCGTGACCCGCTCGGGCCGCCGTCCGAGAGAGCAACGCCGGTCCCCGGCGCGGCAGAGGAGCTGAAGCGCAGCGCGGTGGCTCCCGCCGGCCGCCCGCCCGCGGGAATCCGCCGCTCCTGGCGGTGGGGCCGCGCCGGAGGCAGCCGGCAGGGCCTGAGAGGGCTGAGGCGCCACGCGCGCGCCTGGCTCCCTGCGCAGGCGCTGTCGCGCAAGGCCGCGGGCCGCCCTCTGTCCAGCCGCACCGCGGGCGGAGGCCGCCCGGCTGCCCGCTGACCTCCGCTCCCGGGGGCCGTGGGGCGGCCCCGAGGGGGACTCGCTGCTTTCACCCGCCCGCTCCGGGGAAGCGAGGTTTCGCGTTCGGGCGGCCCCTCCGTAGCCGGGCCACCTTAAGGGGAGCGGCGGCGGGCGCGGGTTCGGTGCGCGGCGGGGCCGTCCCGGGGGGTTGTCGTCCTCCCAGGACGGGGCGTTTGTTTGTTAATTGACGCGCTGTTGCGCTTCGCGCTTGTGTGGAGCTCACGCTGGGGCCGTAATGACTGTAATCTCGGGAACACGCCGCTCGGGGAGCGGGCGGGGTGGCGGCGCGGCGGGGTTTGTCTTTTGGCGGCGTGAAAATTTTGTGATTCGCCGGGTTTCAAACGGGGAGAAGCGAAACCGGGGCGGGGGAAGTGGGAGGGGGAGCGAGCCCGCCCCGGGGGGCGGTGCGGGAGCGGGCGGCGGGAGGAAATCAAACGCGTGAGGAGGCAAAACAAAAAAGCAATCCCGAGTTTGTTGGCTGTGCTAACAGGATGCTCTCCGCTCCCGTCCGTCTCTCTGTTTAAACGAACACGGGGATTACCCCGCCGGGAGGAAATGGGCGATAATGGGGCAATAAACACGTTTAGTGTGTAATCACTGCGGTAATTTGCAAAACCCCTCTCTCGACCCCAGCGCTCACCTGAGGGAGGGTTTTGCCTTCAGACGTGACAGAGAAGAGCTTGGAGGACGTGGCCGTGCTCCTCCGTGTTTCGCATCCCGGGCTGTGAAATCAGCCCTACTGCTACATGTGTGGTGGTATTTGTGGTCAAAATCAGAACTTTTCCGAAAGTAGCAGATGGTTATTTTAGTGCTAATTTAGTTAATACCCTACCGAAAAGCGTTAGGGGATCGAACAATGCCCAGTGAAGAAAACGAAATGAAAGAATTGTCATCTGGCTGAGATGTCCGTGACTGACAGAGGTTTCAAAAGTCTCTTTCCAGCCCTGGATGTGATGCTCCATTTTAAGGAGTGACTGCTATGCTGCTGGCTGCTTGAAGAGTACGTTATTTAAAAATCTCTACAGAATGTAAAAACGAGTGAGTCTAGTCAGGAGACCTGGGTGAGTCTGTAAATTACTGCTCTGTCAGGATTCCTATTGCCTATTACAAAGTACCTTTTTACGCTGAACTTAAGCTCTACACTACAGAGACAGCAGATGTGAGGTGATGGCTTCCAAAAGCAACACAGATGCTGTAAAATTTCCATTGCGGTATTTCAGCAAGGAAACTCAGGAGACATGCTGAATGCTACAGTTTAGAATTACACTGTAACTCTCCTAGAAATAAGAGAATACCAAGTTTCTCAACAGTACACTTGGCTTCATTTTGACTGTCGTTCATATGCTGTTATTTTCTTGCAGCATGAAAAGAGATGCAGTGCAAAGATACTGTGTGTCTTGAAGCTGTTCAGTAATAACAAAATTGGTAATATGGAACTTTATGGCAATTTAGTGATGACTGCATATCCAAATTCCCTAGGAAGACCATGATAATTTTTGAAATTGCCTTTCAGGTATATAAAACAGTGAAGCTGTGGGGAAGCTGCTTTGCTTTATGTGACTGAAAAGCAGCCTGGATAGCTCAAGGCTGCAGAATCACAGCCCGTTGTGTGTTCCTCATATGCTGAGACTTTCCTGAAGTCAGTAGAAGTACTGAGATGAAGGAATCAAGGGTCAAGTCTTTAAAATGTCTTGTGTGTTTATTCCAGTAAATACAGCAGCTGCTTTTTTTGAAAAGCTGAGCTTTGCTATAGCTATACAGATTATTTTAGAGCACTTTTTGCAGGGATTTCAAAACAGATGTCCAGTTATCAAATCATGCAGAAAAATAAAGCCAGCAAGAATGTTACAGATACTACAACCTTTTGCAAACCTATAGATTTGACAAGTAGATAACACTTCTACAAGTCTTTGTTGCCACAGATATTCCTGCCTCTCTTATTCAAACATTTAGGTTTGCAACTGGCCCCTCTAACATAAGCTTAATTTTTGTGTGCATCTAAGGCTTTGCATTTGGGATTGGATAGATCACACCAAACCAGGTAATGGTAACTGCAGGGCATTTTAGTTCAAGATTAGTAAATTAGCTCTTGATATTATTTTTTACTGGAAAGAAAAATACCACATAAAATCTAGGATTTAAAATGGTATTTTGTTTATTTAAAATGCAGATGTTTAGTTTATAAGATCGAAAAATTGCTTTTTAATTCCCACCTAATGTTCTCCACTAAATTTTGGTGTGGCATTGTCTGCATTGGATAGGTCAATGAATGGTGCTTTTGTAAAAATGTTTGAAAAGAAGAACTCAGTCCGTGGAAATTGTTCAAATAATCGTGTTAGAATGAAGCCTTGACTGAAGGCAATCATTTAATGGATTAAACCCAGAAGGGGCTGTCTAGGCTGATCTCCTTCCTATCGCAGGCCACAGAGCTTTATCCAGAGACTGTCTACGCAAATGCTGGTTAGCTACAAGACGCAGGGGATTTTGCATGGCCAATACATTGAGCAACACCATGAAGCTAGAAACTGTGGAACTTTTTGAGGACAGGGTAAATGGGAGCAGGAAGAAAGAGTATTTTACAGGCAAGTTAGTAGACAGCATAAGGTTGAGTTGTGGCATCTTGCGATGTTCACTTTTTCCCTAAAAAGTACTAATTAAAAGTAAGAGAAACGTTTTTTCCAATCCGTCCTTTTCTCTTGCATGCCACATGTAGTCCAGAACTGAGCATAGTGATGGGCAGCCCAAGTATGAGAAGGGACACATTGATTTGTACAAGTCTGCAAAGCAAAAATTATGAGTAAAAATCCAGCACTGTGAAACCTGCAGAGGAATAGGGATGGGAGAGTATAGCATACATATATATCTTATATTTTGATGGGTATCTTTCCTTTCACAAAAAAAAAAAGCATTGACACATCTTTTGGGGCAGTCTGCATTTTATTGTGATTTGTGAGAACTTTTTGTAGACGAGAAGAACAATGTTCTGTTTACATCTTTTCAGGCATGTCAGATCTGATGGATGGACACAGTACCATGATGGTACCATTGGTTGGTGAGATGTGAGAGGGCCTTTAGGCAAAAAGAAAATAGGCTGAATGCAGTCTGCTGCAGTAGCTACTTCTGGAGTGCAGTGAGCAGGTGGCAGAAAAGGAGGAGAAACTGCTGGAAGAGTACTTTGCTGTCCCTTTACCATCAAGGAGGATGACAAAGTGATTGATCAGTGCTGTGTTCTGAGGATTTTTCCAACAGTGAAGCTGCAGGTTGCGGCCTGGAATGTGGCTGGAGGATTTTCTGCGGAATGTAAGAGCAGACCATGATTAGACTTCTTCCTGAGGCTGCTTTGGATGTGTAGGCTTCACAAGAGAAGTAGCAACAAACAGCGGAATCAGCAGAAGAAGTTAGTGGGAGCAGCAGTTTAGCATGAGGGCAACATGAGATCAAAGGACTTTTATTCTCACACTATGCAGTTGATGATTGGGCTGCAATGTATTGGCTCACTCAGTGTGATTGTATATTCCTACATTTCTTGTTAGTGAAACAGTGGAGGAGGAAGGAATGCAAGAAAATATGGATTATATGGATTATCAAAGAAAATAAGTGTTCTTGAGGGCAATCTTTTTCACTTTCCTTAATACTATTTTTTAATTTTTGTCCGTTATTTAGCATGCTTCATTTATAATCTACCTCTGCTACCTCCTGGTGCGATGTTTCACACATGATAAATCATGTGACTTTTGAAGACTAATTGCCCTAAGTTAAACAGTCTGTTTATTCATTGTCACCGTATTTGGAGAATAATACAAATATCATGCAGTTAAATTGCTAACCATATTAAGTATGTATAGACATAGTGAGTCTTCCTCTGATTGCCCAGGTAACCATCCATTTACTTTCTGGCAACTGCTAGAATGTTAGTATGTACATGCACTCTTGAATCTCAGGAAAGTTATGTGGATCCAGTCTGACAAGGAGAGGTTTTGTCTCTGGGGATAATATGAGAACATACACATGCACCACTCTCTCCTAAAAGTCCAGATCTCTAGCACGCCAGTGACTTATGAGGTGATAGCTGTGATTCTCTCTCCATGCTCCATCAAAATGTTGTTAATGCTTATAAATGCTCAAATGGCGCATACACCATTGTTACTCCCAGCATGGGTTGGGCTGTCCATTTGGTCAATCTTCAGTTTTGGGGACCTCAGTTTCAGCAGCATGGTTATAACCCCCTGCAAAGCTTCTGGTACATATCCACTGCTACTGCATTGCCATAGAATCATTTAGGTTGGAAAAGATCTTTAAGATCATCAAGTCCAACCGTTAACCGAGCACTGCCAAATCCACCATCCACTAAACCATGTTCCTAAGCACCACATCTACACGTCTTTTCAATACCTCCAGGGATGATGACTCAACCACTTCCCTGGGCAGCCTGTTCCGGTGATTGATAACCCTTCTGGCGAAATTTTTCCTAATATCCAATCTAAACCTCCCCTGGCACAACTTGAGGCCATTTCCTCTTGTCCTGTCGCTTGTTACTTGGGAGAAGAGACTGACATCCACTATCTGGCTTACCTGATTGAGCCATAGCCTGGAGTAATTAATGAGGTTCTATGCGTTAACCTGACCTGTGTTAACTTTGAGGCATCTATATTTGGGCTAGGTGATAGCAGACAGGGTAATAGCAGAAGTAACTCTTACCAACTCTGACTATCGATGCTGACAGGGCAGAGGGAAGAACCACAAAACAGAAGCTGGGGAGTGCAGGATTCTCTCTCATAAGTTGTAAATCAGAGTTGGGGTGGCTCAGCTGCTACGCTGCAAGGAGCCATGGGACTCCTGGCAAGAAATCTAGCCCAGCCTGAGCACAGCTTTCTACTAACTGATCCAGCCTGGTGGAAGTAGACATGAAAGAAGTAGATAGGAAACGCTTTGAGCTAGGGATGCCCCATCTGCAGTAGGCTAGTCTGGGCTATCTAAGTTGATGTGGAGACAAGATTAGGCAGTGTAGTCCACTTTGTTTTACTAACTTTTGCATAAACTATACGGAGACATCAGCTTACATGTGTGCCCTCTCACTTGCTGTAAATTAATAAAAAAATAATGGGGCAATGCACTTAGGAATAAGAAGTGAACTGTAGAAAAAATTAGACTTTGCATCGAAAGGCACGGAAAGGGATAAATCCCAGATACAATGAGAAAGGAAAACTTTGTATAACTGATTTGAAGAGGAACACTTGTCATTAAATCTTTGAACAATACAAAGTTGTTCATAAATTCTGACACTACTTTTTGCACCTCATAAGTCAGTAATGGCATAATTGAAGGAAATAACATTTTGTATGCGTGTTTGAAGAGAACTTTTTTTAAGTTTCACTGTTTCCAATCCCAACTTTTGATGGAGGATGCACAGTAGTAATTTTTAAAATATTGACTGATAAAAATTACACTGATAAATTCTTACAGAGTTAAAATGGAAATAACAAACACATCTTTCATTACTCATTTTGAATATTTATTTTTTTGTGTTTCATTTACTCCAAACAAATTTTTTATCTCTAGGGTTAGATCCTGACTAATCCTTCACTGTATTAATTTTGCTGGGACGACACATAAATGGCTGGTGATTCCAAATATGAATAAGGACAGCAGGCTTGGGCTTGTGCTAATTTTGATGAATAAATTGGCCTTGAGAATGACAAGTTGCGTTAGCAGTTTTCACTTTATAATATTAGACAGTCAAAGATGTTAACTCTGTGTAGGGAATCAGCATTAGGCAGTGTTCAGAACTGCTTATGGGGAACTCTCAGGTGCCTGGTCTCAGCAGAAACTCGCTCTTAAAAACCTTTCTCTATTTTTATTTTAGTAAAAGAATGGTGTGATTGAAAAGCAAAGTATTGAGAGGAATTTCACTGTAATAGGAAAGTGTCCTTCCTTTCGTGTCCTTCCTTTTGTTTTACCCACTGAGTTTTTAATAAGGATATTCCTTTGCCATTTCCTTTCAGTTTTCTTGGTTCTTAGTTGGTGCTAATGATGACAGTAATAGTCCTCTGTGTGTGTGGTGGGGAAAAAGAAAATAGTACCCCACTGGTATGAGATTTATTGCAGTTGTCTTTTGTGGGCTCACAACAGTGTTACAAAAGATGCAGTCTTGATTGATTTCTTGTCTTTTATTTCTTTTATTTATTAATTTATTTTGCCTTTGGGGGGTGAAGAGGGAGTTGTGTTGCAGAAAACAGACACAAGGGAAGAGATGGATATTAGAAATTTAGTTCTAACATTGTCCCTGGTAGGATTAGTTGGGTCCTTCTCTGTCTTGGACTGGTCAGGGCCTGTTTCTGCATGAGAGGCTTGCAATTCTTCCAGTGAATTGTGGGGTTCCAAGAAAAGAGGTGATAACAGCCATAATGGGATAGCTGTTACTCTCATTTTTTATTGCATTAGCCTTATCAAATTGATTCCTTCTGGTTAATTCACTGAATTAGAGAGCTCCTGAAAGGGAATAATAAATGGAATATCTCATTTTCTTGCCACTTTTGCTATACAGATTTTTTGTATTTCAGATTTTTTACCTAGTAAGTGTAGCCATTATTTGAATTTTATCTTCACCCTTTGCTTTTGTATGTTAGGCTGGTTGATCTTTTATAAGTTAGGGCTCATTCACTAAGTTATTCCATCTAATGAGCCTTTATTGTTTTTGTTTGATTTTAGTTCCTTGGCTTTTGAATAGTCCTGCTAACAGGACTGCTATGGAAAATTTGAAACATTTTACTGCTGTTTAAAGCTTTTCTGATTTGTATATGGATGGATCCAGATGCTAGGTTTGAATCCTCAGGTTAATGAATAAGATCTTGCTTGACCTATGAAATTTCCTGTATGAATTTTTGATAAAAGATACAAAGCTTTTTTCATTTTTGTCTTAATTTTCCAGGAAAAAAACTACATGCTTTGGCAGAATTCAGAGGACTGGATGACTTTGAAAACTAAAACCTCTTGATTTGAACAATGTTGCTGTAGTCCTCCTCCGACATCATCATCTGCCTATCATCTTCAACTGTGCCATGATCTTTTCTTCTTTGAAGGGAGTGCTGGAAGAAGGGAATCCCTCAAAGTGATCTATTGTCAGAGTTGTCATTTAAATGGTAAGTCTAGTTGATAGAGGAGATCTGCCACATAAAGCAGGTAAGCCACAGATTTAATGCAATGCTACGCTAACATTTCTTAATAACCTTTTTTGTTTTCAGTCAAAATACTTTGGTTTGTAAGTTTGGCTTTTTGGTAAGAAAAGTATATTTGCAGAAGCACATACTTAGACATGCCAAAAAAAAAAAAAATCCAACCAAAAAGTGTTTAGCTGAAAGCCTCGTTTCCCATCAAAAATAGATGCAGTGGAAAATTTTCAGGCAGCCCTATATTTAACCTCCTTGGATCAAAATTCAGTTGTTGGACTGAGCGAGGCTTACAGAGGTTTTTTGCTGCTTTTGTTAGGGTGTCTGTTTTTTCACTCATGACATCTGCCTGCTTTTCCAGCTATATTCAACCTTGTTATAATTCTTGCTCTTGCAGCATTTTGCAGTGTTCAGAATGCTAGCTCCCACTGGACTCAACTTGCTGGGATATATGCAAACTCGAAGTTTCTTTCAAGGGATGCATCAATCTTGCTTTTTTATTTTGTCTGGGTTTTCATAAGCAAATGTGAGTAGCTATATCCACTGAACACAGAATATACACAAAACAGCATCGCTGTGGTACAGTTCTAAGTTCTTTGCCCAAGGTAGTCTTGCTTTGGGATGTTGCGGATGCAAACAGTATATGTGAGTTTCAGGGGCTAAGTGCTTGAAAGAGAAGACCTGTTGGGCAAGCTAAACAGATAAATCACATCAGTCTCAGGAACTCCTGAGTGGAATATAGTTGAAGACTGGGAAGTTATTCTGGGAAAATACTGTAGTTGATTTCTTTGCTCATGCTCTCTTCTCTTGGTTCTGACTTGTGGCTGCTTTTGGAAGCAGGATACTGAGATAAACGGACCTTTAATTTGAATTGACGTAGCCATCCTTGGGTAAGAAGTACACTGATAAATGAGTAAGTGTGGGCTTTGGCAATGTGGAATTCAGCAAAATTTGTCAGAAATGAAACTCCTTCCTCCAAGAAAAGTGTAAGCCAATCACAGAAGATATGAGCACGAGGATAGAGAATTTCATAGAATCATAGAATGGTTTGGGTTGGAAGGGACCTCAAAGATCATGTAGTTCCAACCCCCTGCCATGGGCAGGGACACCCTCCACTAGACCAGGTTGCCCAAAGCCCCAACCACCTGGCCTTGAACACCTCCAGGGAGGGGGCATCCACAGCTTCTCTGGGCAAATTTCATCTGTATAGGTTGTGATTCTGGAGTCTCAAGCTTTCTGTTGTTTTTTTGTTGTTGTGGGGTTTTTGGGGTTTTTTTGCTTTTGCAGCTTCCATTTCTCTTTCATTTCTTCTTGTAGCAGTAAGAATTTGCTACAACTGTGTCTTAAATACAACCGTGAGCCTTTTTGGGTGTTCTTCCAAAGTTGGTGGGTAGAGCATTAGTGTAAGACTCCTGCAGAGTTCACTGGACTTTGTATTAAGACAAGAAGAGAAAACAAAGTGAATATTGAAATTCGGGGAGAAAAATTGTTAATATGACCTACATTAGTTTTGGTATGTGTTATGTTCTGTCATTAGTTCAGTGTTAGAATGCAGTTTGTAGCCAGAATCTATCAGCAACTGGCAACATGTGGTGTTTCTTAAGCAAAAGTTGATTGTTATTCTTTATTGCTTGTTTCGCATCTTAGCACTCTTACAGAAATATCTTTCCAGATATTTTTAACTTTGTTTTCATGGCAATTTAATTTGGGTTGCTTCATGACTGCTAAGCAATACTATGCTTTTTTAGCCTTCATGGGCATTAATGATCAAATCTGTAAATAAGCATATGCTTAGTTTTGTAAGACATCAGCTATTTTTTTCTATATTTTTAATGAAATCTTCTGAAGTTTTACAATTATGTGAAAGTAGGTATATCTAGTTATACTCCTGTGTATTTAAGTTTACTTGGTAGTTATATTGACCAAAATAGATGGCATCTGTTTTATTTCTTTTCCTGACAGGGTATACATTTTTCTTTCAAATTTCTGTCAGCAGAATTTTATTATAGTACATTGTCAGTAGATGACCAGTAATTTCCCTCTTCCCTGTTATTATTTTAGAATTACTTTAAATAAATATTTGCAAGAAAAGGTAATAGCCATACAACATTTGAAATAGTTTGAGTATTGTTGAGAAAGAGATTCATCATTCTAGTACCAAAATTGTGGCAGGAAAGAGGTCAGAGAAAGGAAAGCACAATGTTGAAGTGTAAGAATGAACGCCTATGGTACCACTTTACAGCTGTTCATGTGTGGAATCCAAATACTTTTGGAAGCATAGTGCTACACAGTCAATTAGCTTTACTTTAAGTAATTGTTGTATAAGGAAGAAATTTTAGTACATTAGAATTCATGAGTTGGAAAAAGTAAAAACAATTATGTCTGTGTTTTCCTAAAAATGCAGTAAAAATATGTAAATTCTTTTAAAATGAACTTAGAAAATTTGTGAAGTGAAAGGAGAGATTGTAATCCTGTCTCTAAAGTGTGTCAAGAATAGCAAGAATAGTGGAACCTCTCTCACATCATTTGTATGCCTTAATCTGAATCTTAATGATAGTGTCAAGAAGGGAGAAGCAAGTAGAGTTGCCAAATCTGTCCACTCTTTTGAAACTGGAAGAATTGTGGGAAGTAATTGGGTGCGAAATAAACATGTGTTCACAAGTAATTGGACTGAGAGTATTAAATTTCTTTCATTTAAGTAGTAGGTAGTAACTACTTAAATTTCAAGGAAAAGAAAAGATTACATCCTGCAAAACTTTCTCATGCAAAATAGTCTATCCTCATGTCAGTGATCCTGGTTACTTTAAAGTGTCTGCTTGTTTAAGAAACGGTTTGTCAAATCAGTCTTTAAATGGGAGAGGGGATTAGGAAACAACAAATAACATCCAACTTGCAATGGTAGTTAACTTTTGGGGGGGCACAGAGAATGGACAATGAACATCACCATATTTTCAATGTTCAGTACTATCAAAACTGTTTTTCTTACAGGTAACCCTTTATTGGAAGAAAATTTATGAAAGAGACAGTGAAGGAAAATGCTATGATAAAATGCATGCAAAGAATCTCATGCCAAAACCCAGAGAGATAAAGGATATATGTTCTACAGATTTAGGAAATGATGAGGGTAAATTGAAAAAGTGTTTCTGTTCTTAAAAAGCCCAATTACTGTTGTATGTATCAGTCTCTTGTCTGTTTTATATAGCTGTTTGTGCTATCTCACTGGTGGTTTTGGAACTATTTTTACAAGGGTCACTAATTTGGATTGGGGTATAAGAAATAGTTGTTAGTTTTATGGGTAGTAAAGCTGAATATCATAATTTGCACTTTTAAAGAAGCTGCTTCATCCTGTATGTAAAACAAAATAACTTCAATATGCTTGGTTTTGTAATTAACAAATGTCGAGTTGATAAAAAATACCTTCTCTAGTATGATGCATGGAGATTAGGTTAGACTGTATTACAGAATAATGCGATAATAATGATTTCCTTGAGAGAGTACAAAAGCAGCATCTAAGTTTCAGCTGACGTTTATTGACACACAGCATCAGTTGGGAGCCCCATCAAACTTCCTATTCTTTTCTGTTTACCACCTCCTGCTTTTATTTACAGTCAGCATATCTGTTAATTAGCCTCAGGTAGAGCCAGTTCTTCTAAGAAGATCTCTTGTCTTCCTGGTGATGGCCCCATGAGGTGACCATGTACACACAGTCTGTGAGTGAATTAATCTTTAACTCATTAATTTCAGTGCCTGATTCTGAAATGTTTAACTGCTGTCTTGGTTTCCTACTCAGCAGTTTGTATTTGGAGAATTGTGGACCTTGAATCTCATTGACTTCAATGTCATGAACACATCCCAGTGAGCTCTCAGCATCTCATGGTTACATCACTGGAAGTCATATTTTTTGTAGTTTTTTTGTTTGCTGGGCCAAAATGCAGATAGCTCATTGTTGTCTTGCAGGTGAATGCTCTGTATCACTGAGATGATTTACCTAGTTTTCATTGCACTTTTGCAGAATAAAATTACTCCTCCACTTCCTCAGCTAGCTCTGTCAGACAATATCTGAATTCAGCATTTTACAAAAAAAAATCTGGTGTAACAGTGCAATGCTTGGATCTCACAAGGGCTTATGCTGTAGGGAACCATACTATTCTATAGAGTGGTGATATGAAGCTGTTTATAGGCACAGCCAGAATGCTAGAGGTGGTGGTTGTAGTGCACTTCTCTCACAGCATGACTTGTTTGTTAGAAAAAAAAACAACTTGAGGTTGTATTTTCAGGAAAAATTCAGGAGCATGATTCAGAGATCTCCTGCCCAAGTCTACAGGGCATGCTAGAAGTCCTCTGAGAGGTGTGAACTGATCTGTGCATCTCACTGGGGTGTTAGAAATCTTGTTTCAGTGTTAACTGTTGTGTTTGTTTCATCTGAAACCTAAGAAAAGAAGTAGTGTGCCACTTATCTGCACAGTCAACTGTAGGTAAAGTCTTCAAGTGATGACCGAGTTCTTCACTTTTGCCAGAATGCCATTTATTCCTTCTCCATCCTCCACTGGAGCAGTAGCCAAACTCTAATAGACCTAAGCATAGGTTACAGGTGCCCTTGAAATCCTGCTCAGAGCAATGCAAGTATGGAAAGCCATAAAGTACACCCTGTGGTAGTGTGAGCATTTTCATAATTTAATAAGAGAGATTTACTAATGAAAATTCACTACTACAGTTTTTAAAAAGCAATAATAATAATGAAAAAAACCCCAACCAACCAACAGCATAATCCCTGGAATACATCCAACATTTATACTGGAAAAGTACCTCAAAGTGGTATGGCTTTCTGTCTTCAGTGTGGAAGTATTTGTGCTGATCTAAAATGTTTCACGCTGGCACAACTGCATTCCAATGCCTAATTTTGTGGCTAGGCAGACCCAGGTGAAGTAACTTAATTCCTAAGACATCAAGGTGTCCAGGATGCTGTGAAAAGAGATTCAAAAATCAAAAAAGGTGAATATTTGCTACGGATGGCTCGTGGCTTTGGAGGGTTAGTGGTGATGCAGTGTTGTGACAAAAAAATCAATGAAAAGTACCAGTGAAAGTTTTCACCATCTTTAATTGTAAGAAGCCAATGCTGACTGATCTGTTAATGTTTCATGGGGAAGGTCAACACTGAGCAGAAAAGGTGGGTGATATTCCTTCAAAACATGTTAACTGCTTCTATGTATTTTGTGGGTGAAGGACAGAGAGATAAGAGGTGCTGGAAATGTTTTCTAGAATTCACTGGCCCTTCAGCAGTCTTTTATAGGTACTGTTTAAGCCATCTTTGTTAAGTAGAAGCTCCTTTACTATTAGTATGCTGTCGTCTTTCAAATCTCATCAAAGCAGCACCAGGATTTTTTTTGCAGATTTCTTTTGACATACGGCCTCAGTAAGTATGGAAATTATAACTTAAATCTCATTTTTTTTCCTTGCAAAGCAGTGCAGTGCCCAAATTCATTGAATTTCAACTTTTATTTTTTCTTAATGTTGAAAGACAGATATGCAAATTTTACTAACAATATGCATGGATAAAATTAGCTGTAAATTCTAGTCAGGGATTTCTGCTTTGTTTATTGTCCAAGACAATATGTCTGTCAAAACCTCCTGCTGTGCAGGAATACATAGTCAGCTACTTGGAAAAGTGGAAAGTTTAATTATGAGAGTTTATTCTAGAAAAAGGTGAAGTAAAGCGAGCACTGCTTTTGGGTTGTATTTTTTTAATTATGAGTTCAGCTAACAGCAATACAATGTCTATGGTTTGTTTTGACACTAACTGTTACCAGACAAACCACTTGATTTTTCTTTAGCCTGGTCATCTGTTACTGAGGGGGTCTGAAAGAAAGTAGAGGTCGTGAATAAATGATGCATGCCTTAAACTTGCAAGGTAGATCGTGACATAAATGAAATCAAATCCAAGTGTGAAGGAAAAAAAAGTATAAACACATGTATTGCTGAGAATATCTTAATTAAAATATAGTTTACCATGTGAAGATATTAGTCTCAGGTTGCCTGAAAGATGCAAATTTCCTTTGTTGCTTTCTCATAAGTTAGTTTGGTTTTTTGTGCGTGGTAACAGTGAAGTTATCTTTACACAAGGTTTCTGAGTGGAAAGGTAAATTATTGCTGGGGAATATGTATTATAAATGATATACAAACATATTCTCATGTTTATAACAGAAAGCTCTCCACGATTTTAATTTCTGGAATTTCTTCAATTTTTATAAGTCATTTACATGGAATGCATTTTATCTAGCTATCTATATAAAAAAACCACTGCATGCAAAGGAGGTGTTTTTCATGCCTACCTAAAGTATATGTAATACTGTAACAATCTGTATTCCTTCTTGTGGTTCGTTGCATATTTCTCCTTTCTAAGCCTGTTCAACTGTAATATGAAGAATGTTTTTATGATAATTCTACAATGGATAATAGTAATTAGATTTACTCTAAGGCAATAAAATTTAAAAAAAAATGTGTTATGGCTAATATTTGGTTTGCATGACTTTGATCAGATGTATAGGCATATTCTTTTTTTTTCTTTGCATCTGTGTAGGACTGATCCATGACCTGAGCTTGTAGGTTCTACACTAATACAAATGGTACACGATAATTGCGTGTGAAGAAAGGCTGGCAGCTTTACAGAGGAAATTTCTGAACCTGTAGGTAGGTTCAGGATAAGCAATTGCCTGTAACTTCCCTTCCCCCATATCTGCATTTCTACGATACAACTGCTCTTCTGATGCTTTTACTGAGTCTCATTAAATCATCCTATGTATAGAACATTAAATGTATTTATGGTAGAGTGGGATTTTTGTTCTGAGTCACTGGTGCATCAAGAGTTTCTTCATAATATTCTAGTTGCCTAATACAGTGAGACAGGCCCCAGAGAGGCGTGTACACTGATGCCTTATGGTAGCGATCCTTGAGCCCGAATCCTAAGAGATTTCCGGTAGACCCGAGTGGGAGTTCAAGTTCTGAAGTAGGATTTAGGAGCTTAAATACCTTGGTATTCTCCATGAATAAAGCTTACTTGCAATATAGCCTCTTAATTCTCCACACATCCCTGCATTCTTCCATACATGTTCCTCGTTGGCTATTTACTGTTAATTGGCAATTTGGATGCTTAATTATGCTTCTGTTTTGGGATATGTTTCTTCCTGGTCTTATCCTGTATTTCTTTGGACTGTCTGTTCCTTTTCAGCTCTTTCCACTTACACTTTGTGTACCTAATAAAGGCACTAGCACACTTAATTTCCAGTGACTAGCTTCCCTCTCACGTTGGCATGTATGAAACATGAGACCTTTGGTGTTAACAGAGCTAGCCTCCGTGTAAAGTTGCTATAAAAGGAATCATTAAGGCTCAAAATTGACAGGGATTTGACTATTTTGTCCACTCAGTCTGTTTTTTGGCCAATGTATGCCAAATATGCCAGTTGCATATTAGTAAAATTCTACTTTTTTTGACTGACAAAAAGGGTAGGGCTAGGGGTACGTGCCACAAATAGTTAAATAATGCAAAACCTTCTGTTAGTCTAATGCTTTTGTCACTCAAATGACTCTGCTGGTTGCTCTTCTGAAACTACTAGTAGTAAATCAGGGCATAAATCAATCTTTCCTCTGGCTGTGTACGATCTGACTTCTCCGTTCTTTAGTTCACTACACAGGTTACCTGTAACTGAAGTGCACAATGAAAGCATAACGCTTTCTTCCCATGCTAGGCTTTTAACTTCCACAGTACAATTTTCCTTAAAGTGCAGCAGAAGTAGAAAGGAATGAAAACAGCCATAAACAAGGACTGTGGTGTTAAAGAGTGCTCTGTAAAATCTACCATCCTTCACTCACAGTGCATCTTTTTTCATGTGATCATGAACCAAGTTTTCCTCGGGACCACAGTGGTTGTTGGCAAGAGGGATCCCTTGCCCTGCGTCCTGATAGACAAAGTGCCTGGAAGGAAGCAAATAACCTACAGATGTTGGCTTCTGCTGCTGCCCAAATGATGACCTAGACAAGTGTCAGTAGCTGCTCTAGGGGGGACAGTGAAGGAAGGAGAAAGCTTCTAGGCCTAGGAGGAGCAGGGAAAAAGTGGAGGTAGGGGGTCCTGATTGTTTCAACACGGTGTTGTATCATGCTCCTTTTTTAAAAGGTGAGTGAAGTTATACCAGGGGAAGGGGAATGTGGGGAGTGGTTTCCAGCCCCTGAGCGGGATGACAGTGTTGTCTTGTCTGTGCGGTATATGAACTTTGAGAGAGAAAGCTTAAGAGCACACGATGCTGAGGGTACATAGGCCACCAGCCACACAGGAAAGAGGAAATCGCCCTCTCAAGGACTGGTGTCCAGGGTGATAGGATTTTTGGATGGTGCAGCTAAATGAATGGAAGAAAGAATGTTGGAAGGTGAATAAGTGAATAAGGTGAGGATGAAAGGTGTTATGTGCTCTGTGTTGCTGTTGTCTCATTGCAAAATTGTTTCCCTTCAGTGGTGTTTGCAAGAATAAAGCTGATTTATGAGAGTAAATTGGTTTCTAGACTAATACCAGGTTTTTCTCAGCTAGTGGTATGTGAATAGTTTTCATACAATCCCAGTTTTGCCACAGTTCAGGCTATGAGTAATCTTGGTGGATTTTGAAAAATGCTAAAATACTGGAAAAAAAAAGTTTTAGGAGTAGGATACAGTTTGCAATGGTGATTTAAGTGCTTAGATATCACAGACTGCTTTTTGCTTGTGAAACTTGTTTTCTTTCTGTATATTCAATAAAGGAACATTAATTCATTAATTAACGTGATTGACTGTTTCTTGTAGCTCAGGGATTCATGCTGCGTGGCTAATCAATGGCCATGAGCG
This sequence comes from Grus americana, assembly GCF_028858705.1. NCBI lineage: Eukaryota > Metazoa > Chordata > Aves > Gruiformes > Gruidae > Grus > Grus americana. The sequence goes on from NC_072853.1 coordinate 154,505,084, forward strand.
TTGCATGTGTAAGTAGTTAGAAACACTTTGTTTTATTCATGCTGATTTTTATCACAGGGCATCATCGCTTGTACTGAGGAACGCCCCAGGTGGACCATGGCCCTTGCACTCCACCTCAGTGAGGGGTGCTTTCAGAGGGCCTTATCTGTTGCAAGGCCTAAACATATTCCATAAATAATCGCATAGGATCAGAGAGCAACGGAACTGGAGATGATGAGAATATGGTAAACTAGGTTAGGAACAGGTACAATGTTGGTGATCCTTGAGGGATACTTTGCAACTCTGCCTGTGGCAGCATCGCTTCTTCCAATCTTCTCTTCAGTTGTGGGGTTGTTGCCTAATGCCATATGCTACATCTGTGTATTTAATTATGAACCTTGTATTTAAAAGCTATCTAGCTGCTCTTAAACCAGTATTGTTAACTTTCTAACTAACAATGCTGATTAAAATGAAAGATACTTGTGCTTGGTCATCTTGTTTCATGATCAGATGCATCTGGGAACTCAATCTATAGAATCTCTTCTTAGAATCATCTAAATCTTTCTGAATGCCAAATGCAACCAACTGAAATGTCCAGAGATTAATAGATTTAAAATTATTTTTAGTCTAATCTAAAAATCACAGCATATTTTCACATAGAAGTGTTGGTGCCTCCCATGCACTGGAATTTTTTGTGGCTTTAATGTAGTGTAAATAAACATTTTTTAGATGGGAATGCAGAATATAAGTGACTAGTTGACTGATAGGATATTTTCACCTACTCTGTATGTGTTAATACAGTACCATATTAGTACTGTAATACCAGTGCTCGCGAGAGATAATGCTGGTGGAAAACATGATCATGGGATTTGACCTCCTTGGAAGCAAGGGCTTTTCCAGGTCATGAAAGGCTACATATTCAGCTCATGACTAGTGTAGAACTCTTTTTCTGTCATAACTGAAATACTGACACCTGGTTTGCACTTAAAAGTGTTATCAAGGAGGCCTGTCAGAGAAGGATATGAATTTTTTGCTGACATAGCTATGCCAGCAAAAACCCTAGTGCAGAAGCTGTGTAAGAAGTTCTTTTACCTGTACATTTTACTTCTCTTGAGGGATAGGTATAAGTTGCTTGGGAAGAGGAGTCTTGTTAGTGTAATTTCTATATTAACCTTTCTAGTGTAAATCAATTGTAGGCCTCATCCTGTAGGGACTCATATGCAAGTTTATCACTGCACACAGAGATGATATATCATAGCTTATGCTTTCGCTGCTCTGAAGAACAACCTCTAGAGCAACTCTAAGAATAGTATGTGATCTCTGTCTCCTGTTCATCTTCTGTAGGGTTGTCTTATAGCTGCAAGTTACATGAATAATGCCTGGCAATGTATGAATTTTCATGTTTAGCACCTGTCCTGTTGGTGGTTCTGGTCTTGAAGGTAGTTTTGGGGCTACACTTAGGAGATGGTGTAGGCATAATCATTGTTTAACTGAACTACTTGCAGGAAGAAAGGAAGCTGGATGCAGATATGCCAATGAAAAGGAAGGAAGGAGACTCCCTAGCAGTGAAGCTTGTGATGTGCAATACACAAACTAAAGGATGAGAAGTACAAAAGTGGAAGCTTCCTTGGGTGAATAACTTCCAGAAAAAAAGTAAACATGTGGAAGCACTTGATGGATCAGGATTGTCCTTTGCTGATCCTACATGCAGCACCATAAATGACAAGTGGTTCTAAAGAAACTGGTAGTGAGAAAGGAGAGTAGAAATGGTGTGAGTGAACTCAGATTATGACTTGAAACCTTCCCTTGTCTCTTAAGATGCAGTTCCTGTATGCATCTTTAACTGTCTTTCATTTTGATGTTATACCTTAGTTGGAAGTGATGACTTAAAGAGTGGACTCTTAGTGTTTGTCTTCAGGAAGGACTGTCTTTTCTGTTATGCAGAGAGAGACCCTAACTAGAAATTATAGCTAGCCTCAAGAATATGCACATTTTGTATTTGTTCAAGTTATTTCATAACATCAGAAATTAAGGCTGGACCAGATACAAGAATACATTATTTGCACTAGCAGAAATAATTTCATATCATGCTCTGCAGGAATTTGGACTTGTTCTATTTTTGGGCTTGAAAAAGGAATAGCCTGAATGAGCTAGGTGATGTTTTATTTGAGACAAAGGTTTCCTTTTTCCTCAAAGGTTTTTTCAAGAGATGCGGAAAGCCCATTTCAAATAATACTGCCAGAGCCAAAGCTGCATATGTAAGCTCTGTGGTCCTGCACTGAGGTTGATTAATCAGCCAAGGTTAATAGAAATTGGTATTTTCACTTCAAGTCCTAGAGACTTACTTCAGAAATGCATGAATTTGTAGGCTTGCAGTCTCCCTGGCAGATGAATCTAGTCTTGAGGATGGTAAGTAGAGATATAACTATGGCATTGGATGCGATCATAATCATAAAAGGGAGATATTTTGAGATACAGAAATTGCAAATTCAATCCCTGCTGTTACCAGTCCAGCCACAGGGGCCATTTAACAAAAGATCCCTGAGTTAATGATTGCTGTTCTATGACAGGGATATTGGACTTATTATACACTGAACACAAAGGTCTCTGATCCATATTCGTGCCTTGTTTCCTGCTTGGGATTCAGCACCACATGGTGGTAACTGTCTGCTTCATGCGGGAAAGCATTCTGCTGTGATATCAGTGAGCGATAGTATCAGAAGAACATCCATTTTCCATGAATTTAAACTATTACCGCAGTTAGGTGCAATTATTGAGAATCCCTGTAGAGTCGTACAAAAAATGTTGTCTCTGTCCAAAGATGTTGATTCTGGAATGTAGCAGTGCCAATCTATGACATTCTTAGTTTGGGGTCTCAGTGGCTGCTATAAATTGTACCCTGTAAAATGGTTACCAGAACTATAAAGTATAGTGCTGCATTTCGAGCTCTATTTTAAGTACCAGTGGCTTTGTCAAACTATACATATAATTTAAATCAAATTTATATGGTGAAAATATGTTGAAGATGAACCAATGGAAGATGACTTCATAACAAAGAATATTGACTTTGCATATTAACTTCATTAACTTAATGCTGTCTCTTGTGTATTGGAAAATTGTTCAAGTGAGAATAATAGCTTTTGAACTACTTACAGGCTAATAGGTAGTGATTGTAGTCACTAAGACTTTGAATAGCTGTGGCTGTTGATTACACAGATTAAATGTGCGTGCAGTTTTCAATATGGCTGATTTTCCAAAACCTCATTTTCTGTCCTTCCTTTTGACTGTCATGGCTAATGACACTGACTGCCAATGCATATTAAATTCTGGGAGTGGGAAATTAAATCCTCTTCCTCCACCTCATAGTAGAGACATGAGTGCAGAAGCATGCCATATGCTTATTTTAAATTGTTCAAGAATGAAGCTATATAAGTCAAATACAAGATTGCATTAGTGGCAGTTCCCATACAGTGGGACGTGCTCTGTTTCAACAGCCGATTGGTTGTAGATGTTTGTATTATTCATAGCACTAATTTTTTCATGCACTCCATCCCTCATGTTTTTTCTCCTCATATCTGAACTGTCTGAGCGTCTCTTTGCATCCACTGTGATTTCTCAGTGAATGCTGGTTCCCAAGTTCTTTCTCTATTCTCTTCTTTTTTTTTCTCCAGGGCCTAATTATGAAACAGCTTCAAATAAATACAATTTTTTAACAAAAAACATTCTGCTTCCTGTGAACAATGGGCTGAATTTTTCTCTTTATTCTTGGGGAGTTCTTATTCAGTTGGAGTGCTTTGCAGTTGGCTAGGCCTGAGATTTCTGGGAGCTGTAATTGTGTCTCATTAATTCTTACAGTAATGTAGGGTAACTATAAGGAGCATGCAATTAGTGGTCTGGTCAATGAATAGAGCAGTTAATCAGCAGACAAAGGATGGGGCTCAGGACCTATTAGGCTGAAAGGAAGTGTTACTATTGTCACAGGCAGTAGGAATGCATGCAGACATGCCTTAAAGTTGAACTGTTTAAGGGAACTGTGTATGTCTTTTTGCTAAACCAGTTTTCCTACCTATTCCACTACTTGAGAGAGATTCATTTAAGGTTGCCTGTTAGAAGTCAGAGACCATATAGGAGGTTTTGACAGACTGAACAGACTGCTTAGTGTATTCTCTCACCTTAACAGAGGCAGCCCGAGGGTTTATCACAAATAAAAATGGCCAAAGAGATGTAAGGCATCCGTAGCTGTTCCTCCTCGTCAGAAAAATGGTCTGTGAATGGAGGAGACCGATAAAGTTTAAATCAGCCATTGTGTAGATTGTCACTCAGTCATACTCTGCATGTTTGTCTTCATAATGAACCTTGTTTGTTCTGAATGGCTGTGCTTTCAGTGCATGTAAATGTATGCAAATAGTCATAACAGTTTAAAAATGGTAGCTCTTAGGGTAACAAATAACCTTTCCTACTTTTTTGAAGCCCTGTCTTTTACTATATCTAGGGTTTAAAAATTACTCCAACTCTGGACAGTGCTTTGGGGTTTTTTGTTAGCTCCAGATCAGAACTTGCAGTTGTTTCTGCCTTTGAAAAAATATGAACCTCATGAATCCTGTGAAATGTTATGACATATGATGATTATAAAGAAAAAGGCTTTATCAATAAAACACTGCCCTTGAGTAACTTTTATTTCTAGTAGGCATTGCTTCAAATAGAAAATAATTTCTTCTCTTAAGTAAAGCAGACACTTGGCATAAAAAAAGCAGTAATTAAAATAACTTTTTTTTGGGGAAAAAAAGGGAATTGAGCTTTAATAATTAACTTATATCCAGAGCCTAGTGTTTTTCTCAAAACTGAAAGTAATTTTTTACTGTCTTCTTTGTATTAACAGGTCTGTAGCTTTATCTCTTCTCATGGTATTCACATCATCAGCAAGTAACGCTAGAAGAATAAAGTCTCTCAGGCTTTATTTTAGGGATTCAATTATTCTGTATAATTAGCCCTGATTTGTTAAATATTTGAAACATTTTCTTCTCTTAGGTATGGAACAGTGTACTGGAGTGATCAGAACCATAAATGACTTGTACCTTTACTCAGAAAATGCTTCTTATCAAATAATAAGGAAGATTAAGCCTAAGTCTCTCTCTCTCTCTCTTATTCTGTTTGGATTTTATTCCCACAAGAAATATCAGTTTTGTCCACAATATCTTGTGTATTTCTATTCCCTTGAAATACAAAGAGGCAATGGATTCTGGTATAAATTAGGTAGATTTAATGAAATATATGAGTTGTAACGTGTGCCTTGAATATAAAATACCTGAGCGAGCCATAAGGTATTTTGCTAATGCCATCATTGTCACCTGTCTGGTTTTTCATTCTTCTGTGTCTGTTTTTGAAACACTTAGGGGCTGTGGAGTCTTGGGAATAACAGTTTTTGTATGCCATACATAGCAAATCTTTCCAAGGTCACATTTTCCTTTACTGTGTCTTCATTTGAGGAAGCAGGGCAGACTTACCCTGCAAAATGAGAAAATGCTACTACTTCCACACTCAGAAGCTGACTCTTACTTCAAATATATGCTACTTTTCCATTTAATTAGTGATTTCTCATCTGGTGTCAGCATGGAAAAGGTTGCTGCTCAGTATCACTGATAAGCATTACAGCTTTAACAGAAATGACCTTCCCCCCCCCCCCGCCCAGTAAAGTTTTTCCTGTTGAAACACAGGTTCAGTCATGGGGGGCTATTGATCCAGAAGGGGTCTTAAATAAATCTAAAGTTATTGAAATGTTATTTGGGGACGTAGCAGATTAGCTGTGGTCTTCTGTGAGAGCAATGTTATGACTGGAATGGGTGTTATGATAGAAACGATAAACACTCCTTAATATGTAAAGATTGATTAAAGGTCTTTAACCTTCTTTTAAATTAACAGAATATCCATCTCTGTATCTCTCTCTACGCAGACACACATATATTTTTACTTAGCAATAAGAACTAGTGTTACTCTGATAAAAGTGTAGGGTAAGGTAAAGAACTCTGTTGCTGTTTTGAGAGCTTCTCTTTTTCTGTCTCTTTTTCTTTTGTGAATCTTACCTGGTGTACCTGGCCTGCTGCACAAGTCTTAACTCTGTAAGAATCCCAGAGCAGAAAACGTTTATAGATGCTAACTAAAAATGTAATATCACTGTATTTTAAAGTGCATTAGCTTTAAATAAATCCTTCTGCATGCATCCTGTTTCTTCTTGTACAAGATGACATTGACTATCATAACATGGATGCTGCTCTCTAGCTTAAGCTAGTTGTCTCTACTTCTGTTGTCAGAACAGAGAGAAAGTATTGCTCTGTGGCCAGTGTCCTGTTTAATTTAAACTTTGTTCATGAGTATTTTTATTCTCTAAATGCCAGGTCTGACCTTGTTAAGTTGCTGCTTAAGCTGGTATTGTCACCAAATCACCTCCCATTATGAAAGAGACCCTAGATAATGAATTAAGAAAACACCGTTTTTTAAAAGATGTCTGAAATGAATAACGCCATAGTGAAAATCATTCCATTATAACTATTTCATGTATTTGTACAGCATTTCTATTCTGAAGACTTGTCTTAGGGATCAGGCTGTGGTGCACACAACCAGTGGGTAATTTTCTCAATCAATTGAGGATAAATTTGTAGAGTGTACAGTACTGCAGAGAGAAATAGATCACTGAAGTGATCCCTTTTTTTACCTAAAATGAGATTTGGAAGAGCTATTTAAGTCCAAAACTGTAAGAATGCCTCCTCAACTGCAGTCTGGCCCTGGAGAGACCTAAGGTCCATGAACGACTTCACCGTTCCATGGTGCTTGGCAAGCTGTTGGAGCTGAGGTCCAAAACAGCCCAGTTTCAGCTGAGCTGGTTGCCCGGCTCCTTAAGCTTGGCTGGGATCCAGGAAGCAGATGTTCTGGGATCAGAATTACCTAGGAGAGCTGATCTGGTAAATGTTCCCAGAGCACACAATATCCATGGACAGCTTCATCTCCTCATAAAATGCAGTGACAGCTGCTACCGCTGGGAGAAAGATGATGCAGCTCCCTTTTATATAACATTATAGTGGCTACATCGTCGTCCAAGAAGCGCCTGAGTGGGCTTGCATCCATGTTGCGTCTTGCCTTGCAGACTACCCCTAGCTCCTAGAACAGAGGCTAGTCTGAGCTAGCAAAAGAAAATAGTTCTAGTCCTTTAATGGCTTTGCACATGAAATGGTTTGGCTGGAATTTGAACCAGAATCAATTCAGTGACCCAGAAGAGAATATGGAGTATTGGTGTGTGGCATGCTCTGTGCCGATTTGTCACAGCAAATAAACTGCTGTATAGGCTACTTATTGCAACTGTTGTATAACATTTTCTATATACAGTTTCTTTAGCAAGCCTTCCTGACTGTAACAAGAGCATGAATTAAAATGGCTAGGAGCAAGAAAAGGTAGTCTTTCTGATGGCTGTGCTGAAAGAAAATTTCTTGTTGCTTCTCATTTCATTGTAGTCTACATTAAAGTAGGAAATAAAACCCTTCCTGACCCGTTGTTCCAGCTGTGTTTGACCTGTGATGATTTGGGGCATCTATGAACAACTTAGAAATTATGGTTGACATCGTGACATTGTTATTATATTGCAAAATATCTCTGCATATCTGCTTTTGCTCCCAAATGCCTGCTGGAGGGATAATGGACACTGTACTTAGGGAATGTGTTTTGACCTGCATATGAGAAGGACTGGTGGCACTGGGAGGAGTTTTTTTCTTACAGAGACCTAGAAAACGCAGTGCAGAAAATGTCCACATTGGCAGTAGCATGATGACAGGTATTAATTCACAGACAGAGAGGAAAGAAACTTTTTTTTTTTTTTTAAAAGAATGAAATATTTAACTGAAGGACCAGTGGAGGGTAGGGGAAATGGTTTGACTACAAAGATGCCCCGTGTCCTATAGACAAGTCCTGAAATATATGAGGATTTTGGATTTCTCCCAGGGGTGAAGTCCATAGTGGTTGGAATTTGCACAGAATTGACACCCCTCAGTTTGAATCCCCTCACTGCTGGCTGCTATGCCTGCACCAACTTCAAGTTTCATGTGATCCCCCTGAGTTGCACATAACTTTCTTCCTATCCACATTTATGTCTTACTATCACAAAGTAAGAACAGTCATACAGGATCAGACTAAACATCTGTCTAGCCCGGTATCCTGTTTCTGACAGCAGCCTGGGGGAGCGTATAAGAAAATGTCAAGCCTGTAATGATCCTTTCTTGGTGTACTCTCCTACCTTCTACTGAATCATGGCTTTGGGACTTCCTGAGCCAGAGATAATGCTAACGTTTTAAAATCCCTCCTCTCAATTCTATTAGTGGTGCAAGCCTTGGAGCCTTTCTTTCTATTTTGTTTAAAACCATTTTCTTATTTTCTTACATGCAGTATCTTACGCAAGCGCTCTTTCTTACGCTGAACTGTAAAGCTTATGTATCTGTTTCCCTGTTTAAATTCCTCTTTGGGATTCTCTTCTTCCTTGACATCTACCAGGATAAGTTAGTTACTAATTTATTTCTATTTACTCTGTTAGTTAGCTACTCATTAATGTGAGGGGAAGGGTGTGGGGGTCCCTAGGGAAGCTGCTGGCTGTGCAGGCTCCAGCAGGATGGCGCCATTTTAGCTGCTGTGCTAGAGAACAGGGAGGAGTTAAGGTGCTCAGTCCAAGACAAAATAATTGAAAACTAACAGTTCCAGGAGCCTTTCAACTCCAGAAACCTAGTGTTTCTGTGCAAGACAAACTTGTGAAACCGAGGTCCCAGTATGACAGGAAGCAAGCCAATTGCCACTTACACTGGTTTTGAATGGTGTGGATAATCAAACAGTAAAATCATTTATTTGGCTCCTGGTACCCAGCAAGTTGTGGCTGGTTCTTTTCTAAATCAAACCTTGTCTGAAAAGGATAAATGGTGCTACACTACACGCTGCCTCCCTCCCCCTTCTTTGCAGCAGGAAGTAAATGCCTCTGTGGAAGAACTGTGGTGTGAGCAAACACAATATTGAGCCAGGAAATGTTTATGCAGGAGCATGTGAAAACCTGAAGGAAAATGTTGATCTAAAAAAATCCCATACCCAACAACTACTTCCCTCTCCCCGCCAAATGTAAAGGAGTTTAAAATTACTTGGTAATTTAGTGCACATGTTTTTTCATAAAATAAATTCTAGTAGTACTATAATTCTGAGTTAGATCAGTTCTTTCCAACTTCAGTATTTGCTTCTTCTCTTGGAGAACTCGATAGACCGGTGTTGGTATTGGCAGGAAGAGTGGATCCATGTCCTTTGTAGCTGTAGATGTATAAGTCTTTAGGCTCCTACATTTGAAAAAATTGCCCTTATTACTAAACTGTTGTAATTGTAACAATTATGCCTGCTGAAATTCTTATCTTAATATTAGACGGGAAGGAATAAGAAGAGAGGCGGTAATCTCTAAAAACTTCATACATAGGAAAGAAGCAAGAAATATTACTGAGTCATTCTTTGTCACATACTTGCAGTCTCCAGCTATGACAAAGAGTTTACAGGTTTTTTTTTTCTATTGCTACTTTTACATGCTGAGAGGTTTAAGTGAAGTGATTAAGCCACTGGAACACAAGATGCAGTCTATGTGTCAGCTAATCCAGCGCTGACCCCTACATTCTAGTCTCCGCGGGAAGGTTCTCTTCTGCTTCAGCATCTTGTCAGCTCTTAATCCTACTCATATTTTGTGGTATAGGCCAGGCCAAAAATATGTCCTCATAATTCAGTCCAGGCAAATTAGAAGATATTAAGGCCCATGTTGAAAGGGTTTACCTTCTAGGCAAATTCATGATTTTATTGCTCAAATGTTTTACTGCGAAAGCAGTATCTTGTTCCTCCTCTGTGTCATAGCAAAAATAGGCTGAAATCACCTGATTTTCCATCTTCTCCTTCACTTCCAGTTCTCAATAATTTTGATGCAATGCAGCTCTCTTTATACACTTCTATTTTTCAGATCAATCCTCCTTCTCCATCACTTTTCCCTCAGATTTAGAATCCTCCAGTTCTCTTTGCCACATAGTCTCCCTGATGCCAGCCATCTCTCAAAGTCAGTCAAATGTTGCTGTCCTCCTTACTGACAAACAGATGAAAGAATCTGGTGAGCAACCTGACTATAGTAAATGGAAAAAAGGTCTTTCTATCCTAAGTAAGTTATGCCCTGCTTTTGCATTCTGCTGCTAAACTCTTGCTTGTTGAGACCACTTTTCAACAGATTGATCATGGGTTAATTTTACATTTTCTGGATCTGAACTACCTTTGGGTATGATAGGTTGGAGGCCACTTGTTAGAGGCCTTGCAGTAATGCTAATTATTCTGTTCTCTTTTCAGGTTTTCAGTTGTACAGGGTGATATACTGGTTAAAAAGTGTGTTCTAAATTTCGGGGACAGGATTTTTTGCTTATGCCAAGGAAACCTTCCTGTGCTTTGGAACAGAAAACCTGGTAGTAAGCTAGGATTTGGAGGTGAGAATTTTTCATATGTAAAAAGTTTGTTTTATTTTCCTCATGGACTGTACTAATATCCTATCAACAAAGCAGCTGCTATGCTGGTGGTGAGGTCAGAGCTTTAGGCATAATTTTATGAGTTACTATTTTGGGGAAATAAATCCATACACATTCTAACTTTTAAAGGAATGTCTCTGACTTAAACAAAAAACTACGGCACTCAGATGCAGTACAGTAATCCTCCTTCTTGTCCACTTGTTTCATTTTGATTTATTTGAAAGGATGTCATGGTTTAACCTGGCAGGCAGCTAAAACAACCACACAGCTGTTCGCTCACCTCCCTCCCTCAGTGGGAAGGGGTAGAGAATAGAAAAGAAAAAGGTAAAACTCGTGGGTTGAGATAAAGACAGTTTAGTAGGGCAGAAAAGGAAGATGATGATGATAATGATAAAAGAATATACAAAACAAGTGATGCACAGCACAATTGCTCACCAAACAAAGCCAATCTCAGCTAATTCCTGAGCTGTGCCACTTCCTGGCAAACCCCCAGTTATATACTGAGCATGATGTCATATGGTATGGAATATCCCTTTGGCCAGTTTCGGTCAGCAATCCTGGCTGTGTCCCCTCTCAGCTTCTTGGGTGCCCCTCACCTCGTTGGCAGGGCAGTACGAGAAGCTGAAAAGCCCTTGACTGCTTGGCAACAACTGAAACCATCAGTGTGTTCTCAACATTATTCTCATCCTAAATCCAAACCACAGCACTATACCAGCTGCCAGGAAGAAAATTAACTCTATCCCTGCTGAAACCAGGACAATGGAGGTAGGTGTTGAGCTAGACAATGCATATATGCCAGAACCTCAGTTAGGATTATACACTAAAATTAAAATAAAAATGATAAGTGCGTGCAGCTGTGTTTACATGCTAGTTGGCATGTTTTCTGTGCTGGTCTGCCATTAACCTTTAAAAATTCTTTGTGTAATAATGACTAAAGTAGTATTGGCCTCCAAATTTTGAATCCTTCCCTGCATTTCTGGTTTGGAAAACTTGTGCTGTGCTTCCTCCTCTTACTACTGCTACTACTACTTCTATTATTATTAATTATAGTACAACAATATAATATATAATAATATACAATATAATATATAATAATATACAAAAATATATAATTATAGTATAACAATATAAGTATTGTTTAAGACATGCTAACTACTACAAGAATACATCAAAGAGATGGCTCTTGCTTTGGAGAACTTACCCTCTGACACAAGAGACAAACGAAGATATATAGATGGAAACTGCAGTGAAACTCTGTATTCAGTAGTACAGCATATGGAAGCTGACCATATCATTAGCATTATTGTTACTGAGGTTTTTTAAGGCCTCAAGTGAAAAGAGAGGATGAAGGTAGACTTGAAGAATAATGACATTACCATATAGTTAGTTATGGGGGTTTCCTGCCTCTGAGGGAGAACATTGCAGAAAGCACCAAAACAGAAACAAGTCGGCATGGGAGATATCATGGGTGAATTAGGGGCTTAAGTCAGTCTCTTGATGTACAAAATAGATATGACAGTCTGAGGAATGGGTTACAAATGCAAGTAAAGATGAAGATAAGTATTTTATGTTTTATGTAGTAGAGAGGGCTGTATGATAAGTGATACCCAGATTAAAGTCCCAGATTAAAGGGCATAGGACCAGTGAGTCATGGATGAACTGGTCTCTAAGGCTAGGTTCAGCGCTCTTGGGCATTGCTTTTCTGCACTGATGGTCTGGAGAGGTGGGGCTGTGTCTTGTAGACATCCAGATTCTGAATGCACTCCTCCACTCCTGCTTTATCTTCAGAAGGTGGAGTGGCTGTTGAAATACAACTTTGTGTGGGTGCTAGTCATCACTTGATTCACTACGAAACTGTATTTCTAGCCTTTCAGTAGCCCTGTCTGAGCTACTTTATCCCATCCCTGCCGTATTGTCAAGACTGCACAATTTGTATCCAGCCACAGATTAGCTGTTGCTTTGTATAATGTGGTGGTGTTGGTGCCACTAAAGTTGTGGTTGAAGTCCACATTCTGGAATTGTATAATGATGTTCATCATCAGCTCATTAATAGATGCTGCTGATACTCTGAATTGTTAAGGTATTGATGTTCTGCTGTGCCAAACTCAGAGACTGAGGAGGCCTCAAGTGACTATAAGCAGGACGGACGGTGAGTACTATACTCCAGAGCACCTTTCAGTGGAAGTGGAGGCAGGCTGGTGGCAAGGTGTCAGACAGGAATGGCTGAAACTTACCTAACGGGTTCTAAGCAAAATTTAAAAGATTTAAAACCATTTTTAAAAATAGTCGATTTATCTGTCTGTGTTGAGAATTCACTGCAGCCTCTCCATTCATCCCTCTGCCAGCAACTCCTTCGCTTACCATGTTTCCTGCCTTCCAAACCAAGACTTTGATCCTGCATGCCTTCTCTTCCTCACCCTTCTGCATGAAACTTCCCCTGCCCCTGGCATGCATTGCCAGGACTTGGTGGCAAGTGTCCTCCCATGTGTTGAGTTAGAATGGTGATAATGAAAGACTGGGTAATTCAGCCGCTTTGCTGTCCTTTCCACTTCAGTTACTATGAAATTTAAATCATATTTATTCACTGAAATGATATCTATGTTGTACTGACTGTGTAGTTTACCACTGGGCTTATTTGCTATATTTTTAAAACTTAATGCCTGCTATCTTATCCATTGTTTTATGTATGTATAAAGGGCTCTGAAAGCAATTACATAGTGGAATTTAGCAGTGCATGGTATGTTTTATTAGGATTAAGAGCTTGTAAATTAATATAGTAGTTCTAAGAGCTTCAGGATATACCTGCCTGAAAAAATAGCAATAGTAACTTGATACGATATTTGTATGTTTGCTTTTAGCTTGCAGAATGTCTCTGAGAGACAAGCTTCCTGCTAGCCAATTTATTTTTCAGATAACAGGGACTGTCTAGAAGTACATTCAGAAGGAAAACACAGTAATTAATTTGTCACTGAAACCTGAGGGGTCCTCTTCGTCATATAGGTGATAATGAAGGTTTTGCATGTAATTAGCAGGAATAATTAGCACATTTCTGGTAACAAATAGACTGAGTGGTTCTCTGCAAATAATTTAATTGTTGTGCTAACACAGGCAATTGTCTCTTTATTGTCTGACAATGCCCCTTGTTTGCACTAAAGCCTATTTCAGACCTTAGCAGCTTTACACAAATAGGAAAGAGAATCTATAAAATTGTACCTCATCCATCTGCTTCTGAGAAACTTCAAGACCACCAAGGGACTTGTTTGTCAAGACTTGTTAAACAATTTGTAATCTTGAATGTGTGTTTCACTATATTAACAAATGAATCGTTCAAATCAACTTAGTGGGTAAGCCAGAAAAAACACACTAATCAATCAAACGCTGACTCTGGGCATCTAGGAAAAGAAACGTCTCTGAAAAATAATATAGCAGTAGATTCATAGCAAAGCTGAACAAATCCCAGAATTCCACATATAATCACGCAAGCAAGTGGAACTGGTTTTATGTGGTAAATGTTCCTCATAATGCAAAATCACACTGTGATGTGTGTACACTTTGCTTCAGTGCTGTAAAAATCTGAGGCTTCTCAGGTCTGCTACCACATATCCTTTCAGCAGCCTTAGTTTAGACAAGGCTTAGTCAGCCCAAATTCTGTCTTCATTTGCTCTTTTTGGAAGATCTAAAAAGCTAGTATTGAGCTAGTTTTTCTACTTCAGGTGTTTTGTTTCATTCCTTTTCCCTCTTTTTTTCCCCCCTGTGTTTCCTCTGCTTAGACACAACTGTCATCTTAGCAATAAGCTTACATTAGCTTCTGAGTCTTCATAAATATGGAAGCTGTTGGTTGTGGTGAAGTCTGTAGATAGGTTTCATCCCTCTGTCTGTGAAGAGGAGGGGAGAAGAAAGGGAGAAAATGTAGTTTGAAGGTGGAATGCTGCAGGTATAGGGTTGGATAAAATCATAAATTTTGTTTGTGGAAAATATTGGCTCTTCTATTTCTTGTTATAGTAATAATTCTCCAGTCTTCCTCTGGAATGGAAACAATGAGAACGTAATTGATGGATGTCTCTTTTTCTTTGAGGGTAGGGTTACTGTATTTTTCCATAATAACAATTTATAATTTCATTTCCAAATGAGTATTTGTATTGATGTGTGGTTTGACTTTTATCTTTTCATTATTTCCTCACTTTTCTCTAGTAGCCATGGCACTGTGCAGTACTTTTATGACTCGATGTTAGAATAATAGTAACAGTATAAAAATTAAAGTAAATCTCAGAACATAATGCCAGCAATTTTTGGAATGAATGTCTAACACTGCAGCAGAAAGCAGAAGAACTAGTCCTGCATTTTTTAGTAAGAAATGTTGTTTAATAGAGATGATTTCCAAAAAAAAAAAAAAAAAAGCAGTTTCCTAAACTGTTGTTTTCTGTCATGAAGTGCTTCATTGAAAATTTAACCATTGGACCCACACCCCCCCTTTTCCTGCCTTATTGGGGAAATGCTACTCATTGTACCATTTCCGTGTTCTTCTTGTAGTTGAATAATAATGTGTACAAGAACATGAAAACCACCACCACCAAAAAGCCCACAGCCAAACAATGCTTTTGCAAGTGTCTGTACAATTGTGAAATTTAAGGCTTGTCCATACTTGTAGCTGGTTGACTTCAATCCCTTTCCACTACAGCGGTGCATATCAGCCGGCTAACTTTTGTTGTGAATCATGTCAAGTGGTATACAACTTTGGAAGTGTTGAGATATTGGCTGAGTTAAGTGAAACTGTGTGAGTATAAAGGTATTCCCTACTAAAAGCACTGTTTGTGCGTTTATCCAGTATTCCCTGGGATATCCTGCAAAAATTTGTTGGACTTCTTCTACTCTTTGCTTGCGTGACCACCTAATGTCTAATGGTCATCATGACAAGGTAACTTCTGTGTATAAATGATGGTATGGAGAGGGAGGTAAGCCCACGATACTGTGCAATCAAGCCTTTTACTTTTTGCATGAAGTTTCTCAGTCCTGAACTAGGATTTGGACTTTATTGTCCAAAAAGCAGAAGACTTATTAACAATGTTAATATTAATTAACAGTTTAGATGGCACTGGAGAGACAAATGATTAATGACAGTGGGCTCAGTCAGCATAAAGTAGGGAAGAGGGATTCTGAATGGGCTGCCTCAATACTCAGGTCAGCTTTAGGACCTCTAAATTGTTTTGAAGGTGTATGGCTTCTGTGAGATGTGAAGGCTTCTGTCATTCAACTTTTTCTGCCTGCTGGATTTTTAGACTACCACTGGTTTGCTTCCTTGGTCTAGTGTCAATTTTCTATCCCATTTTTCTTCCCTCTAAATATGCAAGTACACAGCCAGCACTTCCACTTGTTGTGTGGTTTTTCTTTGTTGATAGGCTTGTTGCTCTCTGTCTCTCTTTGCCTACTCTGAAATAAACTAGCTGACCATGATGGTGGCACTGCATGAGTTAAATAATAGAAGGCTTGAAGGAAAACCGGTTTTATTTTAGCAGCAGAGGCAGAAAAGCATTCAAATTTTTCTGTCTCACAGTTTCATTAGTGCCCTCAGCTTTGAGCCAACACGGGGCATTATGAGCTAATTTGGCCAAGACATACTACACAAGACTTTTGAAAGAAGAAAGATATTTTATGATACTTTTTGGTTACCACACAATTCTGTTTATCTTGTACTATGCTGATTGTTGACAGCTGGAAAAGGGAATTTACGCCAAAGGATTATTCGTATCACGTGGAGGTGGCAATAGCAGTCCTGACATAGCCTGGCAGAATAGTTGACACGGTCTGTGATCCAGTCTGTACTCCCTTGACTCTCCGAGGGCCCCTCAGCTGTACTGGGTGCCAATGTATAACCTGTCCCGCGTGCCTGCAGCCCCCTCCTCGCCGCACTCCTTCGTGCAGCTCTGTTAGTGTCTGGGGTGTACATTAAATCCTAAGATGGGTTTGGTAAGCCCAGCTGTGTAAGAGGGATCTATTCAGTCATGTGTTGAGATTTACATGTTTCTATGGGGGTCTCACCATGGGGTGCGTGGTCACAGGTTGGTGGTACACTTGGTTCCAAAGAGGAGCCAAGGCTGTGGCAGATGGCCTTGATGTGTCTTGCAGCCACAGGGTTCGGCATCACGAGACAATGGTTTAAGTGACTGCATGATTTGTGCTAGTGACAAATGTTGACAGAAGAAAGATAAAATCTAGGATTAATATTGTTCTCATTAAAATGTTTCCTTTGGTGCTAATTCTGCCTGCTGAGATATGCTATTCATATTTGAACTGCTGCCGTACACAGAATTTGGTAGGATGAGCCAAGTGTAATTCCCCAGCTTTTAAATTAAGCATAGATTTTTTAAAATAAAGTCAAGATTTTTTAATTCTGTTGCTTTAGAGACTCCTATATGTGATGACAGCATCTTGGTGGTGAAATAGATCTTTTCTCCCTTTACTTGTGTTCTTTTTGTAACAATGAGCTAAATTCAGGTCCTTTGTATTTTGCTTTATGAAACCACTTGCAAAACTGCTATCCAATACAAATTAAAGTGTCAGTTGCTGATCCTGCATCTCAGTGCTTTATCTACATTTCACAAAACTGAAATAAATAAGGGTGTGATAGACAGATCTTAGCACATTTCTGCAGTGGCTTTGTAGCAGTTGAATAACACCAGAACTTCTTGGAATCACACACAGCCCGGCTGTAGACAACAGTGCATAATGCAGACACAAGGATTTGTAATGTTTGCCCCAATCATGTGCTAGAAAGTTCCCTAATATGGTTCAAAATCCTGTGTAGAAGGGGACAACATTAGCGAACAGGTAGTTTAACTTTTCATGCTGGTTTTCTCTGAAGGCTCAATAGTACTGGTAACTTTCAAAAGCCTTCTGGAATTTTCTTTTAGCCATGGCTGGTAGCCTGACTTTACATGGTAGGATTAACTGAAGACACTTACAAGAGACGGAAGAGGTTTTCCTTGGCTGCTGTTTAGATTTTTTTCCCTCTTGCTTTAGTTTTAATCTAATCTCTTCTGGGCACCAAGCAGAGCTGAAAAGTGAGTGACTTTTTATCTAAATTGAAGTGATAGCAGTTGATCAGGTTTTCATCATCTGTCTTTGCTGTCATTGGAGCTTCCTCTGTGATCTGCAGTTGACTGAGTGAAATGAAAACTTAATTGAATTCTTTAGCTTGCTAGATGTTTATTTATAGATAGGTATGTTGAAGCATGGTGATGTAGGGCAGAGTTCTGTTTCTTGCCGTGAATATAAAAGCTTTATTGATTTCATTGAGCGCAGGAACATATTTGACTTCTGTGAAAAAGCAGAATGAAACTTAGCTTTGTACCATGACTTGGGAGTTGGTCATGATGACTGACAATAGAACAGAGAACTGAGTCATCCTGGTAAGGTTTCAGGTAATGCTTATCTCCCACCTTTTCATTTTGTTACTGAGTCAAGGACTGAGAAGGTTTTTAAAAAATACATTTTGCAAAAATGTGCTGGTCCCACTGCCTCTGTGGAATTTGATAAATACCTTGTAGAGTCTTCACAAAGTGTTCCAACATTTTGTTTTTACTTTTGATTCAGTTTCCCTCACATGTTGACATTAACAACTGACACTGATGTGGACATCTTATTATACAGGTTTTGCACCATTAGAATGACAGCATTAAGTAGACAAACAGCAGAGAGGAATTCAGCCTTGTCAAATGAAAATTGACTTCTGAAATGTCTGTGAGTAATAAAAAACATGTTAAAAGCGTTTACCAGAAATGCGTCATTTTTGTCACCTGCCAGATGTATTAGCTTGAACTGGAAAAGCAGAGATTTTAATTGCAATATGCTGCCTGGTCACTACCACAAAGTTTTCTGAGGTCTTATTCCAGGTAGACACAGTGTCAGTACCAACTCTTCTAGTCACTGTGCATTGATCCCACCAACACACGGGGAGTTCTTCTAGTTCAAGTTAAATATTAACATGGTTTTCTGCTTGCAAGCTCTGTGCTGCTTTTTTACTTAGAAAGTAAGCTCCTTGAGCAAGGATTTGATCAAATGAGGGAGGAAAAACCCCAAATTACCAAAATAAGACCTTAAACTTTAAAGTTTGATTTTCTTTAGAATGGAGCAGGGCATAATTTCAACATTTTTTTCATTGAGAAATTACATTTCCAAATGTCATGACATTGAAACAGATTCAGGAGTTGGGGGTATATATGATATTTATTGTGATAAATGTCCTTGAATTCTTCTTGATAATTCACCATATATTTGCAGAGCTGATCTAAGCATTAGAACAAACATTGACAGTTCATGTTATTAGGAAGCATAGGAGAAAGATCTAAGAATCAGCAAAGGCTGTTGTGTACTGTGAAGGTAAAAGCTTTTTTTTTTCCCCCCATGTGTTGATGGCTTTTCCCCTGTATTCAAGGGCAGAAAAAAATGTTGGCTCAGAGCAACAGCCTTTTTTTTGTTTGGATCTTTACCCATTGCTCCTTCTTAATGATGCTCACTGAAGTTTACCAACAAAACACTTTGAAACATTTATTCACTCACAGTCTACAAATTACCAATAGCAGCTGAGCCTTTGTTGGGTGTTTTTAATATTCCAGGGGGGTAAAAATAATTTCTATGACCATAGTAATTTAAACGTTCCTAACACTAATCAAATGTTTCCAGCAGTCAAATAAATAACTCTTATTATAGTTATGGGTCAAACTGGAATATATTTCATAGTAGGAAGACAGGTTCTAGGGGGCAGTAGCTGCTTCTGCCCCCTGGGAGTGTTATTAATTCAGACCACTCATCAGTTGTACCCTGTCATTTAATCTGAATGAGTGCATGTAGTATGAAAGGTGCTGTGGATGGCACTGTCCCTTTCTAGTCTGAGGAGTGTTTATTGCTTTGATAGTAGAAAATGAAATCCTATGCACCGAGCTAATAAAATGTTATAGATGCTGTCACTGCATGCTGAAATCTAAAGATATGTAATGAAATAGACCTGATTATGTCTGTGAGCATTCAAAGGGATGTCTGTGGATTACTGTCATCAATTATTCCTACTGCTTAATAAGAAAACAACAATAATGAATAGCCTTAAACTTCAGCGGGAGGGGACAAACCCCTTATTTTAAGAATAATCAGAAAGCTTTGCATTCTGGTGGTGAGAAATATGAATAGACAAATTTGTCCCTTTGAGTTTTGAATTAATTGTCAGGTTGAGAGTTCAACCACTGAATCTGCTTTTTGTATGGAGGAGCTAGTAAGGGACAAGTGGTGTAGAAAAGAGCAAAGACTGGCCTGCTTTCAGAAATAAAGGTATAGTAGAAGAACACAGCGACGTCACAGCAAAAATCTTCCATGAATTCAAAACATTAAGTACCAACCTAAGGTAGCCTAGCTTTTTCATGGCTGGTAAGAATCAGTTTCAGTTATAAGAAAAATGGATTCCAAATTTAGATTTTATTTTTGTGACTCCTCAAAAAAGAGGATAAGATATTTGCCAAGTTTCAAACTCTAGGAGCAATTATGCAATAGCAAAGTTTTGTAACCAGTATCACTGGAATATGCAAGACTTGACAAGATGCTTATCTGTCAGGGGAGATGGAGGATTAGTGAAATTATGCTGCAGGAAGCTTGGATTTAGATAGTCTTTGAAATTCTACAGACTGAAATTTTTCCTAACCCAAATGATTCTAGGAACACATTGTAAGAGCTGTTATATAATGGGATCAGCATTAAAAAGAAAATGTATGTATTTTCCAAAATATTTCAAATATATTTGTTAATCTTTTATTCTTTCTTGCAAAAGTGGTTAATTTTTGCCAGCAGGAATACATTTTACATAAAGTGGCTGATATTAAAACTGAAAAAGGGCAAAACAATTACACACATGTACAGAGTTTAATTATGATTAACCTTTAATAGTGATCATTGGCTCTTTTCAGGTAACAGCAACTCTTTGTAACCATTTGTCCATGAGAAGAATAGGTGATCTGGAATTGATTACTTGAGGCCTTTTTGCACCAAAATAGAATAACACAGTATCACATAAGGGATTATGTGGCATTTACTGAGAAACAAAGTGTTTACAAAAACTTCTGTCCCTGAGACAGAGCCTTTAGGTAGGAAGTTTCATCCTGTATAGGACTTCAAGTGTACCAAGGGCTTTTTCTTTTCACAGCCATGGTTAGCATTCTTATGAGTCTGGTTGTAGCTTCTGGGCAAAGGATGTACGAGGGCCATTGTCCTTTATTGAAAACATTGGCTTCAGTGTGGCATTATATTAACCCAATACAGAATGTGGTCCAAGGAGCTTTTAATTTCTGGGGAGGTAAGATAAACTTCTCAACCTGATCAATTTGTGAAATTGTGAGTCTTAAAAGCATTCTAAAATCATAGAATAATTTAGGTTAGAAGGGACCTTTGGCATTCATCTAGTCCAAACCCCTGCTCAAAGCATGGTAACATCACAGTTAGACCTTGTGGTGAAGAATGAAAGAACACCAGAGCAGTTCACAGCCAGTATTGCTGAGGAAATATATGACCAATCCAAAATCCCCACTGGGTCCCAGAAAGGCAGAATGGCTTTTGTGGATGCTGAATTGATGGATACTCCTCAAACGTACTGAACACCGCTGATGTTATCCACTTTTATGCTTACATACACTAGTAACACTTAATTTTGCCACTTTTTCCTGGAAATTTGTTTTTCCTCTGTTCACATTGTTATCTTATCCTTATTCTTCCAATTTCTTTTAATCATTTTTTGTGTTATTTTCTTTGTTCATAATCTATGAGTAGATCATCTGTAACAATACTTCCAGTTTTGTCTTTTTTTCAGAGGTCCGTGTAGATTTTGGAAGTGCCAAGGTATCTCCTCCCATGACCTTTGAATGAGCCAGTTCTTTCTCTTTGAATGAGCCAGCTCAGTGGCCTGTCCATACTAGTTCTGGGGTGGGCTGTCAAGCAGTGGTTGAATTATATGTAGAGCAACTGCTGTTTCTGTTGAAGCAAGAATATCCCATGAAGAATAAATTAACTTTGAGATTGTCTCAATAATTAAAAATACTAATTCATAAATTTTTCTCTTCCCATTTGCTCCAGATTCTTGCGAGACTGATATGACCACAATATTTTTCATATAACTTTATATATTTTGCCAAAGCATTCAATATGAAAGTGTAGGTAACTCCTAAGGATAGATGAGCACCTTCAGAGGGCAAGTCAGCTGACCAAGGCTGATAGTCTGCAATACAGGATTTCTCTAGTAAGAACCATGTCCATCTTTATGTTCCCCTGACCTAGCAAACCATTTTGACTGAGGGCTTGACTATATTTTGATAGCAGAAGGCTCCTGAGATGAGAGGCTACTTATTTAAGCACCTCAGTTCAATGCCAGTGTTCTGTGGGATGAATCAGGACCACGGTCACTAAGACCTCCATCTGCACAGACGAAGGTGTTCAGATTTACGTTCTGATTGATGTATTTATGTAGCCTCTAGGACACCATGAAATTTTCCAGGTCTCCTAGTGTGTTTGATTTTCTACAGATCTCTTCTTAAGTTTTAAGAAAAAAATTACAGTGTGGTTTGAATATCACTGAAGCAGTGATTTCTGCCCTGCTTTCAATATCACTGTAGTGTGGACTCCAAAATTCCATGACTTTTCAGTTCCAGTTAAACTTGTAGTTAGTATGTGGTATCTCAAATGGGGCAAGTGAGTGTGTGTAAGGAGAATGAAGGTACATGTGAAAGAAAGTTCTTGTAGATGAAGAAATGCAGAGGAAAGAACCTAGGACACAGGCAGGCAAATGGAAACCCAAAGAGTTGATTCAAGAGAGTAAAGAAGAAAAAGGCAAAGGCAGTTCCCTGAAGTTGATTGCGGTTTTACATAAATGTGCTGGATAGTGAGTTGTGGTGGCTGAGCGACCTCATGAAACTTCTGTTTCTGCTGTAGGTGGGATGGAAGTTGAAGCAGCGATTTCTTTTGATTCCATACCTGAATCTGTCAGAATCTGCAAGCTGGGAACCTAATTCAAACACAATGCTCTAACTTGGCTTGAAGAATGAGTGATAGTCATCTGGGGATTGCAGTTTTGGAACACCATGGTGTAAGGTAGCAGGGAATTGTATCTTCTGAGGACATCTGTTGTCTTTTTGTACCAAATCCTTTTTTTGTCTGTAAGGATATACCTCAAGGTGATATCCTTTAAAGACAACCCTCCCTCCCTCTCCAAGCTCCCCACCTCGCCAACAAATAGGGATATGGCCGTCATCACCAGCTCCAGTGCAATTAAAAAACCCAATCATAATTTAATGACCTTGTGTGTATTTTTATCATTGAGGTTCAAGGAGTGAGCATCTTCATTACAAAAACTGTGAGACTCATGTAAATTATCTATTGACCTTCTGGAAATAATCCAGAAGGTGATAGCTGTTCATTGCTACACACAAAGGGAAGAGGTGAGCGTGAGCCAGAAGCATGTTAGGGAAATGAACTTTTTCTAGAGTGTAATGTATATTTATAGGAACCATTTGTTACGTAATTTCAGACAGGTCCATTTGCATCTGATGCATCTGACTGTCGTTAATTTACAGAAAGTGAGTCCTTAAGTTAGTCAGGTAAATTCATCAGGGTAAATTTACCCACCCCATCTGCACTTGTTCCATTTTTCTCCCATCTGGAAAAGCTTTCCTGTTGCATTTAACCTGACCACTTACCCATGTGACATTTTCCTTCTTTATTTAGATAGAACCAACAATGGTAGACACTTCTGACCCACTGAAATTAGTGGGGAAACTCCTGTGGATTTCCATGAGGATTTGTCTCTTACAAAAGAACCTTTCTGAGAAAAGCAAAATACATTTAAATTTCTACTTTGTGTTAGTGAATGTAAAAACTGTGACCATACCTAATTAGATCACATTCTCCATTACACTGTTTTGCTGTTATTTGACCTGTACTTAATTAAGGAGTTGCCATTTCTGGGTGCATCATTCTACATGTGGAACTTAAAATTCCCATATCACCTTGAGCTTATATTTTAATCAAAATGTAAATATTTCTTGCATTTTAACCAGTTCCTAACCTCTGATGCTGATGGCAATAGAATGATTTAATCTTTTAATTCTCCTCTGTAAATTGTTAATCAAAATATTAAGAATAGCTGTCTGATACAAATCCCATGCAAAACAATTCTTGCCATGTTATGGTGAATGGATACTTTAAATTCTGATCTTCTGCTTTCTGACTATAAACCAATTATTTAGTCTTATAATTTTCCTTATCCAGTCTCAAAATTTTCCTTAGGGCAGCTTATATTTAATACTGTATGCACTAATCCATCAAGTGAAAAATTGTCAAAGGCTTTCTGAGAGTCTACATATCTGTTGCTGCTATAGTTCAAGTCAGTGGCTATTTCCCCTAGAACCTTGAAGTTATAAGATGTTTTGATGTAATTTGGTTCATAAATCCAATATGATCTAGTTTTATACATCTTCATGCAATTAAACCATCTTTTATATCTTTAGCACTTCTGCTACTGGCTTTTTTAGGCATTTCCAGTGGTGTTGAGGCCAAGTTAAAGCCACTCGAATTCAAGAATTCACTTATTTGAATCTCAGTGAGTTCCGGAGAACATTGTTTTTTCACTATTTAGTTTTAGAGCACAGGTATATACTGGATTCTATGAAGCAGCATGCTTGGTAACATGTTAGCTTAGACCAAAGTTAAATTAAACACAATTTCTTTTTTTTTTAATCCTTAGCTGGATATGTTCTTGCAGACTCCATTAATGTATATTTTAACTTATATAAAAATCTGTATGACCTACACAAAGACAAATGAGGAAAAAATGTCACTAAAAAGCAGTCTCTTAGGGCTGGAGAGCAAGTGGAATCAGAATGAGGAGAGTTTACCAAGACACTTTGAAAGGGCCTTAGCAGCTGAGAAAAGGAGGGCTAGAGATAGTACATGCAGATGACAAATTAGAAAGGTAGCCAAAAGTAAGGGTAACTGTTATTGTGGTGTTTGTATGAATGCTTTTTCTTTCTTAAAAATTGTAGATGCGTGGGTGAGTGCTTTTTTGGTTGGGTTTTTTTTTGTTGGGTTTTTTTTTTTTTGATAAGTTTTCTATAATCCAGCCATTCAACAGCCTCAAGAGTCAAGACATCTGCCTTGGAGATGTACTCATGTTTTGATGAGCCTTAAAGCATTGTGATTTTTGACATAATGTTGAAATGAAATCTTTGATGCTTGTGCTTGACAGCTGCTAGCCTCATGGAATGCTCTTTTTTTCCTTTTTTCCCCTCTTTCAGCATGATGTTTACTACACATAATAGGAATGTGCATCATTTTAAAGAACAGTTTTAATTCCCTTTATCCAAAGAGCTTTCTGTAAAAGTGATAAATTCATAGGAGTTAACATCCTTTTGGTGAAGAATGCTGGCAATTTTAACAGCTGTATGTATGTGTGTAAAAGCGCAGACTAGGGATAAAAGGCTGTAGCTGTATGTGGTAGCAGAAAGATGCCATCAGATGTGATGCTGGAACTGCCATTATCATCTTGGCATCCCTGACCAGTGCTCCCTGTGCATTGGAGAAGAGCTGCAGTTGGGAGGCTGTCAGGCTTCATAGAAACAAAAGCAAATGTCCCACAGAAGCAGTTGCAAATGCTGTCACGGTGCTACTAACGTAAGCTATAAAGCCAGATGGTATGGCTCATATGGCTCATGCATATGGGTGAGCAGTGCAGGAGTAGTGCCATTGTCGCAGAATTACTGTGGCCATGGAGACTTGAGGGAAGAAGTATGATCGTGTAGCATAGAAGAGGACAACTCATGTTGGCAGTAACGGCTGCCATCTCTAATCTGTAGAGTGATCACAGATCCAGTTATGACTGATAGTTTACACTGATGCTATGACAGCCCTTAGGGCAATTTCTGTGCAGCATTTTATTTTGCGTTTATTAAAGGTGGCATCTGTCCAGCTGCTCTTCACCACTGCTAATCACCTTTACTTGAGCTAGAGGGAAAGAACAGTGACCTCTGCCTTTATGTGGTGATAGTTGAAACAGTAAGAAGCCGTTGTCCAAGACTGTGGAAAAGCCAAACGTGAACTAAAACCAACGGGATAAGAAATTTCAGGGGGAATGCTTGCCAGTTCAGCTGATTTGCAGGGGTCCATGGATGAGGGACATCAGTGAACAGAAAGTTAAATGAATAGAGAAGCAGAGATGGCAGCAGGGAACGTGGAGATGTTTGCAGAGCTTAGATGTACGGTACTTAATGGAAGGGCAGACTTAGATTTCAAAATAATTATATTCACCTTTTGGTATTTTTTTTGTTTTTGTTCAATAAAACAGGACTTTGTATACATTTTTTCCTTCTCCAAATAGAAGCAAGTGAGCAAGGCCCCAACTACTGGCCTCAGACAAATGGGAAACAAATTTTCCTTAATTTAATCAAGCCTCAGTACCTATGGCAGATTTTTGAACGTGCCTCACTGCTGCAGAACCAGAATGCCTGATGCCTTGTAGGACCGAGTCCTTGGAAATCTAATTAATACATTTCAGTGCCAAAACGGGGACAAAGTTCTTTTGAAAGTCTGTCTGCTGAGTTAGGTGTCTAAATGTTGAATGCTGAGTTTTCCTGAAAATCTAGCCTTTAAATATCAACCCTAGTAATTTTTACTGATAACCAGTTTAGCAGAAACATGTGGTCAGTATTTTTATTCCAATCCTACATGTCATCCTACACACATCCTAAGGTGGGGGATTGAATATGAACTAAATAACACATGGGCTGCTGCAGTTGTTTATTTATTTCGTGGCTTTAGACACACAAGTGTAAGTCTGTTCCAAACAATGTAAGATCCAATGTTTAATTAAATTAAAACACCACACATTTCTGAAAATGAAGTTGCCTTTGATTTTTAAAATTAGTCTTTCCAGAATGTCTCAAAATCAATTTGCAGTAGTAGTCATTGCGATACAGATTGCATCACGCTTGTGTTCATGTATGTAGAGCTTCGGATCTGGTGCTAAACCAGTATTAGCCTTTGCTCTGCTTGCATTTAGGAAACACTGTTCTGCTAACTGCTGTTTTATGGATGTAGCTAAGGCTGTATTTATCTATGCAAGGTTTACTGGTTGTGTTATGCTTACAAATTTCCATAATTAAGACTGCAAATTCCATAATTACAGCTGCAAATGAGAACCATTTTGCCAGAGCTTATTTTGAGTGTCGAATTCATGAAAAAGGGATTATTTTTTTGGGGGGGGTGGGGGTGGGATGATATCACTTCAGTTACACCAGGATTTTTATTGGTTTACCATAATTCTTTCCTACTTTTAACAAAGGTATGGCAGTGAAAGTTTCTGTGGTAGGCAAGTCTTCTCCTTTGTTTTGTTTTCTTGAGATTCTTGTTGCTACCTTGCAAAATAATCGGCCATTGAGGACTTTCTTGAAAGTTGAATATGAAGCTGCGTTTAACTTTATCCTTACGTACTCAAAATATAAGCACTATGGAATAACTTTATGGCTGTTATATATAAAAAATGAGGAAATCTTACTGTTATGCAGCAAAATAATGATTACAAGCAAGCAGTTTAAACAATTCTTGTTTTTTCTACATAAAAAAATGTTGCCCCATAGTATGAAAGATGTTTATGACCTTTATTCGTCAGCAACCAACGAATCATAATTCGTGGTTTCTGACAATCTTATACTCCCAGAGGTTGACTCAGTGGCATAGGAATTTCTCTAATGCATCAGAAGCAGTTCAGGCTTGCAATTTTGCCACTAAGAAGTACTGTCTTTGGTATTTTCTAGAATGTTTTCCTCTATTAGTGATGAGTCAAAAATCAAAAAACAGGAGAAGTGATGTCTGAATAAATCCTCAACATGGCACACAGTATAGTTCAAGTTGTTACTACTTGTCAGGCTGAACAGAACAGGAGAAATTCAAAGTTTGCGTCCCATAGAAGGGAAAAAAACCCCACTGTAGTAATATTTAACTTCAAAAAGGGAAAACACGTAAAAATGAGAAAGCTTCTTGAAAAGAAATTTAAAAGAGCAGCCAACAGGGTAAAATGATTAAAGACCCTACATTAGAGGCTCAGAGTAAAAGTGTACCACCTATCAAAGAAAAAATTTAAAAAAGAACCTTTTCCTAAAAGCAGCTTGGCCAGCAGTACAGCAACAAGAAAACTCAGAAGTGCAAATGACAGATCAGCAGGACGAGATGAATTGTGTCCCAGGATTCACAGTGCCATTACAGGAGCTCTAGAAGAACTCAAATATGGAATTGTTAAATTACTAGCTACAGTATGGAATTTATGTTCTAATTCAGCCTCATTATTAAAAGAATGAATAGTGTTAAAATGTATTGCCGCCTTATGAAGTAATAACTAGTTACAGATTAAAAACAGGGGGTAGAAAAAATTACGGGTTTTCATAAAAGGGTGGTCAGTGTGTTCTTCCATAGAGTCTGCAGTACAACCCGAACTACTCAACATATTTATAAGGAATGTAATAAAAATTTATGATGAACTGCTAAACATAAATGAGTGGTTGGATATAACTTTTGGGTCAGGCTATCCCTAAACTGCAAGTTGCCAGAACTGGAAGGGTACCATAGAAGAAATTCTTGTTTTGTTTCCATAGTCTTTCCTTAAATATCCCGTGCTGTCCACTTTCTGGTACGAGGTCCGACCTTGTTTGGCCAAGTGTTACGAGTCAAGTGTGCTCTTGCCTATTTTCTTGATTTGTAAGCCTACTGAAATGGGGAAAAAAGTCTGATAGTCGCAGTGATTGTTTCACTCTGGAGTCTGTGGAGACTGTGTAGAAGGTTTGTTACTTTTACTAATTAATTTACAGAACTTTTTGTCTGGCAGTGCTGAACCCTGTCAATTCACTGTTCCACTGTCACTCAGAGCTCACCATTTTGCTGTCTTTCAGGCTGATATCTCTAAAATACACTTCTTAGGAAGTTCTTTCCATGGATTAGTTTAAGCCTCAAACAACTAGACATTTTTTTCCACACATCTAGTATTTCCAAGAATTGATCCTGATTTCTTCCTGAGTGAGAGATGCAAATGGCCCTGATTTCTTTAAACATTTCCTATCTTCTTATACATATTTTCCTGAAAAAATCATGACAAAAATGGCAATTAAAAGCTTGCCTGATGATTCATACATATCTCAAACACTACAGACATATGCACTATTGATTCTCTATTTAAAAACTGGCCATGTAAATTTAATTTAAAGGCTGTGAGGCCCTGCAATGTTGCTGAATAAACATCTAACAGTAATAATATGTTCGATACATGAGTGCCAGTGCTACCTTAATTCCGCTTCAGGATATCAAGAATCACAGACACCTTCTTCCCAGTTAATTACTGTGTTTAATTTGTTTGCTCAAGTAACACAATACTTTGGATTATAATAGAGACCAAAAGGTCTCAAACTGTTCATTCCCCAGAGCAAGCCAAGAAATGCAGAAGAGGCCCAAACATGTTGAATATCCATCATGAAGAGCAGCTAGTTTTTTGCCATTTTTTGATAACAATTTGCTGACACGAAAATTGACTATTATGTAGTGCTTTTGAAATCCTCCTGTACTGTGCATTCTTTAGTTTGCATGAGGGAAATATCTAATGGTAGCAGACTGCTTATTTTGGACAACATAAAATGACCTGCTGTAAGCATCTTAAATGAAATGCTGCCTGAATAATCATGAGATTAATTACAATTCTGAATCATTTTCTACTGTGCCTGCTACGTGGTAGCTAGTAGCCAGAGCAGACATGGTGTTTGTTGGTGACTGGTTTTGTGGTGCATGCATGTGCATCCTCTGAATATTAGCAAAGTAAACGTTCGAGGCAGGAACTCATCATCCTTTGGCAGTAACTGTAGCAGGTAAAGTCTGATAAGCCCATCTCTGAACAGTATTGCGAAATCTCAGGGTACTGGAACAGTTGAACTTGAACCTGTCCAATATTAAAGACTTCTATTTAGCCTAAAGTCAACAGGCACTAGGCTTTTGCCTTTCTGCTTCCATCAGACCAGGTCAAAACTTCCCATATATATAAGTTGTCTGATTTTTTGTCTTCCAAACCAGAAAAACGTATAACTTCATAAAAATAACATAACTTAAAGTTTCATTATCTCTAAGGAATCCTTTAATATCAGTTATCTAATTCTTAGTCGGGAGATTCTCCATAAAGGAAGCTTTAAATTAAGCAAAACATAGTTGCCCCAGATGATCAGAATCTTGGGAAAATGCATCATGAAACTACCAGTTCTGCAACTTATTTTTCCTTACTGACTGTATTTCTTTGCTATCCTTTGATATCTACTTTCAAGATTTCTGCTGTAGCTGGACTAAACAGTAGATACGATGTAAAAGAACTCTGTCAGCTCCAGAGAGAAGCCATAATGGCATAGATAATCCTCTCGGTAAGCAATGATTTCCTGAGATAGTTTTTGTGAAGTTTGTGTGTGGTGTGTGTATTTAACCAACAGGACTGAGCATTTACAGCTTAAAGAGGGGATATGCATTTTGCTTACAGGTGCTGAGTGTTTTTCCTTTCTGTTCTTTGGAAGAATGCACTAAAATCTCCCTTTTTCCCAAGTTTGATACACCGAACATATTCATACCGAATTTCTGTTAATATGAATGCCTAAAGAATTCACTTTGGCCTTGAAGGTTTCTCTGGAAATACGTCAAGTGCGCTGACTATCTGCATTGCCCAGTTGCTTCTGAAAATTGAGCTCACTGTCATCTCTTCAATTCAGCAACCTAGAATGATGCAGCATAACTTTGGGAAACGGCAGCTTTAAATTAGAGATGCAAGCTGCAGACTGTAATATTAAAAATGTGTTCTCCTACTGTGGCCTAATTTGCCTTTTTCTTTTTTATGCTGATAATGTATCTGAACCCACACTGTGAGCAGTGTGTAATAAGTTTCTAGGCTTTTGGCATCTGTTATGGACAAACTGTGGATTCTGTGCAGCTTCAAACAGCAAATGAAATGAGAAGATCGATGGAATTCGTGTGTAGATGTGTGACATGGAAATGTTCCTAAACAAATGCAATTTTGCAGCAGGAGCACTTAAATTGTGTTGAGGCTAAAAAAACAGATCTTGCTTATCACATGCATTAATTAACCGCAAAACATTTCTTTCTCCTGTTGTTACACGAAGTAAAGGGCTGGGGATTTGAATCCTGTAATTCAGCATATAAAACTGCTGTCAGAACCTCTGGCTCAGGAAGCCCTGAAACTGCAGGATGCTGGAAGTGTAACCAGGGGAAGGATCACTGCGCGCTTGCCTTGCTCGGATACTTTTCCTTAGGCATTTGCTACTGGCTGCTGTGAGAGCCAGGATGCCAAACGAGATAGACCTTTGGTCTGACCTGGCATGGATGCTCTTACGTAAGAGTACACGTGATCATGGGTGGTTTTGATCTGCAGCCCCTTCCAGGGCTGGATCCTGACCGAGGATGAATGAAACTGTGATTGGAGTTAATTTTAAAACACTGTTGTTCAGGTTTGAAGTGATTTCAAGGGTTGTTGTGCTGTCCAAAAACATGAAAATCCACTGGATACATACAGTCCTACTCAGAAGTAGTAAATTATATATGTTCACATATTCTAAAAGGGTTTGGAGTAACAAAGAAATTATTACCTTGTGATTCAGCAACATGAGATACCTTGATGGGTGTTGTACTTAACTCTCTACACCCTTTGAGCGTAGCCTGATATGCGTGTGCCTCAGTTTTACAGTAGTAATCTGGAAATAAACATATTTTCTCATTCTCTTTGTCTGGTGTTTTGTTGTTGTTGTTATTGTTGTGGGGGTTTTTTTTTTAATAGTACATTCTTTGTAGCAATATCCCCTAGTGTTTATGGTTGAAGCACCTAAACCAAGGAGTCCCAAGTTTATTTGGGGCCTTTAGATGTTGCTGCATCACACACATGGCCAATGTTTTAAGCTGAGGTGGTAGGAGCCAGTTTTTCTGAGAGGTTATGCAGTCTGCTTGAAATGCACCTTCTCTTTCCAGATCACAGATGTTTATGTAAGGCTGTAAAAGTGTAAGTTAGAGTTTTACTAGCAATGGAATAAATAATTCATTCTTTTGTTTAAATAATACACCGTCTTTCCTGAATCTCTGCTGTCAGGAAAGTAGGGTTGGCCCTGAATTATTGTCTCATGGTGAGCAGACAAGAAAAGAGGCCTGAACTTGACACTGCCTGTCAAGTTGCCTTCCTCAAGCCCGCAGTCAGGGAAAACTGCCCTGGAAGGGGGCACGCGAATTCAGATTTGACTCCCAGAGAGCATGGTCAAGTGCTACTTTAACTGCGGCTATTCACATTGCAGTGAGCAAAAAGTGGAAAAAAGGAGTGAATACCATTGTCCTTGTCGAGCCAGACGCTAAGCTGTTTCCAGTCTCTGGTTTTAGACTGGATAGTGTTTGGGCAGAAGCAAGATGTGTGGGGCAGCCGATGTCAAATAAGGGAACTTTTCAGTGTGAGCACATATTTTTCTTGGTATTGACCTTTCAGATGTTTAAAACAATGTTACAACATGTAGGTGACCGAGCTGACTTTTGATTAGTGCCTGAGAAATACCAACTATAATTAAAAATATAAAGAATCATATGGCATGGTTTATTTGCTGTGGGAAAAGCTTCTTATCCCATGCAGTTTGGTACTGCTGGGCTGACCGAATTAGGTGGAGTTCTCCTTCAAGTGCCCTTTGGACAGCATGATCTAAGGGTAGCGAGTGAACAGGGAGCTAAATCTATTCTGCAGTACGTAGACCAAAACCGGAGAGAATGTTGCAAAGGAAGCAAGAAGTCTGAGAAAGTCTTGATTTAATTTCCATAAATGTTTGTTCTAAAGATACAGCAAGTACCAATATGAAAAAGCTATTAAAATAATCCCATTTCTCCCCTTTTTCTGGAATTTTGCTGATTACAACTCCTTCTATAACAGGTTTGGTTTTTTTTTTTTTCCTTTGAGTGCTATTATTCTGTGCAGTTGTATGAGCCTGTATTTAAAACTAATGCAAAAGGGAAAAGAAAATCCTGCAGTCTCAGGAGCACATATCTGGAGGGCCACAGTTTCTGTTGAAATAAAGTTAATGGAATTAGAATCACAGTGACATACTGTGAAAGGCTTCTCTTTATTACACCCCTAAGATTTATGAAGGAAATGGTCCAGACTCCTACAAATTCTTGTGAATAGTGAGGAATATATACGTTAGTGTGCCAGATGACATATATATATATATGTTATATATGCCAGATTAAAGCAAATGAACTTTTAGTGTAGATTTCAGCTGAGATGGCCTTCTGGAGAAGTTCACTGTCTTTCTGATATTTTTAAAAAACTGTTTTATTGATCAGATGCTTGAAAGCAAGACATTGAACTCATTCAGTGTGAATTAGTTTTATCTAAATCTTTAACAGACTTTCAGAGGGTAATCTTCATCTACAGCAAATGAGGGACACAAATTTACTCAATTGTCTGAACTTCTTTCTATTGTTCATTTCAGATGCTTATATTTTTAAGCCGATATGATTTAGAAAAGTTATGAAATATGATGAATATTTATTTTTTTTTAAAGTGAATTTAGACTTTGGGCAAAATATGAGGCAAAAAACTCAGTCAGGTACTCCTGTTGTTAGTTGCCATGCGGGTGTTGGTGTGGTAACAATTTTCCTTGACACCAGTTAAAAATGACCTTTTCTATGGAATTTGGGTAAACTGCCTGAAAAACGTTTAGGAAAATAAGCTATTTTACTGCAGTTATTCTAGCGTAGCTTCCTATGTAGGGATTCTGTTATAGAATAAAATTTGATAGTATATGAACAAAATTGTAATTTTACACTGTGGTCTTCTTGTGTTGTTCCAGGATATTGTGTCTGCACAGGAAGGTATTCTGCAACAGGGATGACAAAATACATTGGTCTGAATCTTCATGTGGTCAAGACGCTAAGGTTAAAGGGGTTAGTTCATCCCTATTTTGCCTCTATACTGAGATTTCCTGTAGGAGTGCCAAGACTGAGAGGGTGTCAGTGGCAGAACCAAATGTCCATTAGGATGTGGAAGAGAATAATTCCTCACTGCCTGTAGCTGGGGCTATGCTGTTGGGAAAGGGGTTTTGTTGTTTGTTTCTTTTTTATAAGGAGAGAGAAGAAAAATAAAGAATCCAAGTCTTTAAAAATCCAGTCCTGAGCATTGATAATTATTTTGTGTTTCTGAGTTTTTCTGAAAATGAAGCCCATATCTATCTTAAGCACTTTCATTTTCATTTAAGGCTATTAAAATTAGAGTCCTGAATTAGGTATTGTGTTGCTGGTTGAAAATTATATTTTTCTGTTATTCAGGATAAAATGTGTTGAAGCCTCCTCTTTTTGTTCTAACTTAAAGCAAAACTTGAAGTTTACCATGGGATGAGAATTCTGAGAAATTTCATTTTTAAAATGTTGAATCATTGTAACCTGATACTTCAGTGATTTTACTTTGTTAGTATTGAAACATGCTACATATCAGTATTTTAAGGCAAAGGTATAAAATAAATGAAATTATGAAGTAGAAATAAAATTCAAATTAAAAAATACAACAGCAATTGTTCATTAGAAACTACCACATCTAAGATTCACCAAAATTGATGAAGACTATGAGATTTGTGAAAATTACTTTTTCCAGAGAAAAGTACCTGATCAAATTTTCTTTGATTTAAAATGTTCCTAGATCAGTATGGTAGATATTTCAAACATGACATGAACAGGTTGTTGCCTGCAATTAGGCGCCTGATTTTGAAAATGAGGCCTCCATTTATATAAATGAGGATAAAAGGCGAAACAATACATAGCCACCATTAGTCATCATCATCTGATGATTCATCTAGCCTGAAGAGCAAGCATTTGCTTTAAAAAGAAGTCACTTCTTCACATTAAGGAACACCAACAGCAAACTGTATCAATTCCAGGTGTAATGCGTTTGAATGAAAAATTTAAAGTCCAAATTGCCTATACAATTGTGCAAACACATAGGTGAATTTTTATATACAGTATATACAGTAGATCTCTAAGGCATATCTTTGCGGTGGGGTTGTGGGATGGAGGTGGTGAGTTCTAGTTCATTCAATCCTGAGGAAGCCTCTGTGGATGTGAAAGAAGAACTCACTCCACCACATGCAGGATTTGAATCTTTCTGTTGCAATACATTACCAATTCTCTTTTCCTGAGATCTGATATCTGAAACAGCCATCAGACTGATATTTGTGGTTAGAAGAAGGAAAAAAAAGGCTTTGGTGGGATTTACACAGGATATTTTAAAAACAGTGAGAAGGACTGGTATGAGTAGTAGTAAATTGTGATGAGGCTGTGGAGGGAGAGATCGAGACTGTGGAGGAAAAGGAAAGAAAGGAAGCTTCAGAGATTAGATAAGCAGCCATAATTTTCAGGGCATACTTGATCCAAACCTCAGAAGACATTGTGGTTCATATATCATTGGATTTTGACCTGTGCTGGAATTCTTTTTAGCAAAAAATACTGTAATGAGTTGGCAAAACCCATATACGTTTTCTTTGAAACCTTTTGTCTTTATGCCAATGTAAGCAAGAGAAATGCTTTTACTATAAGCCTTTAGCTTTCCTATAACCCATGATCTTTGTTTCACTCTTAACACACTTAAGCAGTGAGTTAAGGTTTTTTTTCCTTGCTTTTTTCTGTTGGTTATTTTTTTTTTTTTACACATTTTTAGGGTTTTTTCATGTAATGTCGAGGGGAATATCCCACTGGCCAATTACTTTCTGCACATCTTTAGGTCTCTCACATTCGATAGTCACAGCATATCAATGGGCAGTGCTGAACATTAAAATGCATGAAGTTGAATTAGACTCTTCAGCCCCCAAATGGCCCCACAGGAAGAAATGAAACATAGCTGAAAGAACTGTCATTTAGAATGCAACTAGCAAATAATATGTATTTTAGGCTGAAAGCATAGAGGCACTTAAAGTTTGAATTGTAATCATAAATAAACAAGTATCAAAACCAGTGGTGGAATGAAGCCAAGAATTTATCAGTTTTTCAAAACACCATTACAAGAGGCATTTTTGATTTTTCTTTGGTTACACATCCATAGATATTTTGCAGGCTGCATACTGAATCATGACAGAAAGATCTTTGGTGTATGAGGTGGTGGGTTTTGTTTCTTCAAGTTTTTCCTTTGCTGCTGTTTAATCTGGAATTAGTCCCTATTCCCATTCATTTTAATTGTCTGCTATGAATTTAGAGGTTTTATGTTGGTATACTTGGCATACTTCCATTTTATCCTTCCTTGCCATGCTGGAAATGGGCTCCAGATCAGACATTGCAAAGGACATGCATTTACAATCATTCTTTTGAAAGCGGGCCTATCCCCAGAAGCACACATCTGCTTCTTGATGCTGCTTCACAACTCGGAGTGTTTGTCATAGCTGCAATCTTTCAGTGTCTAATAATAGTGGGTGAACCGATACAGTGAGGAGCTCTCTCTAGCTTCACTCTCATAAATGTTTTCAGGCTATTTGTGAAGGCCAAGGGATTGAAAACTTTGATTCTGGAGCATGCAGAATCTTTGCCTGATTGTCTCCATCCAGCATCAGGAGCTTTTGGATATTGCAGAAGAAAGGGGGCTTACTCTCTCTTTAAATCTTTGTTTGAGACCTTTCTGGTCAATTGAAGTGTCTGCCGCCTTTGTGTATCATTTTTCTTCACAAACCAGATAACAGCATATCTGGAGACACCTCCTGCCAGACATGCTGCCATGTATTGTTCTTGCAGTGGATCAATGACAAGTTACTTCACTTCTGAAGATGATTCTTCAGTCACGTTTTCCCGATTTTGGTTGATCCCAGTAGCACGGAGGAATACCCTGCTTTGTGGCACAGGGCTAGCGTTTTCCATAATGTGTGGCTGTTTTAGCATGATATATTCCAGTCTGTGCGTTTTGTTACTCTGGGGGAGTAGTGACAGTAGTGACCTTTTCCATTTTGTGTTTTTAACATCACGGCAGCAATTATATTGTCTCTAATGCAAAGTGTCTTTCCAAATATTTGTAGAGAAGACTGATCTTCAGACTCCATGTCATACACTAGGAACAGAAAATACTCTAATGGAGGGGAGGAGGATTCAGGTGTGAAAATGCATGCAATGTATCATATGCTATGTGCCATCCTCTCATTCTTATTTTAGTAAATAATCACTGACTTTCAGGAATAAGTCAATAAGCTATTTTTCTGCCACTTTGGTATACCTCATAAGCATGAGCTGATTCTATTAATGTACATCCTCCTGAATCCCACTGCATTTTTCTGCCTGAAAAGTAGGCCTCAAAGAGACAGGAAATATATCTGTAAAGTCTCTCAATTCCTGCCGTGTGACCACATGAAAATGAAGCAGAATTTGGCTTGTCGTGAGAATTTTCCTAGTAATACCATAGAGCGCATTTAAAGGAAATCAAATTTTTCTGCTTGAGTAAATTTTGTTTTGCTGATGAAATCTGTGGTGCTTAAAGTGGAAACCCTCTTTGGTAAGTGAACAAAGCCATCAGGTATGTTATCTGACTTGACAGTCTGGTGTTTGATTAATCAAACTGTTAATTTGATTTTAAATGACTGATGCTCTTTTAGTATGTCTGACTTAAGTGCCTGTTTATAATTATAGTACTGAATCAAAGGCTCTTCCCAAGCATTGTACAGATTAGTTTGGAAAGATGTGTTTTGATTTTAGTAGTGGTAAAAAAACTACCATTGGTGTTTACTTTAAAGCACAAATATGTTCAAAGAAACACATAGTTAAAGTGATAAAGCAGTGCCCTCACACTTTTTATCTGAAAAAGGAATGCAAGGGTGCAATTTTTAATAAGTTATATAAACAGCACACTTTATCTTCTAAAGAGATAACCAGTTTGGGGGCATTCATAGCAGTTTGATTGGTGGGCACTTAGCTTTGTGTAATGAACATATATCATGCAAAACTTTTGTAAAACTGCTGGAGGTAGGGGATTTAATCTTGCGTGCAGCTGTTTGCATCTTGTAATTTGCTGGGAATTTGTAAATTCCCGGTGAACTTGGAAACTAAGTAATGGTATCCTGTCGCATATAATAATTCTGTGTGCTGTGGTGTATTTTCAAGTGGATTGTAGTAAATGTTCAGATATTAGGATATCTGAATGTTTGAAAATAAGTGAAGGTCATGATAGATACTTGGGTAAGGTCTTAATCCCATAAAGACAGCCAAGCACACGCTTCATTGAAGTCATCTGTGTAGTCCCATTTGGCCTGATAGTTATATGAACTCTTAAATGCAAATCAGATCTATCAGTTTCCAGAGGCTTCATGTATGGTTTCAACGTGTATATCTATAACTGCAGGAGAGTGTCTGCATTTAGAAAAAAACCCCACTAATTTCTGCAAAACCACTCTTTTGAAATATTTGAAATTATGGCTAATCACTAATGTGGTAAATTCGATGTGTAGTAATTGTACAAAATACTTTAAAAGTATCAGTCTTGGTATAGCAAAGAAAAAATGTCTGGAGGCATTATTTTTGCCTATTTTTAAACTCTGCATGTGTCAGAGAATACATTATCATCCCTACTGTTCCTCATGAGCTGCTTTAATATCTCAGGGATTTATATTGCAATACTGCAACTATATAGCAGATAATCAGATCCCTTAACAGTGACATTCTTTTTTCCTAGTGTGTTTTTGGGCATTGTAGTTAAGTGGGTGTTTAAAAACATATTCTAAATTTAAAGAGAGTTTTCCATGCCTCCTTTTTTTTTTGTTTCCCAGCTATGTACAGTTTTAAGAGGCTTGATTTTCAGAGGAAAGATACTTGGCACTTTCTGAAAATGAATCCCCACAAAGGCAATTCAGGCATCGTAACAGCCAAAATCATTAGTCATTCTTGAAAATCTTGGCTGAAGGACACTAGACAACACAATCTCTATTTCTGTAGGGTTTTCTGTGTTCTGTTTCTTTTTTCTCACTTCATAATTTCATAAATTTTTCAGTCACTGCAGCCTTTCGAGAGTACACAGGCCTGAATTTTGACTGTAAAATCAAGCTAAACTACTTTCTTGATTCTTCCCTTTACTTTTTCATATATCATACAGAGCAGTATGAAAGGATGAGAAATCATTGTTTTTTCCTTAGAAAGGCATCTTTTTGGGAAAAAAAATTAGTCTCTCAAGGAAAGGAGCATGGGGAAATACAGTTTTGTCTGTCCCTCACCCCCATCTAAACCCTAGACAGCTGAATATTCTCATTTAGCATTCCTAAATGACCCTTACTTTATTGGCATGTCATAGAATCCTAGAATGGTTTGGGTTGGAAGGGACCTCAAAGACCATCTAGTCCCAACCCCCCTGCCGTGGGCAGGGACACCCTCCACTAGACCAAGTTGCCCAAAGCCTCATCCAACCTGGCCTTGAACACTTCCAGGGATGGGGCCTCCACAACCTTGCTAGCCTGGATATTTTTTAACCTGGTTTATTGAAAGAATACTGGACTTGGCTGAGTTCATGCAGCTTGGAATGAGGTTCTGCGAGGCTGTGTCCCTTGACTGTGGTAAAGTGTATCCTGAGAAGAAGTTATATAAATACATCGATCTGATAATTTTTTCTGTTTCATGGCTGCATGCGCCCAATTCACAAGCAGGTTGCTTAAGGAGCAGAGTATGTTTGTGGGAGTTGTGTATCCTGGACGTCCTCAGGACTCCAGGGTGAATGAATTCCTGGGTCATGGATGCAGAGAGTTACTCTGGTCTCTGTTTTCCATTTTCCATGTTCAAAAACACAACAGGTTTGCGGTGGGGAGCCATGTCATTGTGCATTTTATTCCACCTTAGGCTGTTCAAGCTCCTTAGTGGGCATTGCAATGACTTAGAAATGGGGTGATTTTGAAGTTCAAGAAAGCTGGCTAGAAACGTCTGCCAGGAACATTGACCGCAGCCTAAGGCAGTGGCCATGGCTATGACTCTGTGAAGCCATGGCGCCAGTGAGAATGGTATTTCTTATAGGTTTCCAGAAGCCTGTAGGACCAAGTGAAAGACAGGAGCATTGGTCTTACGTGTTTCCTGGGTTTGTGAGTAGAAATGTTTTTTGAGAATGAAAAGAAAAAAATGAAAACTCTTTTACTGAAAGAACCCTAGGGACTGGGGCCAGAATTAATTTCAACTAATTGTAATACCCAGCTGAGATTAGGAGTCCTGTTCTGTAACCTATGAGAAGAGGCAATTTTAGAGTAGAAACACTGAATTATCCTTTAAAGCTGTCTCTCAGCATTGACTTATATATGCAACCTTTGTTGATGGGGCTCCTAATTAGGCACCCCAGAGAAATTCCTGCAGTTAGTGAGATGAATTTGGATCTCAATGAAGTAAAACTTCCTCAATTTTCTCTCCTATACATAGCAAAAAACAATATAGAAGAATATAGGAGCATTTAAATTTAACAGAAAGGTGTATTTTCAATCTGGAGAGTTGATCTCTAAAACTTATTTTGATAAGCATCTTGCCTTGCTTGGCGAAGGAGATGAGTGAAAGCATAGAACTTTTTTTTTTCCAGCGGATTTTCTTTTGCACCACCTGTATTACTTTTGAGCATATTTTTACAGTCTGAAGTTAGAAATTTCCATTTATATATCATAGTTGATGAGAATATCATATTTGATGCTGCTCTGCAGAACTATTGTTTGATTTGGATGACTCTCTTAAGGAGAAATAGACGTAATGGTACCATTTACCTGCACTGGCAGCTGTAAAGCCATGAAAAAAATGAGGAATATTTAATAAACAATAATAATGCATGTGAATAAATATTCTTTTATAACAAGAAAAGAATGGGATTTTTACAGCAGCCCCAAATTTGACATTAGGTTTTGGATATACTTCACTCACTCTCAATCTTGTTCTATCTAAACTTAAAATTTAGATTGCAAAGAGCTTAATTATACTTTTTTCTTTTCATTTGCATGCTTTATATGGATCTCTCGATAGGCCTGCACAAGGGCAAGAACTAGATTATTTTCAAATCAGATAAAATGCTGCAAAGTGGCAGAAGAGTTCTGTATAGAGGATTTAATATTCTTAAAAAAATGTTACTACTATTCATTTAAAGAAGTCTGTTGAAGTTATCCAGATTAATTCTTGGAGCCTGGAATAGGCATTTCCTTGCAGATAGCACCGTCCACTCTTTTCTCTAGCAGTGACCTCCCAAAGAAATTCCTTCACAAAGAAGACATTTCTGTGGGGAAAAGGAGGAATGTGAATTGGTATATCCTGATAGGTTGCTGCTACTAAATTATTAACTGGATATCTAAGCATCTGTGCTGGCAGTTCCAGCTCTTGTTCTCCTTTAGAAGAGCTTTGGCTTTAAGTGTAATAATTGCTAACCATGGCAGGAAGACTGAAAGTGAAGAGAACTGGAATTTATACTACAAAAAATCTTTTTGCAAACCTCTTTTGTTCGGGTGTCCTGACTTCATTATAAATAAATGTGTGTTATTATGGCTATACTCAGCTCATTATTATTATTTTTTTTTCTTTTGGTGAGGGGAAACAGATTTTTATATATGTAGTTAGGAAATTGATCCTGTACTGCCTATGGATTGAAGTCAAAAGCGATTAACTTCAAGTATTCACGGCTTTAAATACGCTGAGGCAGAGTATTTACAAGAAATCGGAACACCTATGTGGATTTACTGCTGTGTGCAGAGTGGGGTTACTAGTGGCGGGTTGCACTACCTGAATTTCTTTGGATATACACAGCATTTAATGGTGAGATTGAGGGAGTGTCCTCTCCCCTCTCCATTTTGTAACTATTCTGGGCAGAGTGCTTGCTGCCACCTCTGCTGGGTAAAGGTTTTAGGGTATTCTCCAGGGTGGATGGACTATAGGAGAGTGAGTGTTGAGGTATCTAAGTTGGTTTTAACTGAGCTAATTTCTGTGCAAGGGTTATTCCAGTTTAGACCCTCATGCAGGTTAATGTTGTCATCCCCCAAATGAGCTTGCAGAGTTCTGTGGAGCCAAACTGTTTTGGTGCCCGTACTAGATTTTTTAAAGCCGCTTTGTGTATTTTCAGACTGCAAGTAGGTTAGACTTACATTTGTGATCCTCCCCTGTCCCCTTTATGTGTTTAAATCCTGACTGAGGAGACTGAAAATATTCCTACCTAGCTTCTAACAATCAGAGGTATCTCATTTTTTTCCCATATAAAGCATGTCCCTCAGCCTGGCAATCTATGGATTCCTCCCTGGTGCCCACGTGTCAAATAGTTACTCACTGCAATGCTCTGGGTTAGGACACAAATCCTTTCTTTCTTTTCTTTTTTTTTTTTTTTTTTTTTTAAATCTGCATTAATGAAGACTTTGGAAGGTGTCCTGTTGTCTTGGTGATTCTTGGAGCATTTGGGGAGTGTAGAGGCAAGAAGAAAGTGATGTGTATATTTTTCTCAGACCCTTATACATTCTCCTCACAGCCAATTCCAGTTCAGTTCATTTTGCAGATTTCCACATTTCCCATGTGAAAAATCAGTTGTTGGGTCTCCAGCTCCCTGGCCGGAATACTGCCAGTGCAAAGGATTCAGAACTGCTGTGTTCAGGTTATTCAGCGCTTTATTACATTCACCTACTGTCTTACAGTGCGTCCTGATTTTTTTTACCAATTATCTGAATTATACAAATGCTTTTTTTACAAACATGCTTTAATCAATGGCCTATTCACAAGTTATTTTGTCTGTTTACTTGCTGTTAATTACGTGAGAACAAACACTATTATTTCTTCTCCTTGACAGGATAACTGATTCCACTGTCGATTGAGGAATTAAATCAAAGACCATTCAAAATGGCTGTGCAGGAATATTCAGCATGTGTGGATGTATTTTTGATAAGTATTCACAGGACTCAATCACGTTAACTTGCTGGCAAATGAAAATAGATGAATGATTGTAAAAGAATTGCAGTCCAGCCAGAGTGTACACATTTTTGTCAGGGAACCACCACAGTTCTGCTGTGGTATTGTCACGTACCATGCCAGTGCGCGGGTGAGGTGCTGAAGGTACTGGCATCCTGCAGAGCTAATTGTATCACTCTGTGATTTCATTGTACTTCACTGTAGTGAGAAAAATCTTTTGTTTAGGATGCAGGCGCCATTGAGCAAACTATGTTCCTAATTGTAGTTAGAAAGAAGAAATTATGTGTGAAATCAGTGGTGAGTAGCTGGTCACTCTGCTGTTCAGACCAAGGCTTGTTTTGTTTAACTGGGATATTTTCATTGTCTACTACAGAAATTGAGATTGGATCCTCAAGGAAGGTTTTATGAATGCCATCTGCAACCTAATATTTTCAAGCTTTTTTACCATCCAATGGAAGTTTCTAAATTCTGTCAAGGTGGGAGGGGTAATATTCCATTGAGCACAGTTATGCTGAATATGTTTTCTTAATAGATTTGTAGATAAATGTAAGAGACTGTTATTATTGTCTGGCCTATTGAGATGACAAAATTTCACTCAGTAGTATTTTTAGGAAGCCTATTACTTCTCATTGGGCAGTGGTGTACCGTACAACATGCATCATAAATATATATACACATATATATGTACAGTCAGCTTACACTCAATTTATGATGAGAACTTGGTTGTTGTCAAATTGAAGATGTGAATTTCCAGAGGGATTACAATTGCTAAAGGGTAATCCTAGCTAGAGAAGATTGCTCTAATTAAAAACAAATTATTGCAGATACATCGATAATACTTACGCTCTGGAAACAGAGTTTGCATGTCTTCATCTATATTGTTTATTAAAACCTCTCCTTTTTGCTTTGATTCTCTCACACTGTGCTTACAGCTCCTATTTGATGAGGAATTAAACATTCACGTTTGCTTCCTGAGTCTTTTCTTAAGCTTGTATCAGACAAAACGAAAGAAAAACAAGGATTGTCTGGAAATTCTGAAGTAATTTAGTTTTATAAATCCTTTCAGGAGATCCTGTGTTTACTAAGTGAACTACATGGGGTTAATTTACTAAAGTGTTCTGAAGGACTTAGCCAAATGAGAAAAGAAACATTACCTAGAGTTGCTGTTCTTTGCCAGGAACAAAAGTAAAACAAATCAGTGGCAGGATGAGTGGATCCGGTTAAATAATAATGTCTCTCCAGCAGGAAGTCTGTCTATCAACTGAAAGGTGAGACAGCAACATAATGACAATGCCCTGTGGATCAACTCTGAGGGTAAAAAACCATCCCACAACACAACCCACCCCCAAAAAACCCTCAGTGAAAATATAAGATGACAGAATTCACACCAGCATTTTTTTAGTCTTTAAGCTCAAGTGTCTGGAAACACGTTTCTTCTCCAGGTTATTCACATGCAGATTCCTTCTTCTGGTGGAATGCCCCAGGGTAACTGAGAGCAGAATTTGGCCCTTTCTGTTTGCTCAGTGAGGCTAAGTGCTGCTTTCTCAGTGAAATACCTGCCTTAAAGCTGTACAGCTGCGATATGCAAGAGTAGCTTTGGCATTTCCTTTTTTTTCGGTATAGGAGGTGAGTCCTGCAAAAGCTGAAGACTTTTGCATGGAAATGAAGCATGCAAGGGTAAGTGTCACGCACAAGTTTTGGCCCCAGAA
Organism: Grus americana; assembly: GCF_028858705.1. Taxonomy (NCBI): domain Eukaryota; kingdom Metazoa; phylum Chordata; class Aves; order Gruiformes; family Gruidae; genus Grus; species Grus americana. Next base: position 154,549,305 of record NC_072853.1, read on the forward strand.
CTTGGGGTGTGGGAATGCATTTGTGACAGCAAGGGTAGAAATAAGGCTCGACAGAATCAATATCAAATTATTAAAACATCCACAAAAGCTTTTCAGCCTTTGGTGCTCTGTTATTTGCATTTCAGTTCCAGAAGAGTGCAATGCTCTTAGGGTACATGAAAATTCCCTGGAATTCAGCAACAGTTGTAAATGCTCATTGTCTCTGAGAGAAAATCTAATTATTTAATGTACTTAAATATGGATTTAACAGATGACCGAAGTTTGAAAACTTTGGTCTCCATTTCTAGGACTTTCAGCATACCATTTTTCAAAATCAGTGTATTCTTTTTTTTTTTTTTTTTAAAATATATATGAAGTCTTCTCACACTGCTATCAAGAAATCCCGAATTGCCATTTGTGTGCTTAAAACATCTGCAGGAAACAAAGGTGTTGGGTTGTTTTGCAATGATCAATTCAGTTCTCATTTCCATTTGGTAATTGCTGTGAAAGATTTACCTGCTGTAATGTAGTTTATTTTGTCTGGAAACGCCTTTGTTTCTGTGTATGGCTGCTAAGCAACAGGCCGGATATTTACTGTCAAACAAATAAAACAAAAGCCTCATCTGCCACTTGGAGGCCCAACCTCATTGTTACTGAACCATTCAACTGGGTCATCATATTTGAGAGTCAGCTCTAAACTTAGTTTTCCACCACACAATAATTTAACTGTAGGAATCATTTAAATCTTCACATTATTTAGTGAGATTGTAACTATATGGGAGAATTCTAATGTTTCATATATTATTTATTGTAAATGATATTTTCCCCATCAAAGGGGAGAAGGAAAACTTACCTTATGAGACAGTCTAATTTTCAAAAGCAGAGTTACCTTCTTGGTTACCCTGGAACAATGAGAGATTTCTTTAATAAGTTCCTGCTGTGATTAGAGCTGAGCCCTTCCCTTCTATTACCTCCCTTGCTCTGCCCAAATCAGTAATCAAAATATGTTTCTTGGAAGCAATCTGGAAAAAAAAAAAGAAAAAGAAAAAGAACAGAAAACTCAAGCCCCAGAAGGAACAGTCAGGCAGAAATGCTACTGTCAAAGGGAAATTAGAATCGAGGCAAGCAGATAATCAATAGTAATCAAGCTGGTGGCTCTAAAATACAGCAGTTTCCCTCAAGACTTGTATTATGTTCATCTGCAACGGGTCAGAGGCCAAGGCAGACTGATTGCAGTTGAGGTGAGCTTTTCAGAAAGGTCCAGGTGACGTGACAAATTTGCAGTTTTTCTTAGCTGGAACTTATCACCTTCTCCAGCAAGTGGGCTGTTCCTTCCTGTTTCAGCACGTCTGCGTTCGCGTTCTAGGGAATTCGGGGACCGCGGATGACATCTGCGAGGTATCTGCACACATGCAGTTGTTTGGGGGCTGCACAAGGGGAGGCCATGAATCATTCTGAGAAGTACTGAGAAGTTTATTGGAAAAAGATTTCAATAGTGTTGCTAAAACTTGTCGCCAAAAGTAGGCACCCAATCTATAGCTCCCATGCACTGTACACCTCATTGTACAATAGGGATATACAAATATTTACTTGTAAGCTAGATAAATGAATTTTGGTCTTTACACCAGGTGTGCACTGGAAATGAGTGCTCCTGGCATTGTGAAAGAAATATTCGAGGAAGCTGTGGCACCGAAATACTGAAGTATTCCCAAATTGCCTTTTGTTGTTGCAGGTTTCAGCATTTGTGGAGGAAATAATAAGCAAGGCCTGAAAAATAAAATCCATTAAAATGACTTCATGGATTTTGAAGCAGTCAGTACCCATACAAAGTCCTGCTGTGTATGGGTTGGAATATTAATTTTACAGGCTAATCCATCTGGCCATCTGCTCATCTGAAATTCAAACAGGGCTGTGTATTGCAAGTTAATACCCTATAACAACCAATAACTGTAAATGATCAGCAGAATATGTCATTCTGTCCTGCTCCTCCATCAGTGAATGAGTATGACATGTCATTTAATACTTCAGCTACTGATTATTCCTGATGCGGGGGAAAGGTGAGAAAGCAAATGATTGAGCTGGTAGCGATGTTTGGCATGCATCTTCTGGATGCACTTTTTTGTTGCTCTCTCCTATGGTCCAATTATTATGGGTTGTGCCAAAGGCTAGAGGAAAGACTGTGTTTAGATCTTCCGATTGGAAGTAGCGTGACAAATAATTTCCTCTGAGAATTACTTTCCTGTGGAAAGAATTGGTCTTGACTGGATAGTCAAGACCAATATTTCAAGCTCCTGACTAGTCTGTGGAAACCATGAATATATGCAGTTTTTTTCAAACCTAGTAAAAATTTGATTTGACATGGTTCCAACAACCAAACCAAGGATTTCTATGCAGAATTGAGAAATACATATTGAGCTTTTTAATTTGTACCTGACTTTTTAAACGTTCAGCAAGTAGCTAATATTCTCTGAATCAACATCTTTAAATCACTAATATTTGCCTAATATTTTAAAAATTCTAACTCAAGTATATCAGAACCAGTATTTCTCTTTGTCTTTTTGTCTAAGTTTGAGCGTAAATTTCAATTATTTTATTTGACAAAGAATGCCTTTGCAAACTATATGATTTGAGTAGCTGCTGAGGTCTTTGTCATGTCAGTGGTACCCTTGAAATGGTTAAGAGGTTTAGATATTATGATTATACTCTTCTAATTTATGTATCCTCTTGAGGTGACCATGGCATCAGTTATCTAAGAAACATAAAACTCTAAGCAATAGTTAGTTATTCATTCTTTATGTTCTTATGGTGCAGTAACACAGCAAAGGGAGGATTTACAGAAATAAAATGTGAGGTGGGATCCAGCTCCAAGGCTTTCCATAATGATTATGTGGCTGACCACCTTTTGTGCCTTTGCAACTCTTCACCTCTGTGAGATACTTAGAGTCAAAGCTTTTTCTTAAAAGAAAGAAATCTTGGCTTTCTACCATTTTGTTAAGTGAAGTTGCTTAATGTCTGTGTTTCCATTTCCCATTCTGCAAAATGCATACAGTCAAAATTGTTTCACTGAATTGTTAGGAAAATATTGAATCAGAATCCAAATTTTCCCAGAACCTAAATGTAATTTGCTTTTGGTCTAGTTACATTTATTTCCTAGTCTGTGTGAGGAATGGTGGCAGGATCTGAATCATAATGTTTGGAAAGAACTTTAAAGTCTTTAGAAAACTATAAAATATTATTAAGTGTGTAATTAATTGCTCAAACTCATAGTCTTCCTAATGGGTTTACTTTGTTGTTGTAGTAAAAGGAGAAGTTAGATTGCTCTAGGAAACACATTTTTGTAAATTTTGAAACCACAGCAATTTAGATAACACATTTTAGTCTAGATTATGGTTATGAGTTTCTGCATTACAAGGATTCCACAGAAAACCACTTCATACCATAAGAGGTAACGCCTTCATGTAGATGAATAATAACCACGAGAAATCAAATGGATACTCAGAAGAAATAAAAATAAAAAAAAATAAAGGAAGCTGAGTGTATGTAAATTGTCACGTCAGGGAGGTGATATTTTTATTGTCTCTGCTGTTAGTTAATACTGAGATGAAAAAAAAGGCTTGGTTTTTTTTTTTCCTTTATTTGGTATCGAGGAGGAGTCAGAGAAAGAAATCCTTTCCCTAAGAGTTCTGAATTAACTTAGTTTTGTTTGGCACCATTCAGGTGCCATAGACCAGGATAACAAAGAAAGCTTTCAGTTTGCCTTGTTGTTGAGGTTCACTGGAGGCCGAGAGTGTGGCTGAAGGAAGAGTTTAGGTTCAGCCTTGGGAGGCAATTAAGTAATTTAAGTATTTCTGTTTGTTTTTCACTGGAAGACAACACAGAGTCTGGAAAAGGCATAGTCAAAAATATTGTGCATCTCCCAAGCAGGCCGGTCTTTGCTATTTCCTACTCTGTCATTACCTGAAAGGAAGAAGCAAATTTTGATACATTTAACACCAAAAATGCTAAGTGCAAATAGAGATTTAATTCTGATGAGGAAAGAATCATAAATGAAGGAAATTTTAATAATATGGATTTTAAAAAATTCCTTGGTAACTTTAACCTTTTCTGAAATTATTTCACAAATAAGTGACTTGAAAATATCTCGTTGTAGATATTAGAAAGAAATCTGCTAATCTGAAAAACCAATTGTACTGAAGACACACTATTTTCTTTTCAAAATATACCTGATTTGGCTTGTCCTTCTATGATTATTTTTACTGAGGCTTTTCTACGTTTTAATATGACCAGAAGAAATTTCAAACAATATATTAAATACTTTCTGAGATTGTTGAAGTCTTGGTTTAAATTTGGGCCAAATGAACAATTAATATGTTATTTGCCATGTGTTGATAGTGGGTATATCCTCATGTCTATGTCCCAAGGAAAAATGTGAGAACTTTGTTTGTTACTAACTTATTTTCTGTTTTTTCTGTTGCTGCACTGCCTCATGCCTATTCTGACAACTCAAAATCTTAAACAAACACAGTAAATAAGCACTATGGAAACCATAGATCATAAAATATTCATATGCTTAGAAAAAAAAATATATTTAAGTTTCTTTTGGTCTCTTCAGGATGACTTTTGTTTCACTGTTTTGTTTTCAATAAAAGAGACAGCATGTACTACACAGATAAAATATCCTTTTATTTTGAGGATATTGAGCCAAATTTTGCTATATCAGCTGTACTACTGTAAGGGTGTTGTACCCTCATCAGAGTTACTGTGGTATTATCCAGACAGTGATTAATGAGGAATATTGTTAGTATATATTCTAGGAAATCTGGAATAGTGATATCTAACCACAGGCCAGATTTCTCCCTTCATCTCCAAACAGGAAACTAAAATCAGACTTGGGTTCTAGATGCATTCTGTAGATGTTCCTGTATTGCTCTGTGATGCAGTGCAATGCCATTCTAGAGTACTTTGATCAAGCTTTAATTTAGTGGTTAGGGCACTTTCTTTGAAAACAGGAGATGAACACCTTTTGTCTCGGGAGGACATATTACCCAAGTCTCCCAGGATCTGATGATATGCTTTAGTTGCTCCACTGCTATTTAAAGCAAGGGTACTGAGAATTTTTCCATCAGTGTTAAAAGTGTGCAATATTTCTTCTCACAAGAGAGAAATAGATAATCCTATCTCACGGCCCATGTGGTGGAGAGTCCCACCATTCATGAGCAATGGCCATTTGTCTGGGATTTCAAAGCAATAGAGTTGAGAGGTGTGAAAAATTTCTATATGAATAAACTTGTGTTAGTTCCTCAACTCTCCCTCACCTAAAAGAGCAGTGACAGGAACTAGAAACTTTCTGATCAAAATATTTATGTCCATTCGTTGGGTTTCAGGGTCAGAACTATGAGAAGACAGTGGCAGCTATCCTCTTTGTGCGATACCTATTATACGTATAGCACAGGACATTAATGAGTTTGGCTGCCAAAGACTGTATTTTTATCGGAGTCATTTACCCAATAATTCTGTATGTGCTGGCTGGGTGTATGCAGGTATTATAGGCAGTAAGGAGATGAAAGACTGAAAAATGCAGTGATTTTCCAATGTGCAATAGTATGGGCATTCCCAATAATAAGAAAAAAGAAGAGGGCAAAGGCATTGTAGAAAGTGCGATTCCTTGGCCATAGACCTTGCTGTATTACAATTGGAGAAAACAGAGAATTTGTACCTGCAGTGTAGTCAAATATTGGGACAGGAGGATTTACATCAGAGGAGCTTGTGCTGCTGAAACATCATCACGTGTTCCACAAAAGAGGTTACAAAGTAAAATGTAAATGATCCTAGAAATTAATGTTTTGGGGTAACTAATCAAAATCAACTGATAAAATGTCAAAGCTGCTGACTGGAAAGAACCATCAAGCTAAACTAAACCAGGGGAGACGTGGAGAGGAAGGAGGAGGAGGTCAGTAACGTGGCAGCTCCTGAGCAGACAGAAAAGCTGCCTTTGTAGCGATGAGTTGGTGTGACTGTGACAAGAGAAATTCAGCCGATAAATTTGATTGATATCTTTCCTCTTTCTCCCCCGCTCCCCTGCATGTTAGGAAAGCAACAGAGTGTTTAAAAACCTGAAATGGATACCTTTAGCCAGACAGAAATATCCCTCAGCACAAAAGAATGAAGATTTCTTAAAATACAACAAATTTCATTAGACTTGTTCTGTCTGTCCAAAGTTGCTATTTCTTAGGTAATCTTCGTTGTTTTTATTGGATGGTGGAACATGTTTTTCAAGTGCTATGTCTGTTTACAAAATTTAAGAAATCTTGTCAGAGAACAGAAGTTGTACTGTCTGACTGGTAGAACCAGTCATGTGGCTGGAAAAGGGAATTCCAAATGTTAAGTCCACAAGTGAATAAAGAACGGCTCATGTGCATCCACTTATATTTGCTTTGTTTATAAGCAGTGGATGCTAAATGGCTATGAAACAGTCACAAAAATTATGTCTTACTTGCAAACAGTCTAAATGTGCAAATTGAGCCAGTTCCTTGTGACTGGAATTTAACCTGATTTAGGTGTGAGAAACAGATGTTCTCTATTTCTATATTTATTCAAATGCATTAGTTTTTACAAAAAAGTAGATTTTGTTATTGTTCACATGCAGTCAGGAAATCCTGAGTAAAGACTGATGACTGATTGTCTCCGCTACCTCGTGTCTTATCTAGAGGCCTTCACTGTGCAAAACAAGTGTAAAATGCTGCCACGCTGATACAAATGTAAATGATAATGAGAGAGAGAAACAGAGAATGCATCCCAAAATAGTTGTGGTTGTATTAGCAATGTTAGGCCTTGGGTAAGAATTTAACCAAGTTTCACTTTTAAAGCTATGGCTTGCAACCCAAGTTAGTTACTTGTAAGCCCTCTGTTTTAGTCTACAATAGCTGTAACGAGGTAACTAAATATCAAGAATAACTTCACTAAATCCAATGTCAAATTTCCCCAACATCTGTCTCACAAATCTAAAAAAAAAAAAAAGATAATGTCAGTATCTGGGATTGCATTCATTTGACTATCATGTTGTGTGCTGGCTAGGTTACTAAAACTGAATCAGAATGGAATCATTTGTAGATGAGAACTCACCAAGGAAGGAGAATGCAGTGCAGTGTGAATGAATCTGGATTATCAGCTTTAAGTCTGGATTTCCTCATTGTTTTTGATATGTGTTAATATGCTGTTGTTACTCATGTCACTATGAAAAAAAGTTTGATTTTATTGTTGAAAACAAGTATCCCTCCAGACAGAACCCCCACAAACTTTTTCAGATGCTCCTTGTTTCATCTGCAGTGTTTGAGCAGAGGATTGTTCACTTTAGTATTTAAATGGAAGAAATACCAATCCATTAATACCTGCTGATTTGGTACAACAGGAATATCTGCGGCAGTGCTGTTCGCAAATTCATCATACATCAGCTTTTTTTTCTAAGGAAACAGAAATCCTTGTGCTTTTTTTTCAACAATATGATAAATTTAAGTTTGTGGATTCTTATATTACCATTAAACCTTGTTTGCTCTTGAAGATCTGTAGCAAGTATACGAAGAAAGTCTGTAGTAAGTTGTGCGGTGGGAAGTTTCTTGGATGAGCGCTGGGCTCTGGCAGTGGTCACACCGCCATGTTTAAAGGCGCGTACATGTTTGTAGCTGCCAGGTTGGCCTCACCAGATGTGAGGGATGGCTCCGCTGATGGGTATTTTGTGTGTGCACGTGAAGAGAGTAAATTTCACTTAGAGTGAATAAGCCTCTGGGATAATTTTTTCCCAACACTTTTGTGTAATCACCAGAGCGTGCCAGCTCCTTTAGCTAATATTTGCAGTAACTTTATATGTTAAAACAAGGCTGTGCGGTAGCTGTTGGTAGCTTAACCATGTGGCTACAAAATTAACCTTTGACCTTTCTTAGCCTAATCAGGAAATTGACTTTAGGAGTTATTCCTTAACCCAGGATATGTGGTTAAAGTTAAACATCACTAATAGGAAGTCTAGTAACAGGAAACGTGTGAATGCTAGGCCATACAAACATAAACAAACCTTTGGCTTACATACAGTTTTATTGGAATTTTCCTCGACTCCCTTTCCTTCAATAAGTCAGAAAAAATTACAAGCAACTTGTTAAAGTCTTTGAAAAACTTCAGCTCTTTGTGGCTATAGATTTATTAGATTTCTACTTAAGGAAGCTTTGAAACTTGGGTAGGATTTTGTCAAGAATCGTCTCTGGGCAGGTACATACAATTCGTCTTCACTGCAGTTCTGATTGAGGAGGATATTCACCAGAATAACCAGAATTTTCAGGCAAAGGATTAACTAGGAGTGTTTCTTTTTGTGTAACTTAAAATTGGGTAATTTGGAGAAAAAAGGTTTGCAAAAATATCTATTTCCATGAGCCCATTTTGAAATCTTTTTAGAAAAAAAATTGTCAGAAAGTCACCAAAATGAACATAATTCCAGTACAGAAAATTATCTGTGAGAATTTGAAACATTTTTATTGTTCTCACTGTTACATTTCATTAGGAAAGTAGGTGAGCGTAACTTGAAGCCAAACACTAGTCAGTTAATCACTGTAGATATAAGTATAGACCTTACCCTGGAAAACTTTTGAATTTTACTTTGCTCTTCCTACTAAATCCACAAAACTTTTACATTCATATTGAGCTCCACTGAGTTCAATGGGATACTGTGTACGTCTGTTGACATAGATCAGCTTCTAGGATTATGGCCAAAGTAATTTTTCTGGGAGGAGTTTCCTTGAAGTCAAGAGAAAGTTCTTAGGGGAGCAGAAAAAAAGTCCAGTCTGAAAAAATTATTTCTCAAAACAGGAAAGAACAAGATAACTGTAAAACAGTAGCCCACAATCTCTGTATTTCCTCTTTTAACCTCTCCAGAATGAGTAAATCAGTGATATTCACAAAAAACCCCAGGCAAAATATTTACTATGCATATTAAAGCAGGGGGAATGTCAGAATAATGTCATAGTGATATGTGTTCACTTCATGTGTATTTACAAAATTGGCTAACCCATGAGGCACACAACTCAGCATTATTTTGCAGATAATTTTGTTCTTAAGGGAACATTTTCAACAAAGTTCTTAAGATGTACAATTATGTTAACTTCAATAAAAATGTTATTGCATGTAAAATGAATATCAGATGATTATCTAAAATGTGTTTAATGATCAACAGCTGTGAAATAAACTGTAGAAGAATCATATCTGTCCAGCCCTGTTAAATAAATTTTGGATGAATTCAATTTGCCTTGATATAGTGTCTTCTCTAGAGCTCATAAAAGCTTCTCTTTGGGGCGCTGTAAAGTTCTGCTCCCCTTTGAGCATTCGGTCATCTTTCTATTTTTGGAGCCCTGTTTGCAGACTGATGTATTGTAATCCTTCACACCACTGTAGTCCAAAAGCTCTTTGCCTACAATACCCAGGCAGACATGAAAAAATTATTTTGGTCACAGAGCCTCATTAAACACATGCTTTACAAAGTGGCAGTGATGAGTGAGGAATATGCAGCCTGCAAAAGCCCTCCCACTTAAATGTAATAATGTTAAAAAAAAAAAAAAAGTTGTTATGTAAAGGTGTGACAGTATTTATATAAGCAACTCTTAGGGTCTGATTGTCTCATAGTCTGGTGCTGTTGGGATCATCACTGAAGTCAATAAATTTAAATATACCTCAGGATTTGATCATAAGTTAATGAAAAACTGTAAAGAAGAGGTGGAGTGAGCCTCAGAGTAGTATTAAGCAACAATTTTTTTTGTTTGCTAGCAAAAATCAAAGCTTTCATTTTTATGTTACTATTTGGCAAGGGTTTACATCAGTTCCCTTGAATAACATTTTTTATAGTGAATTTCAGTCAGGCAATAAATTTAATATTTTTAAATACTTGAACCTTGTGATACTAATCTTTTTCCACATGAAAAAACTCCTTGCTTTTCCTATAAATCTACCTCATATTTTCCTGTTCAAATACTGTTTTTTGTTTTCTCTTAAAAAACTGCTGGCACATCCGAGAAAGAATCTATCTTTACGAGGCTTGGTTTGATAGAACAGAAATCACTGTCAACGAATTAGTGCGAGGCACAATCCTTTTTTACTTCAGCGCCTTAAAGATGGCATTCTAATGAGGAATATAATTTGCCTAATTAAAAGGTTATCTGTAAAATGCAGCTATCCCTTGTGCTGTTGGAGTGAACACAGAACTGGGTGAGTATACGTAGTGAACCTGGGTATCCCACACTTTCCCAGAGGAGAGGTCTGGTAATTCACCTGAGGCCTTGTAGTTGTAGATCCTGGAAGAAATTATGAAGAAGCTGTCCCAAGTTTTATACTTCAGGCACATTTATCTTTTGATACATCAAAGGGTGGTGCTGCCATCCAGAGGGACCTTGACAGGCTGGAGAAATGGGCTGACAGTAACCTTATAAAGTTCAACAAGGAGAAGTGCCATGCCCTGCGCCTCAAGTGCCATGCTCATGCACCATGCAAGCTGGGGGCTAACTGGCTGGAAAGAAATTTTGTGGAAAAGGACCTAGGAGTCCTGGTGGGTGCCAAGTTGATCATGACCCAGCAATGTACCCTTGCAGCAAAGGCTAAAGGTATCCTGGGCTGTATTAGGAGAAGCATTGCCAGCAGGTTGAGGGAGGTGATCCTTCCCATTTCTTAAGCACAGATGAAGCCACTCCTGGAGTGCTGTGTCCAGTTCTGCCCTCCCCAGCACAAGAGAGACATGGACATACTAGAGAGACTCCAATGAAGGGCCATGAAGATAATTAAGGGACTTGAGCATCTCGCGTGTGAGGAAAGGCTGATGGATCGTGGACTCTTTAGCCCAGGAAGAGAAGGTTCAGAGAGGATCTTATCTATGTAAGTAAATACCTGAAGTGAAAGTGCAAAGAGGGCAGAGCCAGCCTCTTCTCAGTGGTTCCCAGTAACAAGACAAGAAGCAATGGGCACCACCTGAAACATAGGAGGTTCCCTCTGAATATCAGGAAGCAGTTTTTCACTGTGAGGGTGGCTGAGCACTGGCACAGGGCACCCAGGGAGCTGGTGGAGTCACTGTCCTTGGAGATATTGAAAAGTCATGGTCCTGGGCAACTAGTTGTAGGTGGCCCTGCTTGAGCAGTGGGATTGGACTGGATGACTTCCAGATGTCCATTCCAACCTCAACCATTCTGTGGTTCTGAATGCATGCTGTATTTGTTTTCCAGATTTTCATAGGCAGTGAATCCAGTGACAAATCAAATATAGGCAATATCAGCAGACAATGTTTTTTGAGCAGCTATTTATTTATTATGTGAAATAAAATAGTTGCCCAAGACTAGAGTGGAAATTGAAACCTCAAGCAGAATAATATTCAATGTACAGCTGCTGGGTTGCTAGTTTTAGTCTGACTTTACATTTAGTCACTAAGGATGTTATTACTTCACATCTGTGCAGTAGAATAAGTTTGTGGTCTCACCTCACCCCTAATGGGCAGGTATCCTTAAACTGTAAATTTACATCTCATTTAACTCCAGATGGCACCCTTTCTGGTATTCTCAGACTTAGATCTGGTATTAGAAAATTCAGCATTATGTTCACTTGTCCTCCATCTTTAAAGACCATTGGAAGAAGAATGCCCATTGCTTATATTATATTTTGTGGGGGGGATGTCATGCTCTAGAGTCACCAGTCCAGAACTATCCTTTCACAGGCAAAAGCAATTGATAATCTTGTTTAATTGTTAGATTCTCCAAAAAGTTTTTATACATCATAAATAACAAAACTGAAGCCTTGCCTTTTACAAAGGCAAACCAACATTTTTCAAATGGTTGCTGTCGTTACTGTTACGCTGCATGCTTAAATAACCAATGGGTTCTAGACACACTTTCCCACATCAGGAGTGTTCCATAGGCAGAATTTGTGGCTCAGTCCTCTTTCTATCCTGTATGAACACCTGCATCCTCAACTGCAAGGGCTGTTTCACATTCATAATGCTCGCAGTCGTATCCATTCAGAAGTAATGGCAGATAAGGTCCATTAATTTCAAACTGTTGTTATCATCATGCTGGCAACACAGTGCATATTTAAAAGTAGTTTAAGTAAATGTTTGTACAAAGGATGTGATGCGTTATTGCAGATTTACAGTTTTAGACAAACTGAAAGAACAGCATCAGTTTGTTGTGTTGTCTTTTATAAGGCTAAAAAGCATTATAAATGGATGTTTCTATCATAGCATTATGATGATAACCAGCAGTAAATCCATGGGAAATCCCTCTTAGCAAAGCTAATGCAACCCGAAGAACCATCGTTTGGTTTTGGGTACCCTAATGAATTCAGGACTGGTTAGATTTAGTTTAAATCTCAACAAAAAGATGGAAGGTGAACTCTCCTATTCCTGTCTCTGCCAACACCCCCCACCCCAAAAAAAAAAAAAAAAAAAAAAGGAAAAATCCAACCAACCAAACTCTGTCTGCATGGTCTATCTAAGAAAAGAAGTGCTATAGCAAGTTCTGTTCAACATGACCCTCACAACTCAAATCAGTTGGGAGCTCCTTGACCATATTGGCATGGTGGGAGAGACCTATTAAAAACTGGGACTATCTCAAGAGCTCTGAAACGGATGGTGGCCCCACCTTAATGAACCTTCCCCATTGTCAACCACTCCCTCATGGCTGAGGGTCTACGGCACATGTATTTGACAGATGTTTAAACTATACAGAAGCCCCGAAGTTTGAAATGTAAAATATCTTTAAATATGTTTTAAAGCCAGAAATTGGGTGTGGAAGCTAAAATTCCTTACTGGTTTTCATTCTGCCTTATTCTCTGGGATTTCTTTTTTTAAGAACTGCCTGTAGCTTAAATTTCAGGGCACGATGTTTAGTCAACCCAAAATATTTTGCCACCGCTCCATTTCTGAGCTCTTGTGGCTGAACTCAGAGTCTCTGTGTTTAGCTTGTCCTTTTTTTTGTAGTTTAATATGTTTTCTTTTCTTCCTGATATAGTTAAGGCATCTCTGTGCTGAGCCGTCACATCCGAAAGAGGCTGACAGCATATGAAGGCAGAGAAGTATCCTTTGATGAGAAAATGCAAATTCCAAACAAAACATTTGCAGAACCACTAATCACCATTTCCGTACAATTGAGCAATGATATGGTATTTATTATAGAATGACTCAAAGGTAAGACCGACTACTTATAAGAAATGAAACATATAACCTCATATACACCCCTTCACCCCCTCCCAATTTATTTCTGCACCAGGGTCTATTTTACCTCAATTAGTGTCAGAACTCCCTCTGCACTTGGTGGAACCGAGGTTTGATCTTTTCGGTGTAAGGACTGCCTTGTTAGTAGTTTGAGGAGTTGTATAGTAGAACAGGAAACTAATTTGGTACATATTGTCAAAAGGAGTTTCTAAATTTGGAAGAAGGTGTGGCGTTTGTTCTGAACCTGATGTTCAGAGATGCTGGGTAACCCCAGCTGCCGTTAGTCTTCATGGTAGTGAATTCCGCACTTTGGAATGAGGGAACTGGCTTGTCACACCGGGCAATGCAGAAGTAGCGGTAGACAAAGTCTCAAACAATTTGGAAAGTATTGCTCTTATTTTAAGTTTTATTTATTTGACTTTGTTGTAATAATTCTGGCTACTTCATCAACTACTGTTTACAATGACATTGGATTAAGAAAAATGCATATATATCTACAAGCCTTTTTGTTTGGTATTTTTATATGCTTCCCTTATGTAGTTCAACTTTTACCATGCCACCTACAGGGAAAAATAATTTAATTTAGCAGAAGCTGTTTTCATTCTGAGCAAACCTTGATTTAAGGCTATGGGGGTTGTAATTACATTTAATTATAATGAGTTTGGGTTTTGAAAAAAAACTTGTTAGTCAGGTTTGGGTTTAAAAAAGCCACATCAGTTCATGGTGGGCCTAAAGACTGGTATTCTGCTGCATTAGATCCTGTTTTATTTCGACCAGTAAAGCTTGGCTAGGAAAATGAATTAAATCCAAGATTCAGAATTTGGCATTTTTCTGTATCTAGTAGAATCTGGGACATCCAGATATTCAGCACTGAATGCCTTAGATACACTTCCTTTTCTGATTTGGATTCCTGGACACTGAGGAAAATAACAAAGCAAAATACCTTCTTACTCCTCTGCATTACAAAAACTGTACAAGGCAGCCAAGATGGAGAAAGCCAAAGGTCCTATTTGTTAGTGGAAGACAAAGTGAAATGGGGGACTCACCCCTTCTGTATAGGGTATATTTGGAGTGATAGGAGAAGAAGAATTTAGACATACTGATTCTAGTAACTGCATGTGTCTTCTCTCCATTGTCAGCAGAAGGTTGCATTGTATGTTCAAAATACCTGAGCCAGTAGTTATGCTCCATTTACCAAGTCAGAGACTGAGTCATTCAAGT